>NC_139945.1:8693779-8872507 GCF_963454915.1 Gymnoscopelus microlampas | reverse complement strand
ATGGAAATGTTTACCCATTCACACACAGACAGCACAGGAAACCATCAGTGGTGGAAGGTAACTAAGTATATTTACTTGAGTACTGTTCTTAAGTACAATTGTGCGGTACTCCTACTTTACGGGAGTATTTCCAATTTTCGATACTTTTACTTCGACTCCACTACATCTGAGAGGAAAATGTTGTACTTTTACTCCACCACATTTATTTGAAAACTTTAGTTAGCGGTTACTTTGAAGATATTAGATGGTTTCAGCATATAAAAAGATAGCAGCATATAAAAAAAGAAAAACACTGTAGAATCCCCAGAAGCAGAGATTTGAGTTAAACAGAGCCGAGCAGAGAGAAATGTAAAGGCCATGTAGCACATAGTTATGATAGCACGGTCCCCGCTTACCTTTGACTTCAAGTTCTCTTGAAACTTGCACAAAGCACACCTTTCCTCACATCTCTTCTTAAACAAGCAAACCAAGACAGGACGAGGCAACCGACCTGACCTCGCACGCAGAGAGAAAGAGCAGGTGTTGGTGGTTTCAGGTCTTTTGAGTTACAAATGTTCGCTTAAAAAGAAAATGCAATGCAACACCTTTTTATCCAAGACACGACGAGGCACTACCTGACCTCGTCGGTGGAAAGAGCAGGTGATGTGTGTTTCAAGGCGAATGCTAGTCACGAGGGAAAAAAGTGCCTCAGCGAGAGATTTGCTTTCACCATTCTTGGTGGATCAACAGTTTTAACCCGGCAAGACCGGGTCATTTTAAGAAATTTCTTTGGGCTATTCAAAAATAGCAGATATACAAGCTCGTCGAGCTTGTAGATCTGCTATTTTTGAAAAATCTTTTGAAGATTTGTGCAAATCTTTGAAGATTGAACATTTTAACTCAAATGTTTGCTTCTGGGGAGTCTACACATGTCTTCTAAATCCTAACAGTTTTGTTGAAAAAAAACGTATGTTGCTGTCCAAAATGATATGTATTTGCCCGCGACCCTCATCTGAAAATATTTTTCACCCCCCAGAAACAAAGAATTTGAGTTACAAATGTTGCTTTAAAAAAAAATATATATATATTCAAAGATTTGCACACATTTTCACGATTTTCAAAAATAGCAGATCTACAAGCTCATAGCGCGGCACTCGGTGCCGCGCTATGAGCTTGTAGATCTGCTATTTTTTGAATAGCAAAGAAATCAAAAAAATGACACAGACGTGTTCCGGTCTTAATGGGTTAAGAGCCAAATGTAATGGGCGATAATGCAGGAATTACCAGCAAGGGGAATATACAAAGCACTAGTGTTGTTGGATACCGTACTGTGTGTAGATCACAACAAGAAAATATAGCCCTGTAGCAATCACAAGAACTAAAACGTTTTTCATTATACATTAATTTTCCAATTGACCTGCCTCTCCTACAGTAATTCCCTCCCACTACAAGCAGCCGTTCTCCTCAAACATAAGTTTGATGAACATTTATTTCGAACATTAATTTCACATTCTGCCTCCTGTTTGCGAAGAAAACACAGTGAGTCGGCCAACCTTTTCAAATGAGTTTTCTTGAAAGTTTGTTTTGCTTGTGGCATTTGAGGAGATAAGAACATAAAACAGCAGACATAAAATAAGAGATGAATGGTTCCTAGCTGGAGATTGTGTATTATGAATAATAATAAAAGAAAGAAGGGTATAGACCAGGGGTGGGCAACATTAATGATGGAGAGGGCCACTATATTTCCACACTCACTCCAGAGGGTCACATTGCATATACTGTGGGGCCATTCTATGTCACACAAAACTAGCAAAAATAGCCGATCTACAAGCTCAGGAATTCTCTCATTCCTGAGCCAATATGTGATGTTGATAATACAGATGCTAATGTATCCGGTAGGAGACACAAAGGAGACTCTTTTGTGTCTCCTACCGGAGAGACCGCCGGCTATCAAATTATTGGCTTAGGAATGCGATGCGATAAAAACAAAAACATCTCCATGAATTCAAGGCTTCGTGGGATGTGTAATTGATAGAAAATAAGTAATGTTTTGGGTGAACTAGTCATTTAACAGTGTGACTTTGTTGGACATAGATACAGTTAACAAATACACCCGCCCGGCCACAACAGATCGAAGATTTAGCCGAAATAATGTAGTCTTGCGCGCGCACACACACACACACACACACACACACACACACACACACACACACACACACACACACACACACACACACACACACACACACACACACACACACACACACACACACACACACACACACACACACACACACACACACACACACACACACACACAACGCACAGTATTATGAAAGATTACCATTGATCTACGGCAAGCCTTTTCAGGCTGCACCGAAAAGAGATTACGAGGACACGTCGTCGTCACGATGTATATCCTATCTGTCAATTTCCAACACTTTGTAGTTGCCATAGCGGACTTGTGCTCCTTGATTTCGTACGGGGAAATCAGGTCACATTATCGCCCCGCTCTGATGAGACCGTAACTTGTCCGCTGATCTAATCGCCGCGTAGTGCTTTCTGGCCACCTGGCTCTTCAGTCCGCACCGCCGCCTTTTTTCTGACTCCACTATATATGTCAAGCAGTGTTTTTTTTAACCCATTGAGACCTGAAGCCGATTCTACATGTCTCCTAAATCTCAACAGTATTCTGAAAAACCTATATTTCTATATCAGTGGTGCTCAATCTTTTTCATGTCAAGGACCCCCAAAATTATGTGTTTGGCCGCAGACCCCCATCAAAATATCTTGTTCCAGGGACCCCCCAGAAGCAAAGATTTGAGTCAAAAAATGTTCGCTTTAAAAATATATATATTCAAAGATTTGCACACATTTTCAAAATTTTTCAAAAATAGCAGATCTACAAGCTATGAGCTTGTAGATCTGCTATTTTTGAATAGCCCAAAGTGTAAAATAATGCTTTTTAGCTCAAATCTAAAAATGACACAGTTCCAGGTCTTAATGGGTTAAACACTGGTTTAACCCATTGAGACCTGAGGCCGATTCTACAAAAATGTCTTCTAAATCCTAACAGTTTTTTGAAAAAAATGCAGATCTACAAGCTCGTAGCGCGGCACTCGCGCTATGAGCTTGTAGATCTGCTATTTTTGAATAGCCAAAGAAATCTAAAATGACACAGATGCGTTCCCGGTCTTAATGGGTTAAAAGGATAGTAGCTACACCCCCAAAATTACATTTTTTCCCCTATGGAAATTTTTGTTTTTAGTTTTTATCGTATTCCTGATGCAATATTCCAATCTTTGATGAATTGAAGTAAATAGGAGGCCAAGGCTAAACTATTTAAAACAATAGTGTATACTCTCCAAAACAACTCTCACTTTGTAATACAGGGAGAACTACTGTCTAGGTTATGAGTGGATGTTTTAAATAGTAATTGCTCTTGTTAAGGTTGGTCTCCTATTTACTTCAATTCATCGAATATGGGAATATTAGATCAGAAACAAATTGTCACTGTCGGGCATAAACCTTGCATCTCCATATTTCAACGTATAACCTTTTTGTTCTTGTCGTAAATGAATGCCTTACTTCAGCAAAAGTAGCCGATCTACAAGCTTATAGATCAGCCATTTTTGCTTAGTCTAGATCAGTGGTTCTCAAAGTGGGGTCCGGGGACCCCCAGGGGTCCTTGAGGGAGTTCCAGGGGGTACCCAGCTAAATGATGGATAGTAACCAAATGGACCCTTATATGTCTGTAACTCAGAGAGTTAAATCAACATTGATTTTACAATATAAGAGAGAGATATAAATGCCGTTAAATGGAGGTCCGTATAGCCTAATGCATGTCAAACTGGGGGTCCTTGAAATTAAAATGGTTGAGAATCACTGCTTGAACCGTGAAAATCTTCTCTTATGGGGGTCCCTGGCTTATCTTTCCAAATGGGGGTCCGCGGGCTAATAAGTGTCGATTTGGGGGTCCTTGACATGAAAAAGTTTGAGAACCACTGGTCTAGATACACATTGATCTGGCCACTTGGCTCTCCATCCGCACCAGCGCTTTCTGACTCCATCGTAAAAGGTCAACTCCGCCATGCATTTCCTGCGGGGAGTATTTTAGCTGATCTTTAGCTGAGATTATTGTCATCAAAGGAGGAACGTAAAGGCCTGAAATTCAAAAATACAATCTGTGTTCTTCTCCAGTTATTTATTTTATTATTCCATATGTCAGGAGGGGTATATCTACTGCAGGAAAGCCCATTTCTCCCAATAATCGAACCGGGGAACCGGGGGAAACTGATCGATAAAGCTGCCAGAATTATTGTTTTTCCCCTTTCCTCGAAATGCTTGACTTCTAATCTCAAAATGATCCTCCGAATTCAGACTTTGTATGTTGTTGTTTAGATTTTGCCGTTTATTTATTCATTCAATGATTAATTCATTAATTTTCCTTCATTTATGTCTATTCATGCACAAAAAAAATAATTTCATCCACTTTTTTTACTTCTGTAAACCTGAAATGTGACAATAAAGCTGATTCTGATTCCTATATGTTGGAATTCTGAGTTATAAAGTCAATATTTGGGAGAAGAAAGTCAAATCCTCTGGCTTTTTACTTACTGTATGTTCAATGGTGAAAATACATAAATCTCTCAACTCACGCGAGGTGAGATGTACAGGATGCTGAACATTCCTGTATCATAAAACACATCACAGCGCGAGTGAATCCCGGTTCGTACCTCGTCGCACGACAGTGTCACGCGCGTCGAAAACGGCCGACCTACAAGCTCACAACGCGTCGCGGATGCAGGGACGTGCACAGATAGACTCTAGGTGGTGCTAGAGCACCTGCCCTTTGCCCTCTTGACCAGAAGTGCCCTTTTGAAAAAAGGGGGAAAAAAGTTTGTTTTTTTCAGTTTACAGCAGGGGTCTTCAACAGGGGGTCCGGGACCCCTAGGGGGTCCTCAGAGTTACTACAGGGGGTCCGCCAAATCTTTATGTGATATGATTTTTTTTCTGAGGAGAACTTTAGCCAAAAATAGCAGATCTACAAGCCCACAACGCCTCGCGCTGCGAGGCGTTGTGGGCTTGTAGATCTGCTATTTTTGGCAAAGAGGTATAGGAGTAGAGGGAAAAAAGAGCAGACCAAGTAAACACAAAAAAGTATAATCTTAAACACAATTTTATACAATATAGAGGGGGTCCCTGCTTCATCTCTCTCTCAGCTATGGGGTCCTTGGCCTGAAAACGTTAAGACCCCTGGTTTACAGTATGTAGGCCATGGTGACATCGATCAATTCTGGATTAAAAGCTTCTAATATATTAACAAATCCCCAAAATGTGCGTTGCAATTTTCTTCTATAAATCTCACACTACTAAGGCAGCCGGCGGTTCCGCGCGCCGCGCAAGGTGCCCTTTTTTTTTTACTTGAGCACCTGCCCCTCAAAATGTCTGTGCACGCCACTGTGTGGATGCAGCGCGTTGTGAGCTTGCAGGTCGGCTGTTTTCGGAGCATACATTACCGGCTTCAGAGGAACACATCTGGGGTTACCAGGCTGCCGCTGTTTGAAATGCAGAGGGTAAAAAAAAAAGTGAGCTGACAGGAGTTGCGATTTCATCTGTTTTCTTTTCAGACCTTTTACAGTTATCATAAAGGCAACCGCAAGACACAAAGGCACTGTGATAACTGCCACGTTTCCGAGTCAACGTTCTCAGGTGAATTTCCGAGAGCGGTATCTCACACAATAAATTCATTCTCTTATTTCCTACTACTCTTATAGCAGGGAATATAAAGGATGAATCCACAATATATCCTCTTGATAATGATGGTTTCAAAGGGTCTGCCTAATTGAACGGCGAGTTGACCGTCGATTATTATAATCAAATCTCTTTGTTATGAATTATTCCTTATCATGATTTACTGCTAAAAGAGTACAAGCATCCTGACAGCAGTTAAAGTGAAATATTAATGTGATATCAAACAGAATGATCCTTTAAAGGGATATTACACTTAGAAAAAAAAAAACGTTGGCTCATTTTATCGTCTACTCAGGTTTTTCGAGCCCCCCGGACAGTTTTTAAGTTGCTTGATTCAGTATTTAGATATTTGATAATCATTAAGACACGCCCTCTTCCTATACAAACCCATTGTAACTTCAAACTCCATTCTAACCATGTTAGATTAATACATCTAACATGGTTAGTTGAGTTTTTTTTTTTTGGGGGGGGGGCTTGTTTCCAAAGTGTAGTTGCTTATTTTTTGTGCTAGTTGCTTCCTAATCCAATGGTTCTCAAAAATGTTCAAGTCAAGGACCTCAAAATTGCTATGCATTTGGCCGCGGACCCCCATCTAAGAATATGTTGTGCCAGGACCCCATACAAGATTTGTGTAACATGTTTATGCCACATTTTTCACATTTTGTTTGTTTGTTTGTTTTTTCACATCTACCAGCTCACGCATTGCAGCTGCTTCTTTTGGGCTTGTTTTTCTCACAAAATCTGGCAACACTGGCAGTATTGTGTGCTCAATAAATGGCAGGTTCTGTTGTTTGCTGGTGAATGGAGCACGTTGGTGGTCTGGTGTGAATTCTGGAATGTAAACACACATTAAGCATTTAAGACCTAAGACGCATCTCTGTCATTTTAAGATTTCTTTGGGCTATTCAAAAATAGCAGATATACAAGCTCATAGCGCTACGAGCTTGTAGATCTGCTATTTTTTTTTTAAATCATGTTTTTTTTACAAACATTTTAAAGCAATTTTTTAAAGCAAACATGTTTTACACAAATCTTTGCTTCTACAAATGTCTTCTAAATCCTAACAAAAATCCTAAGAAAAAACGTATGTTTTGCTATAATATCAGTGGTTTTCAAACTTTTTCATGTCAAGGACCCCCAAAATTATATATTTGACCGCGGACCCCCATCTCAAAACATTTTGTTCCAGGACCCCCAGAAGCAATTTTTCAAAAATAGCAGATCTATAAGCTTGTAGATCTGCTATTTTTTAATAGCCCAAAGTGTAAAATAATGCTTTTTAGCTCAAATCGAGAGAGAGAGAGAGAGAGAGAGAGAGAGAGAGAGAGAGAGAGAGAGAGAGAGAGAGAGAGAGAGAGAGAGAGAGAGAGAGAGAGAGAGAGAGAGAGAGAGAGAAGAGAGAGAGAGAGAGAGAGAGAGAGAGAGAGAGAGAGAGAGAGAGAGAGAGAGAGAGAGAGAGAGAGAGAGAGAAGAGAGAGAGAGAGAGAGAGAGAGAGAGAGAGATAGAGAGAGAGCTTTACTTTATACTCCTCCATTTTACTATTCTACTCCACTATGTTGCAGAGGTAAATATTGTACTTTTTACTCTACTACAATTACTTGATGAAAAACTCGGAGTTACTAGTTACTTTAGATTGTTATAGCAAAACATACATTAACTACTTAATTCATATTTTATACTCGGGGCCTCTGGCTATTTGAAAATGGTAACATCTACAACATTTAGTAAAATCTACAAGCTCACTCGATGCATTGTGAGCTTGTAGATCAGCTATTTTTGAAAAAGTAGATTTTTGTATTTTTTTTTTTGTACTCTACATTTTTATATAATATATACTGTTGCACCCTTAATCAAGTCACATGTTGATTACAGGCCTGCTTGTAACAGAATATTTTCATATTGTATTTTTCATATAAAATCAGAATTCTTCCTCCACCACTGCAAACTGTAAATAACCTTTGAGAAGGAGGCAGTGTTGGAAAAAGTACTCAAATTCTTTACTTAACTAAAAGTACCAATACGGCAATATAAAAATACTCTGTTACAAGTAAAAGTCCAGAATTAAAAATGTACTTGAGTAAAAGTACAAACGTATTGGCATAAAAATGTACTTAAAGTACCAAAAGTAAAAGTACTAAATATTTGAAAATAGCCGATCTACAAGCTCACAACGCGTCGCGATGCGACGCGTTGTGAGCTTGTAGATCTGTTATTTTCAAATAGCCTAGGTATAAAACAGGGCTAAAGTGGTTAATGTATGTTTCATTATATCATAGTTTATATCTGAATAGTAACTAGTAACTAAAGTTTTCAAATAAGTAGTAGTGGAGTAAAACTACAATATTTGCCTCTGAGATGTAGTGAAGTAGAAGTAAAAGTATTGGAAATTGGAAATACTCAAGTAAAGTACAAATACCTCAAAATTGTACTTAAGTACATGTACTTAGTTACTTTCCACCACTGGAAGGAGGCTAGACTGCACGTGACCTAGCATGACGAGCAGGAAAAAAAAACAAGTGCACCTTCCGAAAGTGCCTCTCCTCCACTCCCATCTTCATTTTATGAGGGTTGTAAACTGACCCGCCATGCTGAGTGGGCTGCTCAACATTAACTACAACAAAAAGAATCTAACTCTTCATACGGTCTGACTGTAATTTAAGCCTTTTACTGGTAGCTGCCAGAAATGCGTGACACTTGCACCACTTGTCCCAGAAATGTCAGCTTTTAACTTCCCCTCCCCAACAAGCCTCGTTGAAATGTTGGCAGCCATGGAACGATGGCTGACCTGGAGTCAGTATTCACTCTTTACTGGCTTTCATTTAGAATAGAAAAGTGTATACTGTCTTGTGTGTGTGTGTGTGTGTGTGTGTGTGTGTGTGTGTGTGTGTGTGTGTGTGTGTGTGTGTGTGTGTGTGTGTGTGTGTGTGTGTGTGTGTGTGTGTGTGTGTGTGTGTGTGTGTGTGTGTGTGTGTGTGTGTGTGTGTGTGTGTGTGTGTGCGTGCGTGCGTCTCTCTGTCTGCCTGCCTGTCTGTCTGTCTGTCTGTCTGTCTGTCTGTCTTTGTTACAACGTGTAGAGTTTGTTGTTAGTAGGAATGAAAAAACTGGAATAGGAGGGGCTGAAGGCGAGTGAACGGGCTGACATACAATATCTACACGCGATTGCGGGGTTGTTTTTTTTGGGCAGATACTGTAGGTTCCTGGATAGGACTTATTGCAACCACTAGCCAGTTAAAACGGGGAAAACATCTGTGTCATTTCGAGATTTTAAGGTTGACAAAATAGCAGATATGTAAGCTCATCTACGAGCTTGTAGATCTGCTATTTTTTAGAAGAAAAACAATCGTGAATATCTGTGCAAATCTTATATATATACATTTTTCACTCAAATCCTTGCTTCTGGGGGGTCCCTGGAACAAAACATTTTGAGTTGGGGGGTCCGCGGACAAATACATATCATTTTCGGTGGTCCTTGACATGAAAAAGTTTGAGAACCACTGATATAATAGCAACATAAGATATTTACAAAAGAAAAGCTGAATCCACAGAAGCAAAGATTTGAGTTAAAAATGTTTGCTTTAAAAGATATATATGTACAGTATTCAAAGATTTGCACCAAATTTTCACGATAAAACAATAAATAGCAGATCTAGCTTGTAGCGCGGCACTCAATGCCACACTATGAGCTTGCAGATATACTATTTTTGAATAGCCAAAGAAATCTCAGAAATTATTTCCCCGTCTTAAAGGGTTAAAAATCTATGGTGCCCTATATAGCGATACGGTAATCCAGGGGTCTTCAACGTTTTCAGACCAAGGACCCCCTAGCTGAGAGAGAGATGAAGCAGGGACCCCTTCTATATTGTATTACATTTTGTTTCAGATTATACTTTTTTTGTTTACTTGGTCTGCTCTTTTTTCCCTCTACACCAAACTTCTTTGCCAAAAATAGCCGATCTACAAGCCCACAACGCCTCGCGCTGCGAGGCGTTGTGGGCTTGTAGATCGGCTATTTTTGGCTAACGTTCTCCTCAGAAAAGGGATGCTAGGGTTCAAGTGGTTAAGGTAAAAAGAAAAATCATACCACACAAAGATTTGGCGGACCCCCTGTAGTAACTCTGAGGACCCCCCCTAGGGGTCCCAGACCCCCTGTTGAAGACCTCTGCTGTAATCCATTCAACCCAAATCAGCAACACAAGCGCCCTGTCATAAACAGCCTTCTATGGCCCATGTGTTCCTCATCAGTTTTTGTCAGCTTGAGCTAAAAATCAATACCGTGCGCCATATGATTTCTGGATTCAATTTCTGCCTTCCACCCCGTTGTCGGGGGAAGGCGGTAGCTCAAATGTTCCTGCTTGAATCGTTAGCCGTACTTAACCCATTGAGACCTGAAGCCGATTCTACATGTCTCCTAAATCTCAACAGTTTTCTGAAAAACGTACGTTTCTATATCAGTGATGCTCAATAATTTTCATGTCAAGGACCCACAAAATGTATATGTATTTGGCCACGGACCCCCATCAACATATCTTGTTCCAGGGACCCCCCAGAAGCAAAGATTTGAGTTAAAAATGTTCGCTTTAAAAATATATATATTCAGAAGATTTGCACACATTTTCACGATTTTTCAAAAATAGCAGATCTACAAGCTCGCACTCGGTGCCGCGCTACGAGCTTGTAGATCTGCTATTTTTGAATAGCCAAAGTGTAAAATAATGCTTTTTAGCTCGGAAAAAAAAATTACACAGTTCCAGGTCTTAATGGGTTAAACCTCATGTGCAGGAGATTGACAGCTGCATTATACGCGTTATGACATATGAACACTGCTTTTATCGCTACTGTAGGGACCGGGGGGCAGTGGGGGGGGGGGGGGGGGGGCATTGGTGTAAAGTAACTACGTACATTTACTCAAGTACTGTACTTAAGTACAGTTTTGAGGTGTTTTTTTTTTTTACTTTACTGGAGTGTTTGCAATTTTCAGTACTTTTACTTCTACTCCACTACACCTCAGAGACAAATATTGTACTTTTTACTCCACCACAATTATTTGAAAACTTTAGTCACTAGTTACTTTGTAGATTTTGATTATTATTACAAAACACACATTACATTTGTATTCCGGACTTTTACCTGTAACAGAGTATTTCTACATTGCAGTATTGATACTTTTACTTAAGTAAAACATTTGAGTACTTTTTCCACCACTGGTTAAAGGTCATAGTGCCAACACATGCTGCGAGGAACAGGCGAGCGGACGACGACCCAGTGGTGGGAAGTAACTACGTTTACATCTACTCGAGTACTGTGCCTAAAGGACGACTTCAACCGTTTTCAATCTATCTTTCGTATAATTGGTCCTCGCTAAGCTCATTATTTTATTTAACATACTTGGTCTCGTTGTGTCTCAGAGGAGGGCTGGGGACACTTCAGAAACCCAGTGACATCATCGATGGGGAATCTAAAGCTAATAGAAACGTCAGGCGTTCTGTTCCTGGAAAGTTAGCACGCTGTGCGTTGTTCTCGCGTTAACTCTATAAGACCTGAGGCGATGCTTTAAAATGTTTTCTAAATCCTAACAGTTTTTTGGAAAAAAAATAATAATAATGTTTTCAAGATTTTTCAAAAATAGCAGATCTACAAGCTCATAACGCGGCACTCGGTGCCGCGCTATGAGCTTGTATATCTGCTATTTTTGAATAGCCAAATAAATCTAAAGTGACACAGATGCGTTCCAGGTATTAATGGGTTAATAAAAAAAACCTTTTGAGGTGTTTCATACTCCAGTAAATGAGTCAAATGATCGTACTTTTTACTCCACTATACGTTTATTTGACAGCTGTAGAGATTTTAGATTATTAATAATTATTCGAATTATTAATTGACTTTTATCTTATTTTAAAGCAGATCTACAAGCTCACGATGTGTCACGATGCAACACATTGTGAACTCGTAGATTTATTTCCGTATTGCCAAAGTATAAAAAGGGACATTTTGCTTAATTTGTCCTTTTGTTTTTGCTAGTATATTTTGATGCTAATACTTTTGTACCACGGGTTCCACGGGGTCCCCAGCTAAGTCTGTTAATATAGCGTCACACTAATTTTAACCACTTTAACCTTTTATACTTTGGCTATTCAAAAATAACAGATATGCCGTGCTACGAGCTTGTATGTAGATCTGCTATTTTTGAAAAATCGTGAAAATGTGTGCAAACCTTTATTTATATATATATATATATATACATATATATATATATATATATATATATATATATATATACATATATACATATATATATATATATATATATATATACATATATATATATATATATATATATATATATATATATATATATATATATATATATATATATGTATATATGTATATATATATTTGTATTTGTAACTCAAATCTTTGCTTGGAACCTCAGGTGTTACACTGTCAACAGAAGTTTCATCAAACTACCTACAGTAATTGTTCTATGGTTGCGGGATATTTCACACTGACACCTCTTAGCTCAGCACTTTTTTTTTTGGATTGGTTTCATTTAAGCATATGGTCTCTGTCGGGGGGGGGGGGGGGGGGGTGGACCTCTTATGTCCAAAACTAACTTACTTTTCAGGATTCAAATAAAAAAAACTAGCAAAAGTAGCAGATCTACAAGCTACAGTTCTGCTACGTTTGATACCTTTGTGTGACACTGTAGTATGACCAAGTACAGTAAGGGTGTTCATTTACGGGGAAAAAAAACACAAAAAGTTAAAATATGGTCTGGAGATAATTTAAGGTTTTCTGCCCGACAACAGCGATACGTTGGATGTGCTTTTGTCACATATTAATAATCAAAGGTGCGTTGAGTCAGTCTCTGCCATCAGGGAGACCTCTTAATCCATTAAGAACCGGCATCTGTGCGTCATTTTAAGATTCCTTTTGGCTATTCAAAAATAGCAGATCTACAAGCTCATAGCGCGGCACCGAGTGCCGCGCTATGAGCTTTTTAACTCTGTTACAACTTCTGGGGGGTCCCTGGAACAAAATAATTTGAGATGGGGGGGGGGGTCCA
Organism: Gymnoscopelus microlampas; assembly: GCF_963454915.1. Lineage (NCBI taxonomy): Eukaryota > Metazoa > Chordata > Actinopteri > Myctophiformes > Myctophidae > Gymnoscopelus > Gymnoscopelus microlampas. The sequence goes on along the minus strand of NC_139945.1, from coordinate 8,859,710 downwards.
CGGCCGAATAGCCTACATATCATTTTGGGGGTCCTTGACATGAAAACGTTTGAGAAGCACTGATATTATAGCAACATATATATTTTTAAAAATAGGATTTAGAAAGACATCCCCAGAAGCAAATATTTTTGTTAAAAATGTTAAAAATATGCATATTCAGATTTTTCTAAAATAGCAGATCTACAAGCTCATAGCGCGGCACCAGTGCCACACTATGAGCTTGTAGATCTGCTATTTTTGAATAGCCCAAAGAAATCAAAAAATGACACGGATGCGTTCCCGGTCTTAATGGGTTAATGTGGATTTTGCACCGTGCGTAACTTGCTGATTGATAGTAGATGTTTAACCCATTAAGACCTGGAACGCATCTGTCACTTTGGCTATCCAAAAATAGCAGATCTACAAGCTCATAGCGCGGCACCGAGTGCCGCGCTACGAGCTTGTAGATCTGCTATTTTTGAAAAATCGTGAAAATTATTGTTTAATATTTTTTTCCGATTTTTTTTTTGGGGATTTAGATTTTTTTTAGACGCGGCCTCAGGTCTTAATGGGTTAAAGATTGATGGATTAACGTGTTAATTCATTCTCGGGCTGAGTTTATCATTTTCACTTCACTCTATTGAGTCAGCACTTCTCCCAACCGACCAATCGAAACGCTTGGTCGTGGCATGCGTTATGTTACGGTATGAGATGAGATCATACAATGTGTGAGCATTATTAATTACGCCATCTGTACACTCGTATGTCCTTCCATTAGATCTGTACTCGGAAGCATAAGGACTCAATGTAAACATTTGTATTATTCATTGTGACGATTCTGGTGAAAAAAAGTCAAGTAAAGTAAAGAAAATCCAATTACCAGAAGAAATCACACCCGCAAGTTCATACTGGAAATAGATTGTTGCTGTCCATTAAGCATTAATGCTATGTAAGTCCTGCCCTTACTGCGGTTACCTGCGGTTCTCCTCAATGGCTGGAGCGATTGATCTGAATTTGCACACGCCTATTACCATTAGCATATGCACCAAATAATGTCGCCTGTTTTTTAACTTTCCCAAAATGTAAGCTGTTTATTGGCGCTTTTATGTCAACAAACACCGGAGATTCGGAGTTTGGGCTACGGGAGATGAATGATCAAACTGTGCATGGCCACTGTTGGACAGAGAACACTGCCAACTTACAGTATAAAGGACTTTCATTTATGGCCTGTGTCCACACACACACACACACTGCGTTCTCCATGAGAGAGAGTGAACGCTTTGGATATCAGCTTAATGTCACAAGCACGCAGATTCACGCGCGCAATGTTCTAATCCAGGTGCGACGGGTCCGGCCGCGTGTGTGTGTGTGCGTGTGCGTGTGCGTGTGCGTGTGTGTGTGTGTGTGTGTGTGTGTGTTCGCTGTGTGTCCACGATGCGACGTCTGGACACGGTCGCGGGTACGTGTGTGTGTGTGTGTGTGTGTGTGTGTGTGTGTGTGTGTGTGTGTGTGTGTGTGTGTGTGTGTGTGTGTGTGTGTGTGTGTGTGTGTGTGTGTGTGTGTGTGTGTGTGTGTGTGTGTGTGTGTGTGTGTGTGTGTGTTTGCTGTGGGTTCGAGACGGGTCCCGTACGCACGTGCCTGTGTGGGTGTGTGTGTTGGAACTGTTTATGTGTGTGTGTGTGTGTGTGTGTGTGTGTGTGTGTGTGTGTGTGTGTTTGCTGTGGGTTCGAGACGGGTCCCGTACGCACGTGCCTGTGTGGGTGTGTGTGTTGGAACTGTTTATGAGTGTGTGTGTGTGTGTGCCATGGAACAATAGCTGACCTGGAGTCAGTATTCACTGTTTACTGGTTTTCATTTAGAATAGAAAAGTGTATACTGTCTTGTGTGTGTGTGTGTGTGTGTGCGCATGCGTGCGTGCGTGCGTGTGTGCGTGCGTGTGTGCACACGTGCGTGTGCATTTGCATGTGTGTGCGTGTGTGCTCGCTGTGGGTCCACAATGCGGCGACGGGACGGACGCACACACGTGTGTGTTGGAACTGTTGCCAAGTACAAAGTCACTGTCCATCCCTGACATACTGTCTGTGCACACACAGCGCTTAACCCACACTGCACATACTTTGGGTGCTCATATCCCCGGACGGGTATGGGCTAGTGTTATGTCATTCATTGGCTCAAGTTTGCAGAAATATCATTCTCCTCTTGTGAGATAAGGAAAATAGTTTCACTCATTCCAAAAAAAAAAAATACATACCATGGCTGTGGAGAGGACCACCACACAACCACAGCTAAACACCAACAGGGAATGCTAGCTTTGGAGGTTATTCTGCAGTGGTTCTCAAAGTGGGGTCCAGGGACCCTCAGAATTCCTTGAGGGGCTTCCAAATGGACCCTTACAGGTATGTAACTCTGAGAGTGTTCAAATGGAACCAAATGGACCCGTAACGGGTCCATTTGGTTCCATTTGTACACTCTCAGAGTTATGGCGGTCCTTTGAAATAAAAAGCGTTTGAGAACCACTGATCTATTACAATGAGCAACTTCTTTAATATTCGCTTCTGGAACTCATGCTTAAAACGTGCTCAGACAGAACAATGTTTCATGTAATGTATTTTTGTTGTGTTCCCTGCTCCGTCCTGCACCTTTACTTTTTATTACGTTTTAGAATGAATGGGTCAATGGTGACTCAGCAAGCAGTTATTGTGAAGCTGCGCCTTTGCCAAGGCTTTGTTTATTGATCCGATGAGTTTAGAGAAGGGTTATGACACTATAAACATCTTTATGCCAGAATGCACCGGGGTTAATTGCGGCTATTCTCTGCAGAGACAGGCCTTGAACTTGGAGGACAAAATGGTAATTACCATTGTGTTGACAAGTTCTTTCCAGTCTATTGCTGCGAACAAAGACATGGATGGAAATTGCATGTCACTCCTACAGCAACACTATGGAAACTAGCTTGATTTTCAAAGATTTAGAGTGAAAGCGTTTTACTCTCCTCCACCTTCACAACCATTTATTTTTATTTTTCGCACATTGTTACTATGTTTAGCTTCCTTATGATCTTCTGTTAAAGAAGGGTTTATGTGTTGGGTATTTTTTTCCATAATATATAGACACACGCATACACGCACGCACACACGCACGCACGCACGCATGCTGCATTTTGAACCCTTGCTTTTAAAAACAAGCTTGTAAATTAAATGAAGCATAGCGTTAGTTCGTGCAGGACACGGACGTCTTGCACGCCTCAGTCTGCTGATGAGAACATCAGCCTATAGCCTCCATTTCCTCATTGACAGCTCTGCTGGTCATTACGTCACACGTTCATACTCCAATCACAGCTCACGCCTTAACAAAGAGGTTCCTTTATATACTAGGTCTCTGTGCTTCTCTTGCTGCCTGCTTCACTGCTGCTTAGCTACCATACCTCCTCCACCCCAGCCTCCACCTTTTGATCAGAGTCTGGCATAGGCTCAGATACTTGTGATATTATATCTGCTAATTCACACTAATATGTCAATGTATTGCTTATTGTTTGATATTGTATCCCTATGGGGGTTTAGCTCAGCATTCCCTGATTTTGCTTAGCACGCCGCTTGGACAACATTCACGGAATATCTCCAAGAGCGGAGCCTTTAACGCCAAGCTCCCATGTGTTGCAATAAATGGTCAAATCTACTTTGACGTGAGTGTTCCTCACTGAACTGTTCTTTCTTGAATAGGTACTTGATCTCAGAATCGGAATCAGAATCAGGTTTATTGTCACATCACAGGTTTACAAGCTAACAAAGTGGGTGAAATGATCTTGCATTATTGTTGGAATTGACAGCATCCTCTTTTAGTATGCTACAGAGTTACAGAGTACAAATTAAAACTCCTGCCATGTAGTTCTCCAACAACTTTTCATTAGATCAACGACGCCACAGCAGTCCCTTTGATTGGTCCGTCAATTAAAACATCATGACCTGCATGATGCCTGAGCAAAGCACTCCGTAATGCATTCACGCTTGGTTTGCGTGCTGCTTGAAGAAGGGCTGTCCAGGGTCCACTTTGTTGTGACAGGGTCTCTTGCCAATGATACTCTCTCTCACCATGCGGCAGCAGAACCAACAGAACACGTTCCGCCATGTCCAGTTTGCTGCATGCTGTTGTTAACCCATTCAATCCGGGAACACATCTCTGTCATTTTTTGATTTCTTTGGCTATTCAAAAATAGCAGATCTACAAGCATGTCTCGTCTTCTAAATCTTAACCGTTTTTTGAAAAAAACGTATGTTGCTATGTCAGTGGTTCTCAAACGTTTTCATGTCAAGGACCCCTAAAATGATATGTGTTTGGCCGCAGACCCCCATCTCAAAATATTTTGTTCCAGGGACCCCCAGAAGCAAAGATTTGAGTTAAAAATGTTTGCTTTAAAAAAATATATATATATATATATTCAAAGATTTGCACACATTTTCACGTCTTCTAAAGAATAGCAGATCTACAAGTTTGCCGCGCTATGAACTTGTATATCTGTTATCGTTGAATAGTCAAAGAAATCTCAAATGACAGAGACGCCTTCCCGGATTGAATGGGTTAAATGCTTCAGCATACCGTGGTGGTCAAAGGTCAAGGCCACTGTGACCTCACAAAACACGTTTCATACGATGTCAATATAGTGATAGTAAAAAAAAAAAGCAATACCTTTTATTAACAAAAAAATCTAAGTGTGCGTTATTAAATGTATTTTATGAGCTTGGACGGCCATGGGTGTAAACTGCATCTGGTTTTGTCGGCGGAGGCATCCAAGCGCAACGTGCTACTGTATTTCCAGTTTCATCTTGTTCTTCTTGTTCTCTGTAATAAATGCTATGCTTGGTTGGTAGTTCTGCACATTTCTCAAACAAACACTGTGCTTGTGATGAGAGGCTGACTAGGAGCGTGAGGAGGATGAGTCATGGATGTCATGAACGGATCTATTAACCCATTAAGACCTGAGGCCGATTAAAACATTTTTTTTTCCTAAATCCTAACGCTTAAAAAAACATATATATTCAAAGATGTTCACACATTTTCACACAAATTTCAAAAATAGCAGAGCTTGTATATCTGCAATTTTGAATAGCCAAAGAAATCTTAAAAAAATGACACAGACGCGTTCCCGGTCTTAATGGGTTAAAGCAGAAGCCGCAAATGGACGTCCTGCGCTGTACTGTATGTGCCATGGCCGGCTCTAATGGGCCCCGTTCTCTTATAAACATGAAGTGTGCTGTTGTTTTACAAGACTTCACCAACACAAACTCAATGGACATTTCAAGCACAGCAGCTTAGCTATAATTAAGAAACAGTCACATAGACACTTATGGCTCTTGTGTCTACAACAACTAAGTGAACTCGCGTGAAACGTATTTCACAGGATCTGGGTTTGTTTCCATGTACACTATGGCTCGGATTCAGATAAGGTTGTCGGAATGTAATTCTGGCCCTGCTTTGCAGGGAGTTAGTACAGTGATAACCCTGCGTTCTGGGAATGCACAACATATACTTTCAAAATATCTCAAAAAACAGCAAAAATACAATTCATAAAAAGCTCAAATAGACGATCTACGGTACAAGCTAGACCGGCTTTTTGAGCTTTTTTTGTTTAAATGATTTTGAGCATGTATTTCTTATGGCATGTCCAAAAGTTAAAGGTAGGGTAAGTGATTTACTTTGGTTAAAACAAGTGTTAAATAACTCTATATTCTGATAGTACTCATTGCTATAGAGTGTTTGTTCAGTAAAAGGAGTCTCCCATTTCTCTCCAGCTCTTTATTAAACAGAAAATGCATTTTCAGTGCTCTCTCCTGATTGGCTGTAAATGTTGTCACCTACCTGAAAATGTTTTCTGTTTACTAAAGAGCAGGAGAGACCCCTGTGACCGAACAAGCACTCCGTAGCATACTATCAGAATATAGTACTTTAACCTTTTTAACAAAAAACTAAAAAATACCCCAAAATATCACTTACCCTACCTTTAAGGAGAAAGAAAACTATCACAGAACTTCATGGGTTCTGGAAAGTTATGCAAGGTTCTGGTATACCCGTCATAGTCATAAATAACCATTAGTAAACATAGGAATCATGACAGCTCCAAAGCCTGCACATTATGCATGTTCCACCTTTGACCCCATATTGGTTAAAACCTTAAGGACACAGATTGGGTGGGGCTGGTTGCAATGTGGGTGAGGCAAGCCCACCCTTGGCCACGCCCCTACTTAGAACATTTGTAACGGAACGTTCAATAGCCGTTCTGAATGCAATTAACTTTTCCAATCTGTTGCATAGACTATCTGTCAAACGTGCCGTGGATTCGACAGGTTGTATTGAACAGATAGGGAAGCCAGTATTTGGATTCGGGAGAGTTGACCGGTTGGTTAGTCTCTCAAACATCTCAGTACTCTATCGTTTTATTACTTTCATAAACTACACCGTTGTGAAACAGAAGCCATATGCAGCATGTTTATAGAGTGTAGGCAATATTTCTGTTGGCAATGAAGACTGTGAACAGGACTTTATGGCGAAAAACCTTAACAATGAAAACATTGACAATGCGTGGTTGGTTGTACGCCCGGAACCTGAACTCTGAGGACTTTAAGATTAATGTCTTACATCTGTACTATGGTATAAAAAGAGAGTTAACAAGATCCCAGTCATCCTAACAGCGACCTTCTCCAGCTGCTGCCGTCAGGCACCCGCCTCTGCATCCACATGACCGAGACAAATACGCTCACCAGCAGTTTCTTTTTTCTTCAGGCATTTAGGATCCTTAACCCATTAAGACCGGGAAAGCATCTGTCATTTGAACCACTTTAACCGTTATCTTATACTTTGGCTATTTCAAAAATTACAGATCTACAAGCTCATAGCGCAGCACCGAGTGCCCCCGCTATGAGCTTGTATATCTGCAATTCTATGAAAAATCATGTCATTTTTTGCAAATCTTTGAATATTTTTAAAGCGAACATTGTAGGTCCATATAGTTTGACGAGGTATGAGAGAATGTGCTGGAAGTAGGCAAACATGATGTTTTTTTTAAGGGATTTTCTTTCTTCACATGAATGTGAATGTTAAACAATCCATTCGATATACTGTAACAAACAGCAGTTTTAGGATCACAAAAGTCATTTCATAATTTGATCTACAAGTACAGTAGATCGGCAATTTTTGGCAAAGAGATTTAGTGTAGATGGAAAATAGCAGTCGCATCTCCGGTCCAAGAATAAAGGGTTTAAGGGGTAAAGCTAGTACTTGCTGTGAGTGGGTCTTTATCAGGCTTTTTTCCACAGCTTCTTGATTTGGGGTTTAACAAGATTCAAATAATGATCTTCTTCAACGGTTTCAATGCATGCCACGTCATTTGAAAGCTTGTGATCTGCACTTTACCAATCTGTAAAAAAAAAACGGAGAAATGGCAGAGAACCTACTTGTTATCAGACCCTGTGATATATTCATCATCTTTATCTGTGAGCCAGCAACCCACTGCATGGCCAAACAGGTCTCAGAATCACACTTTTAGTGCGTAAACAAAGTGTGGAACAGAGTGGATTTTTGTCAATTTATTAATAAAAAAAATTGTCATGGTACACATTTGTTTTTCATCTGTAAAAAAATGCTTGGTGAAGCATTCATAGCACTGTGGAGGATTGTTAAAGCAGCACTACAGTATATATATAGCATAGCCTACTCGTTGCTGTCCAGCAGAAACCAGCTAACTCCATGTTGACATTTTTTCCCATAAATCAGGGCCATTGAACACCCTTTATGTCTGAGTATTGGTAAAACAAATATTGATCCAATGAAAAGCATTACAAAGCACTTCTGATAAAACCAGCTAACTCCATTGGATCCTCAAACTTTCTGCTAAACCAGCTAACTCCAGCAAAGGGGGGTGGAGTTAGCTGGTTTAGCTGACTCCAGGCTCCACCCCCTTTTGACCTCCAACCTCATTGTGAGCTTGGAGGTCCATTCAGCTGTTCTTATTATCAATGATGAACAAAACCTCCTAAATCCACTTTTTTTTCATTTCCTGAAAAATGAACATTTTGGAGTTAGCTGGTTCCTGCCGGACAGCAGAGATATTATGTCCCACAAAATGATAAAGTTACATGTTTAAGCAATAACAATCATCCTTCCATAACTATAGACTCAGGGGGGTCCCTGATAGGGGCTTGACTGTATTGCTATGTATAGACGAGGCAATGAGTTTCATCCTGGCATTTACCAAGGCACCAAGACTGGCCAATCACAGCGCGTCCTCGCCGGACATGCTTGGAGAGACACTAAATATAATGAAGTCATGAAGTCAAAGACGTTGACTGGCATGTTAAGTGGCCAATGATACCCCAAACTATAGTGCTTCCTTAAGGTACAGTTAAAAAAAATACATTGGAAATGCATGCCTCACCCAGTTATGCAATATCCATTGTACCCCATACCCGTCTGTCAGTCCGTGTCCCCTTTATGCCCATTTACGGAGATGTCTGTATCGGTCTGTGTCCCTTTCATGCCCATATAGAGAGAGACATGCTCAAATATGGAATCCAGGCCAGTCCAGGATCAGTCAGTACTACAGTATGATGTCACATTGTTGACATCAGGGTACTCCATATATTGGAGATCTGCTGATCCGACCTACTTCCCACTTGGTGCGTCACTCCCTCAGATCCTCGGCAGTACGCACGCCGAGTTTGAAGTCGATCGGTCGGACAGTTCTTGAGATTCGTAAACTACACACAGACAGATATTTTGCGCATTTTTTTGTAGGATGGGCATGAAATCAATAATTCCATCAAGGAAACGACAAGTGATCACACTTGAATGTGTCATCCTCTGGGCTGGACAAGTGTGCATATCTTAACCCATTGAGACCTGGAACTGTCTCATTTTTAGATTTGAGCTAAAAAGCATTATTTTACACTTTGGGCTATTCAAAAATAGCAGATATAAGCTCATAGCGCGGCACCGAGTGCCGCGCTACGAGCTTGTAGATCTGCTATTTTTGAAAAATCATGAAAATGTGTGCAAATCTTTGAATATATATATTTTTAAAGCGAACATCTTTAACTCAAATCTTTGCTTCTGGGGGGTCCCTGGAACAACATATTTTGATGGGGGTCCGCGGCCAAATACATATCATTTTGGGGGTCCTTGACATGAAAAAGATTGAGCACCACTGATACAGAAACAAACGTTTTTCAGAATACTGTTGAGATTTAGGAGACATGTAGAATCGGCTTCAGGTCTCAATGAATCAATGAATCAATCAATGAATCAATCAATCAATCTATCAATCACGCACATAGTTTACTGTAAGCCACGTTGGATAAGTGTCAGCGAAATGGTTGAAATGTTATTGAGACTGTAAAGTAGCATTTTAACCACAATTGTTCAATTGTTCACAATTGTTCATTGTTTAGGGGCGGCCATAGATGAATGGTTAGTGAACCCGCCTAGGGAGCCAGAGGCCCTGGTTGCCCCAGGTTCAATTCTAGGCCAGGTCAACATATGTGTCGATGAAATGAAATTTGTCCCTGAGCAAGACTCTTAACCCCTAATTGCTCACAGGTTCTCATTGGAAACAAGACCGCAAGGACTTTCATGAACGACCTGTTCAAAGGAATTATCCTTTATCCTTATCCATTCAAGTGCCGGAAGGAGTCTAAATTCCACAGCGAGTTGTTTACCATTTAAAAATGGACTGCATGCATTCTACTGACAACTGTACTTGTATGGCCACAGAGAACTCTAATCAGGGGTGAAGGGCCCTGTCTGTCGACTCTCTTTTTTTCTTTCTAGTTTTACTTGAGTTTCTTCCATCATCTTGACATCAACAAGCAATTTTCTTGCCCACAGGACAACCCCCCCCCCCATCCCCCCTTCCCCCCTTCCCCTTCCACCTTGATGTCTTCTTGTTAATGGCAGAGGTCTCCAGACAGAGTCTAGACACTGTTGAGGGTCTCTCCAGACAGAGTCTAGACACAGTGGAGGGTGTAAACACACCTCAAGGCAGGTTAACCACCGTCTTATTCTAGTTGAACCTCCTTCATTTGGGGGGCTGACTTCAATGTCCATTACAAACTCTCAGTATACACTCTTTTTAGTGTCAACAGCAGTGGTGTATAGTAACTAAGTACATTTACTTATTAAGTGCTGTACTTAAGTACAATTTTGAAGTATTTGTACTTTACTTGAGTATTTCCAATTTCCAATACTTTTACTTCTACTCCACTACATCTCAGAGGCAAATATTGTACTTTTACTCCACTACATTTACTTTAAAACTTTAGTTACTAGTTACTTTTCAGATATAAATTATGATATTATGAAACATACATTAACCACTTTAAACCTATTTTATACATAGTCTATTTGAAAATAGCCGATCTACAAGCTCACAACGCGTCGCATCGCGACGCGTTGTGAGCTTGTAGATCTGCTATTTTCAAATATTTTGTACTTTTACTTTTGGTACTTTAAGTACATTTTGATGCCAATACTTTTGTACTTTAACTCAAGTACATTTTTAATTCTGGACTTTTACTTGTAACAGAGTATTTTTATATTGCAGTATTGGTACTTTTACTTAAGTGAAGAATTTGAGTACTTTTTCCACCACTGGTCAACAGCATCAGACTTACAGTATTCAACGTACAGAACGTAAAGCATTTCATTAGGTATTTACATAATCTGTCAACATATCTCTCAATAACCAATAATAGCTGCAATATTTCAATAGCATTCATGGCAATAATTATACAATTGACAACAGATAATTAACCTTTAGATAGATAAACTAATGATACTGTAGGTATAGTTTATTAAATGGTTTTAGAAACCCTTATAATTTTGGGGGGAAAAAAAGTCGTTGTGTCTGTATGTCTGTCATTCGCGTGTCTTGATAATCGTTCGACCAATACCAGGACCCAAGGGCGTGCCGGGGCGAGGATCATCAGCTTTAACCCATTAAGACCTGAGGTCGATTCTAAAAAAGAATGTCTTCTAAATCCTAACCGTCTTCTAACCTCTGAAAAACATGGTCCTATATCAGTGGTGCTCAAACTTTTTCATGTCAAGGACCCCTTTTTTCATGTGCCGACCCCCGTCGCAAAATATTTTGTTCCAGGGACCCCCAAAAGCAAATATTTTAGTTCAAAATGTTTGCTTAAAATAATGTATTATGTTCAAAGATTTGCACACATTTTCACGATTTTTCAAAAATAATAACTAGCTATTTTTGAATAGCCAATGCGAAATTCATAGAGAGCACTTGGATGGTCATAGACTGACCTCCAAGTACTATAATGATGGGCACTGCGTGCGTTAAGTACTCTGACGAGTACAATGGATATGGCCTAACTGAAGGGCCGTGCGTTCCCGAAAAGGCATCGCACTATAGTGACCCTTTTACATGTGAAACCATCTCATCATGGGGACGAATAAGGGCTCTCTCAGCCCAGCCGCCCCTATAGCTCGGCTCAATGCAATTCAGTATCCTGTACGTAGGACACCCTGGTTCCTTTCAACCGCACAATGGCACATTATGAGCGAAATTGAGAGGAATGGAGTGGGGCCATATCCCACGGTGTCTATAGTCCACGAAGTGTGGCTGATTTATTCTAGTGTATCTTCTTTTTCTCTCATTTAATGTCGTTCCCAATGAGATTCATGGGGGAGTCTGAATGAATCCGATAAGATCTTTTTTTTTCCTTCTCCATAGAGATGCAAACCCTTTTCGGCCACCCCTAAGCTTATTTTAGTTTGACTTCTTTTCACTTTGGTTCTCACTGTTCTCTTTCTTTTTATTTAGACATATTGACTTGGCAGTGTATAGGGGGTGGCTATAGTCAGTTTAACCCATTTAGACCCGGAACGCATCTGTGTCACTTTTCCATTTGAGCTAAAAAAGCATTATTTTACACTTTGGCTATTCAAAAATAGCAGATATACAAGCTCGTAGCGCGGCACCGAGTGCCGCGCTACGAGCTTGTAGATCTGCTATTTTAGAAAAATCGTGAAAATGTGCTCAAATCTTTGAATATGTATTGTTTAAAGCAAACATTTTTTAACTCTATTCTTTGCTTCCGGGGGGTCCCTGGAACAAAATATTTTGAGATGAGGGTCGGCGGGCCAAACACATATCATTTTGGGGGTCCTTGACATGAAAAAGTTTGACCACCACTGATATAGAAACATACGTTTTTTTCAGAAAACTGTTGGGATTTAGAGTACAATTTGTAGAATCGGCCTCAGGTCTTAATGGGTTAATGCATAGCAGCAATACTACTTGTACGGACCCCGTAACAATCTCCTACAGAGGGAACTCTTAGCACACATTCACAAAGCATTATTTTTTTGTGTAGCAACTGAGCGTTTTGGATGTCGTGTCAAGAGCGCTTGCACTGAGCGAGACACCAAATGTTCAATGCATTGTGGGGCGTCTGCAATAGGAAAGTGACAGTGACAGCAGTTCAACCTTTGCCAAAAAGTTGGAACTATTTTCAGCTTGAAGCGCCCAGGGCGCCCCGCCAAAAAAGCCCTGGATGCAGAGAGCATTGGAACGCGATGCTCCGCGCTCGGAAGAGGAGCACTCCTGTGTGTCTTTTGCCATAGAAATTGCATGGCAGAAAATGGCTGGCAGCCAAAAAGAAACCCAATTTTCTGTAGACGTGGCCTCTAATGCTTTCAAGGAAGTATACCAAAAAAAAAAAAAAAACAGGAAAATAATCTGTCAGAAATCTGTAAAAATATCTACTGTTTGGATTTGTGTGTGACATAAAATAACAGGCTGTCCTTGGGTCACCTCATGCCTGCGGTGTGTTGATTCTAAAAGTCAAATAGATTTGTCCTTAACCCATTGATACCTGGAACGCATCTGTGTCACTTTAGATGTATTTGGGCTATTCAAAAATAGCAGATCTACAAGCTCATAGCGCGGCACCGAGTGCCGCGCTATGAGCTTGTAGATCTGCTATTTTTGAAAAAACGTGAAAATTATTTTTTATATTTTTTTCCGATTTTTTTTTTTTAGGATTTTGAATTTTTTTAGACGCTGCCTCAGGTCTTAATGGGTTAAGGATTATTATTACTATTGCACCAGGCGGCGAGGAACGACAGGACGGAGATGAGGTGATGTGATGCAATGCACGGTTTTGTGCCAATTTTAAACCTACCTGGGGTGTTGCCGGGACGTCTGGCATGTCGCCCCCCTCTCCTACCTGACGGGCGTGCCAGCGGGGTACCACATGTCACCCCCTCGCCTACCTGTCGTCACGCCGAGGCCACCAGTCAAGTCAAGTCACATTTATTTATACGGCACATTTCACAGGACAGGCGCTCAATGTGCTTCAACATGGAAACCGACGATGGGCAAAGATAAAATATGACAACATAGATCAATTAGGGACATATAACATGTAAGTTAGTACGTACAAAAACATTATGCAGTGAAACAAGTAAAAACAATAAGATGGGTAAGTATTACGATAAAACAATAGTACAATAAAAAGGAATACTCTACGTTAGACCTCACACACTTTAAGCTAAAAGCATGTGAAAAATATATGTTTTTCGTCTGCTTTTAACCCATTTAGACCGGTAACGCTATCTGTGTGTCATTTTTAGATTTCTTTGGCTATTCGAAAATAGCAGATATACAAGCTCATAGCGCAGCACCGAGTGTCGCGCTATATGATCAAACTTTTCATGTCAAGGACCCCCAAAATGTATATGCATTTGGCCGCGGATCCCCATCTCAAAAGATGTTGTTCCAGGGACACAAATGTTCTACAAATGTTCCCTTTAAATATATATATATATTCAAATATTAGCACAAATGTTAATGTTCAAGAATTAAACAAAATTGCAGATCTACATGCTCATAGCGTGGCACTCGGTGCCACGCTATGAGCATGCAGATCTGCTATTTTTGAATAGCCAAAGATATCTTAATGGGTTAAACGAAGTCACTGTTGTAGCAGACATTAATTCAAGTGGTAGAGAATTCCGGGCCATATGAAGACCTTGGCTTGTGACTTTAGATACTTTATAATGATGTGGGTTCATGATGAATTATTCTTGCTGTAGCAATGATATTTAGAGTTTCTTTTTTTTTCTTTTTGCGGCGTGTCTCTGCAAGAGTCTAGCCGTATTGTCTGTGTCTGTGTGTATGTCTGTCTGTCTGTCTGTCTGTCTGTCTGTCTGTCTGTCTGTCAGTCTGTCAGTCTTGATCAATTTCTGACAAGAGAGCTAATAGAACCAATACAGTAAGTGTCTTACCATGTGTAGTCTGTACTATACCTGCCGACCACTGTTTGTTTGATGTTTGAGGATGCCATTGGATTCATTCGTTTCAGTGCAGTATGAAAATCTGCTTGCAGAGGCTTAAAACTATACAGTAATTGGTTGTTTGGTTTGTGTTTGTCAAAGTTGCGGGTGCGTTGTATTTGAATGCGCTTCACAGCGTGGGTTCTGGATTGATTTGCAAAGTCTAGCTGATAATTAGTCCCTGGACAAAATATTGATTTATGAACAAAATGCAAATCAAGGTCAAGGTTTTTATAAATATGGAGGAACATGTTTTCTTTTTATAATATAACATTATCGGGAAAATGCTAATGTTACGAATGTTGTCTTTAAAAATATATGTATTCAAAGATTTGCACACATTTTCAAGATAAATAAAAATAGCAGATCTACAAACTCATAGCGCGGCACAGAGTGCCGCGCTATAAGCTTGTATTTCTGCTATTTTTTTTATAGCCAAATAAATCTAAAATGACACCAATGCGTTCCAGGTCTTAATGGGTTAAGGTTTTTTATAAATATGGAGGAACATGTCCAGGTTTTAATAATAAAAAAAATATTGGGAAGATGCTAATGCACGATATAGCCAAAGATATGAAGGCAATTATACTTCGGGTATGGAACTTTAAAGCCTTTTATCAACTCAGCCTGCTCTGAATTCCTTTTTATCACCCGGTGCATGTGTGCCGCGTTAAACCTTATAGCTGCACAGCTCTTCTGACTTTGAACTGTCATGCTTGCTTTATACGTTATTCAGGCCACAGTGAGGCGTATGTAATATATATATACACGCCTCTCAGTGGCACACTTCACGCTCACTTCATCAGCGAGGCCGTTTGGCGAAGCGCTCGTGTCATTCTTTTTTTTTACCACGGAGAGGTGGTGCTCGCTCCATTTCTCACGGTGGTGACGGCGGGGGATAATTGCCCTTACTGTCAGCGCCGTGGTAATTGTCTTTAGATTGAGGTCATGGGGACAATTAAAGCCAGTGATGGGTGGAATAGTGGCAGTGAGCGACCGGGCTCTGTCACGCTATAGCGCGGCGACGACACAACGGGTGGGCTGCCAGATGACATGGGCGTTTTTTTTCCGGGGGGGGGGACCCTTGCTGAAGACTAGACTCACTATTCTGCCCCAAAAAAAGCTTCACTCGAAGGCAGTTACTTAAAGGTAGGGTAAGTGTTTTGCTTTGGTTAAAATAAGTGTTAAATAGCTCTATATTCCGATAGTACTCATTGCTATATATAATCTTTATTCCAGACTCATGCGTCCATATAAAAAGAAAAGACATGGAGTGTTTGTTCAGTATTAGGAGTCTCCTTGTCTCTCCAGCTCTTTATTAAACAGAAAATGCATTTTTGTTTCAGTTTCAGTTTCATTTCCAATTTTATCCAACCAGGACAGAGAACTCAATCAGGATACAGATTAAACAAGTGAAATTTGAAGTGATGACACTAAGAAATGAGCAGACAAAATTGGAACTGGAACACTAAAAAAATTAAGCTTAAAAATGGGTACTTTATCCTAATTGGCTGAGATTTTGACACCTACCGGAAAATGTATTTTCTGTTTATTAAAGAGCTGGAGAGACGGGGAGACTCCTGTTACTGAACAACCACTCTATAGCAATGATTACTATCAGAATATAGTGCTTTAACCTTTTAACAAAATACTTTTTGTTTTAACCAAAAAATATCACTTACCCTACCTTTAAGTAAAAGTATCAATACTGCAATGTAAAATACTGAAAAAGTCTGGAATTCAAGATTTAGAGTAAAAGTACAAAAGTATTGGTATCAAAATGCACTTAAAGTACCAAAAGTAGAAAGTACTCATTATGCTGAATGTTTTCAAATGTAAAAAAAAAATCATACAACTCTTTAGAAAATAGCAGATCTACAAGCTCACAATGCGTCGCATCGCGACGCATTGTGAGCTTGTAGATCGGCTATTTTCAATTGGCCTAAATGTATATAGGGCTGAAGTGGCTAATGTTGTTGTTTTGTAATAATAATCAAAATCTACAAAGTAACTATAGCAACTAAAGTTGTCAGATAATTGTAGTGGAGTAAACGTACAATATTTGCCTCTGAGATGTAGTGGACTGTAGAAGTAAAAGTATAGAAAAATGGAAACACTCCAGTAAAGTAAAACAGTACTTGAGTAAATGTACTTAGTCACTTTCCACCACTGCTCAAATAAGGGACAACCTCACAGCTTCCGTTGCTATAAAACTGGGTGGAAAACAATTAGAGGTAAAAAAACAAAGGCATTTGCGGTGCCAATTCAAAGTTGTCAGGGGAGGTGACATGGCTGGTTTACTGGTGGATAGGTTCGTTAGCGGTCATTATCATTGTCGCCGCTGTTCTAGCGACCACCTTGGAATTAGAAGTCCCCAGTCGTGTCGATAGACGGAGACCTCTTTGCTCGCCTGCATGGCTACACTGGCAGACTACTAGCTGAACACATTCCGTGTCCACACTGTGAGGATAATTTTTGCTCTCTTTTCAATTGGCAAAGCTCCCAACAGTTTAACTTTAACTTGTTAAGACCGGGAACGCATCTGTGTCATTTTAGATTTGAGCTAAAACCATTATTGTAGCACTTTTAGCAATTAGGCCTGTCAAAAAAAAAACGATTCATGAATAAATCGCGATTCTTAATGCCACGATTTTAAAATCGTTTCAAAATATTCAAAATCGATTTAAAAAAAAAAAATGTATAAGGTAGTACCTTTTTCACTGGCCCTTTGTCTGAAGTCAATGTCAGAAAGACTGACTGACATGATCTGGCTGCATTGAAGTGTATGATTCAACTTTTCATGGTTTATATTGTTCAGAAAATCGCAATAAATCGCAGAATCAAATCGAATATCAATTAATCGCAGAATCGCAATTTTAATCGAATCGGCACCCTAGGAATCGATTTTGAATCGAATCGTGAGGTAAGTGAATCGTGACACCCCTAATATATATATATTTTTTTTAAAGCGAACATTTGTAACTCAAATCTTTGCTTCTCGAGGTCCCTGGAACAAAATATTTTACAACGGTTTGCTTTAAAAACAGATATATTCTGCTATTTTTGAATAGCCAAAGGAATCTTAAAATGACACAGATGCCTTCCCGGTCTTAATGGATTAAGAAAGCCAAGATACTGTAGATAGAATGACAAAACCTTAATTTTCAGTGAGCACCATTAGCAGCTATGAGATTTTCATTCCCTTGAAGAGAGGGTGGGGGGGGGGGGGGGTGTGGGGGCGAGGGCTGCCAGGAATCTATTAAGACAACCTAATACATTTCCATTGAAATCTGTTCTGTTAATTCAAAGTCTCGTTCATAACGTAGCTACTGAAACACGATACAGAGCCGACCCCCTGAACACCCCACAGATACAATATTCCTAATGATGGAAGCTATGTTTTTGTAAAATAGACGTATTTATGGGGAGCATGAGGGTATCATTAGGCAAAGACACAAAGGCTTATGTTATTTGGTACAGGAACGATCAGAAGAATCATTACCAGGCCTGGAATTTCATCTTTTTAGGGGCCACTTGGCCTTTGGAGTCGTAAAAATGTCTGAGGGCACAAAGGCCAAATGCTAGGGCAAGGAAGGCCATCAAATAAAGCAATGCTTTTTAAGTCCACTGAAATAATGAATTGAATTGAAGGGTCACAGACAATTTTGTTGTTGTAATAATCAGAGAAATAAATAAAATGAATAAATAAATAAGCTGTTTATTTCACAAATTACCAATATTTGAACACATTCTGAATACTTAGGCTACTGTACATACACTCAGTCCTGCAGCAATCAGAATCAGTGGACTGGTTTGAAGATGGGAAATCTGGGGAGTTAAGAATCTCAACAAATGACACTGGTGTTGAAAAACAGGAAAGAGACCATCACCTTCATGACCTCCATGACAATTTAGTAATTAGTTGGTGTCGAGTAGTCCAAAACGGTTACTTTTTAGGATTTGAATGACAAAATAGCTAGCCTGGTTCCAGACGAATCTGCCTTTGCAAAATTGCATGCACTTTAGCCCTCGGCAGATTAGGTCGGTTCCCCCTTCATAGAGAATTTATTTCTCTCCCGCAGAGGTTTTGCGGGACCAACCAGGGCCCAGTATTCAAATGTGGGCGGGCTTATC
The DNA here is from genome assembly GCF_963454915.1 of Gymnoscopelus microlampas. Taxonomy (NCBI): domain Eukaryota; kingdom Metazoa; phylum Chordata; class Actinopteri; order Myctophiformes; family Myctophidae; genus Gymnoscopelus; species Gymnoscopelus microlampas. The sequence continues at coordinate 8,841,254 of NC_139945.1, read as the reverse complement.
AACAAGGAAGCACTGCTCTGATTGGTTCGTACAAGGACTGCTCTGATTGGTTTAAGTCTAACCAATAGAGTCCGTTTGGATCTTTTTGTAACCGCCCCTTGGAAAAAAATCTATCGTTGATAGGGACCAGACTAATATCCACGCAGTGTGTCGTGTGATATTGTCTGGCCACGCAAGGCTACAAAATAGCAACAAATAACAGATCTACAAGCTCACAACATGCCACATTGTGACGTGTTGTGAGCTTGTAGATCTGATATTGTTTCTACTTTTGTGTGACACTTTTGTGTGATGAAGTAGTATTAATTTACGGGGGGAAAAAACATACAAATATAGATAAGGGGTTTCTGCCAACAATTGCATGATTGCATTTAAATTCATCAGTTTTACACATTTTGATGTGGTTCTGGAGATGTTTTGCACGAATCAGACCAACTGTTTTTGAGACATTGCATGGCACACAGTAATACAAGCACAGACGCATCCATAGATTCAATAATTAAGTGGAGATTAACTCACAACATTAAAAAAGGTGTATTTGAGCTGTGCTGTAGTATACAAAAGAGACCCATATTATAGTGTTTCTAAATATAGACTATAATGTCGACATAAGCTGAATACATTTTCACTTCTCATCTCATGCTTTTAATACATTCCAGTTAATTATCTGAGATGAATTATTCTAACGCCACTAAAACAGCCCACAATCTCACAGGCAATAGCAACAAGAACCCCCTGGTGCTTTGATCACTGTTTTTAACATTCTTAGGCCTGCATGAACCAGTGGCGTCAGTTCAGCAAAAGCTAAGGTATAATAATAATAATAATGATACCTGGAATTTATATAGCGCTTTTCTGAGTACTTAAAGTCGCTTTACAAGGCTAAACTAAGTGGAACACAATCAAAACAAAACAACTTTAATGAGAAAATACAGAGACAAAAAAGTTAAAAAGGCTACAGAAGGCCAGGGAATAAAAGTTGAGACTAGGGTGGTAGGAGATCAGTTAGGTGGGGAAAGCAGTTTTGAACACGGCAAGGGTGGGGGCGGTTTTGATGTGAGGTGGAAGTGGGTTCCAGAGGGTGGGTGCTGCAACGGAGAATGCCCTATATCACCCCAGGTGCGCTTTGTTTTTTTGGTGGGGAATTTGAGGAGGTTGGCATCGCTGGATCTGAGGGCATGGCAAGGTTTGCATGGCAAGGTTTGCGAGATTCAAATAAGGGGCACCTATCCCGCACGGGTCAAACCCCCCCAAAACCCCCGAAATGCATAGAAAACTATGCATTATAACTCAATACAAACACAACGGCCTTAGACCTGCATTAGGCTACTATTCATGATTTTTTGGTCATTTCATGTACGAAGGCTCTACGTCCTCCCGGTGGAGGCTCCTTACTGGCAGTATAGGAGTCAGTAGGATACGGCAGCAGTGACAACACAGAAATGTGTGTGGGGAGGAATCACTTGGCATAACAAATACATTGAGGAGAAAAAGGGGGTAAAAAATAATTGCCTACTCTAAATTTAACCCATTCAGACCGGGAACGCATCTGTGTGTCATTTCTTTGGGCTATTCAAAAATAGTAGATATACAAGCTCATAGCGCGGCACCGAGTGTCGCGCTATGAGCTTGTAGATCTGCTATTTTTTGAAAAATTGTGAAAATATTAGAATATATTGTTTTTTTAAAGGGAACATGTTTGACTCAAATCTTTGCTTCTGGGGGTCCCTGGCACAAAATATTTTGAGATGGGGGTCTGTGGCCAAATACTGTACATATGATTGTGGGGGTCCTTGACATGAAAAACTTGGAGAACCACTGATATAGATACATACGTTTTTCAAAAGACTGTAGGATTTAGAAGACATTTTGTAGAATCCCCAGAAGCAAAGATTTGAGATAAAAAATGTTCGCTTACAAAATGTATATATATTCAAAGATTTGCACAGATGTTGCACACAATAGCCAAAGTATAAAAGAATGGTTACAGCTCAAATCTAAAATTACACATGTGTTCCCGGTCTTAAAGGGTTACAAAAAAAAATAAAAAAATAAAAAAAATAAATAAAAAATAAATAAATATATATATATATATATATATATATATATATATATATATAAAAAATATATATATATATATATAAAAAAATATATATATATAAAAAAAAAAATATATATATATATATATATATATATACAAGATAACAATGCGTTGCATGGGTTGTTTTGGTCCAGCCACACCGTTGTGCGATGGACTATAAATGAAGCTCTAGACATCAAAGGCATGTGGAGTAAACATAACAAAATTAAAGCTGGTGATGCAAAGCATTTCAAAGGGACCTCACGCTTTGTTGCCGAAGGGGCTTAAAATGCACTTTTTCGTGAAGATCAAAAAAATCAACCTAATATTTATCCTAGTGTAGGTTAAATTATCATTACCTCTAAATAAACATCTGTACCCTGCTTTTAATAGGCAACATCCCCAGCTGTTGTAAACGCATTGAAGCCTGATTCAGGTCACGATACCAATGTGCCCCACCGGCAGTTGATGGAGAAAGTACTCCCGTTTTTTACTTGAGTAAAAGCACCAATCATATCATGTAGAAATGCTTACAAGTGAAAGTCGGGAATTAAAAATGTACTTGAGTAAAAGTACAAAAGTATTGGCATCAAAATGTACTTAATGTACCGAAAGTAAAAGTATTCATTATGCAGAAGGTCCCGTTTCACAAGTTTTCAAATGTCTAGTGTATACAGATATTTTGAAAATAGCCGATCTACAAGCTCACAATGCGTCGCATCGCGACGCATTGTGAGCTTGTAGATCTGCTATTTTCAAATGGACAAAATGTAAATAGGGCTGAAGTGGTTAATGTACGTTTTGTAATAATAATCAAAATCTACAAAGTAACTAGTAACTCAAGTTTTCTAATAAATTGTTGCGGAGTAAAAGTACAATGTGTCTCTGAGATGTAGTGGAGTAGAAGTAAAAGTATCGGAAATTGGAAATACTGCCTCAAAAGTATAGTACCTGAGAGTACATGTACTTAGTTACTTTCCGCCACGGTGGGAAGCTAAACCTATGGTGCAGACAAAGGGGAATAGCTCCTTGGCCTGGGGAGATATTAGGCATCTGGGCTTCAGGGCTATACTCTCCTGCCGTACATACTGCATATGAGAGCACTTCTACAATATATCGCTGTCGGGCAGAATTTTTTTGTAAAAGAATGCCCTACTTCATAGTACTAGAGTGTCCCTGCAAAGCAGCAAAAATAGCCGATCTACATCTGCTATTTTTGTTATTTAACCGTTTAAGACCTGAAGCCGATTCTACAAATTTCTTCTAAAAACAGTTTTCTGAAAAATGTATGTTTCTATATCAGTGGTTCTCAAACTTTTTCATGTCAAGGACCCCCAAAATGATATGTTTTTGGCCGCGGACCCCCATCTCAAAATATGTTGTTCCAGGGACCCCCAGAAGCAAATATTTGAGTTAAAAATGTTCGCTTTAAAAATATATATATTCAAAGATTTGCACACATTTTCACGATTTTTTTTACTTAATGAACTGAAGGCGTGTCCATGCACATAAAAACATAATTTTAACAATTTCTCTACACTTTAAAAAAAAATCTTCCTCCTAATATATCCATAATACCTGATGATTATGTTTTAGGGGGGGGGGGGATCACTGAAAATCACGGCACCCCGTCTTTAACAATACCTTGTGACTATTGGAACACACGTTCCTTTTTTTTTTCCATTTCCAAGTTACGGGTTTTTGCACATCAAGGTATCCTCCCGACAGTGACGAATAGGGTGAATCTCTCCATACATCCCAGGTATCTCTGTCTGTCGGGCCCTTCTCCACATATCTCCAGAACCGTTCATCCGATCCACTTCACACTTGGCAGGCGTATTGCTGAGGACCCAAGGAGGCGCCGTGTCGAGCGTGAGGTTTGATCGGATGAGCGGTTCCTCAAGAGCTATAGCAGGCATGTGTCTTCTGAAATGGGCCGGCCGTGCGCCAATAACAGGCACTGCACTTGTTGAACACATTGATGTGTTGCGATGACCAGTGGTGGGAAAAAAAAAGTACTCACATGTTTTACTTAAGTAAAAGTATCAATACTGCAATGTAGAAGTACTCTGTTCCAAGTAAAAGTCCGGGATTCAAAATTTAATTCAGTACAAAAATGTACTTACTTAAAGTACCAAAAGTAAAAGTACTAACATATTTGAAAATAGCAGATCTACAAGCTCACAGCGCGTCGCGATGCGACGCGTTGTGAGCTTGTAGATCTGCTATTTTCAAATAACCTAGGTTTAAAATAGGTTAATGTATGTTTTATAATATAATAATGTATATCTGCAAAGTAGCTTGTAACTAAAATTTTCAAATAATTTTGCCTCTGAGATGTAGTGGAGTAGAAGTAAAAGTACTGAAAATTGGAAATACTCCAGTAAAGTAAAAGTACCTAAAACTTGTACACACATTGGCCCCGATTCAAAACGAGGGTCGTAAATATGGTGTAAATGAAGTTCGTAAAGGAGGTCGTATTTCTGGTACTCACTAACGGACGTGCGATTCAAAAGGGGTGTCGTATATGACAGAGACGTGCGTATGACCAGTGCATATGACCAGGTGTGATGATTACTCTCTGGAAGGCTGCATCCAACAGCATCCAACTTCAACGTCACCGTGCTGAACCGTGTTAAACAGTGTTGCCATGTCCGCTTATTATAAGCGAATTTGGACTTAATTTTCTGTAAAGTTGCTTGTAAATATTGGGAGCTGTGGGGTGCGTTTTTTTTGGGCTTGTTTCTAAAGTGTAGTTCATTATTTGGGCTTGCTTCACAATTGTTCAATTATTTTAACCGGTGGTTGTCAAATATTTTTATGTCATGGACCCCCAAGTTAATATGTAGGCTAATTTATCCCTATAAGCCCCATCTGAAAATGTTTTGTGCCCGCTGGAGGCAGATTTGTGTTGTTAAAATGTTTAAAAAATCTTCCAAATATTCCACATTTTATTACAAGATTTAAAAAAATATATATAGCAGATCTACAAGCTCACTACGGTTTAATTAAAGTTCTTATAATGGGCTGTCAGTTGCTTCTTTTGGGCTTATTTTCATAGACCTGGTTGCTTATTTCTCTCACAACATCTGGCAACGCTGATGCAAGTTAAACTCCGCCGTCTAAAGAATAAAGATAACAGATGCGGTGTCGCATCGCCTTGACAACTTACTGTTCTGTCTGGAAGCGGATCACGTAATAAATGCTCTCATGTGTAATGAGAATAAAGACGTTTACAAGGTTTTTTTTTTGTTCAAGGTTTTTTTATTTTATATTTTTACATACAGGTCAGTAATAAAAGGCATACAAAAACAATGAATGTATGTTACCCCTCCCACCCCCCAAAGTTCACGCTCCGAAAGAGCCACAACCCTGGTATCAAAGACTTTTACAAGGTTTAACCCCATTACCAAATAGGTTAATAAAACGTGGAAAGGATATTATAGCCTATAAGCCTTTTCTAATGAACATTGCGCACCTTTACCAAGGTAAAAAGATTATGAAATCCAGCATCCAAGTGGAACGCTGCTATCCGATTATGGACCAGAGCTTATTGATTACTTATTGATTAAATTAGTTATTTTTTTTATTAATATATCACTGTCCTACGTCGGAATGGGGAATAGATCTTCTGGACACAGCTCTCATCCACTATTAGTTTCCTCATCAGATGGTAATATTTATTAGGCTGTTGTGTGTGGCGTTCATGTGATCAATATACAGTAGCCTACAGTAGGCTTTACAAATTAATACTGCGACACGGACACTGATGCAGTCAGTCCCTCCGCAGTTTCATTTAGGCATCATAGCCTATTTTCATTATTACGTGACACTTTGGCTGAGATGGCCCGCTGGCAAACACACACCTAATAATTCAGCTGCGACTCATATAGCCTAGAAAATAAATAAAAAGCGGTGGAATCTACATCATGTCTATATTATGCATAGGCTACAAGCAATATATCGTTTGACATTTATTTTTAATGTTTTATATATATGTGTTGACAAATGTTGGGCACATATATATTTTATTTGAGGTTTGCCACTGTTGTAATCGATTTTGACATGAAGAATAAAGCATTCTAAAGACATACGCACATTTCAGCCCTGGTACGCCAGCCTCGGGGCTGACCTGAGAACGTGCGCACCTGACGCACAAAACACAGACCAAAAAATCTTTATGCATCAGGTGGATATGTACGACTTGTCCTAAATGCTGGTACGTACAAAATATGGTCGCAAATCCCTTTATGCATCCGGCCCATTGAGTGACAAAAACGGTCCGGACCGTTTTTGAGAAGCTATAGCGTTATGTGGCATAAACGGTCCGGACCGTTTTTGAGAAGCTATAGCGTTATGTGGCATAAACGGTCCGGACCGTTTTTGGCTCATTTTTTAAAAATATATTTTTCCCACGTGGGGCGCTCTAACGAAACGTTGGGATCATCCAAGGAGTCTCTAAGAAGTAGAGGCCAGATATGGATCCATGTCAAAAATGCTTCCGGTCGTCCGCTCCAATGTTAACTTAATATCTCCTATTTCTTTTTAACGTGGTGGAAATGAGCCGTTTTCGATCGGCGATCACTCTGCAATAGAGGATCGCGTTAGAAATATTATTGTTCCAGGCGTTAGTCGGGACCCTCCGCCGTCTCGCACGCACGCTTTGTTTTCTACAGCACGCAACATATCAGCGTAAGTGGATGGAAGATATGCTGGCACTAGATGTACCCTATTTGAATAAACCTCTGGCACACGATTTGTTAAGTACAGTACTTGAGTAAATGTACTTTGTTACTTTACACCACTGGCGATGACTGGGCAATATATAAATATGACTGTATATTGACATAGTGATATGAGGCTAGATGTTTTCTGGGGTTTTTGCGTATCGTAATATTGCAATATGGCAATATGGCAAAAGTTTTATTTCTTAACTTCAAAAATAGCAAAGCTCACAATGAGTCATCACGATGCTGTGAGCTTTAGCTATGCTATTGTTGACAATTGACTTTAGATATGCTATTGTTGACAATTGACTTTAGATATGCTACTGTTGACAATTGACTTTAGATATGCTATTGTTGACAATTGACTTTAGATATGCTATTGTTGACAATTGACTTTAGATATGCTATTGTTGACAATTGACTTTAGATATGCTATTGTTGACAATTGACTTTAGATATGCTATTGTTGACAATTGACTTTAGATATGCTATTGTTGACAATTGACTTTAGATATGCTATTGTTGACAATTGACTTTAGATATGCTATTGTTGACAATTGACTTTAGATATGCTATTGTTGACAATTGACTTTAGATATGCTATTGTTGACAATTGACTTTAGATATGCTATTGTTGACAATTGACTTTAGATATGCTATTGTTGACAATCGACTTTAGATATGCTATTGTTGACAATTGACTTTAGATATGCTATTGTTGACAATTGACTTTAGATATGCTATTGTTGACAATTGACTTCCATCGCAGACACAGCACAAAATATCAAACATCACATCACGATATATATTATATTTGTCATGACTAACTACAGATATCAACACTCATGGCATGGTGTCTTTGTGATGTCTCACATGGAGATGTCTCACCCTGCTGAGCTCATTTTGTCTCTGTCAAAATAACATTACCATCCATTTCAAATAGATGACCAAATACCAACAACATGAGCATTGTTTTTTTATTTATTGAAATGACACAGTTTTTACAATTGCTTTGCAATTCCATTATGCCAACACAAGATTGTTTGAAATTCCATGCTTCACAAATTGCACTTGACAGAAGTAAGGCAAGAGGGTTCTTTCATGTCTTTTCTCTCGTTGCTGGTTAGCTTTGAGCAGAGGTTACAATACAGTAGGTATGTAAAGTTAGAGGATCCCCACATACTGTACACATATAGTAACATTGTGTTACATATTAAACTACAGTAGTTGTTGTTGTTGTTGTTTTAAGGAAAGCCTTCCTGCAACGTGGTAGAGGCTTTGAAAGCTAGCTCACCATATTTAGCCAATTGTCTTTTCAATGTCTGTTGACTGCTGATTGGTTGAGACTACTGTAGCTTTAAAGTACTGGTTGTTCTTTTAAAGGGATAGTTCACCCAAAACATAACCTCTTTTCTATCGATTACACACTCCATGAAGCCTTGAATTCATGGAGTTTTTTTTTTTTGATTTTGTCTCATTCCTAAGGCAATAATTTGATGACCGACGCAAAGATGCGTATGTCTCAAAGTTGACACTTTGAGTCTCCTACCGGAGCCGCCGCCGGTCATCAAATTATTGGCTTGGGAATGTGACAAAAACGGAAAAAATCTCCATGAATTCCTAAGTCTCCATGGGGTGTGTAATCAATAGAAAACAAGTCATTTTGGGGTGAACTAACCCTTTAAGTGACTATAGGTTGTCTCATATGCTGCAGCTTTGATGGCTTCATACTGTAGGTTTGTTTGACAGCACTATCATCACTGTTGTGTACATTTAAATGTGTTTGTTTACACTTTATCTTTGATAATAATGTGCTGGATTCACGTCAATGTGTACATTTTGAGGGGAAACTAAAACCAAAACCTTCCTATCACCTTCCTACTGTATGTGGCTGCCCCCCCCCCACTGTAGTAATTCTGAGGACATGCAGTTCTCCTGGGTCCTGGAGATATTTGACCTCAAGAATATACAGCTGAAGAGGGTCAAATATCTCATACATAATTTCTCATAGCCACGGGAGAGTATAGATTTTGGACATGTTTTTGAGTTTAGTCGATTCTACATGTCTCCTAAATCTCAACAGTATTCTGAAAAACGTATGTTTCTATATCAGTGGTGCTCAATCTTTTTCATGTCAAGGACCCCTAAAATGATATGTATTTGGCCGCGGACCCCCATCAAAATATTTTGTTCCAGGGACCCCCACAGAAGCAAAGATTTGAGTTAAAAATGTTCGCTTTAAAAATATATATATATTCAAAGATTTGCACACATTTTCACGATTTTTCAAAAATAGCAGATCTACAAGCTCGTAGCGCGGCACTCGGTGCCGCGCTATGAGCTTGTAGATCTGCTATTTTTTCAATAGCCCAAAGTGTACAATAATGCTTTTTTAGCTCAAATCTAAAAATGACACAGTTCCAGGTCTTAATGGGTTAAAAGGGAAATTATTGTTTAGAATTTGGAACATTTGAAGATGGTAGTTATCATTGTTAGATCAATTGTCATTAAGCAAGATACTATGCCAATGTTACTGCCTGAGCCTTTCTCCTGGCTAGCGATATTTCCAACCACCTCCCACTGACATCTTTATTTTTGGTCCTTTGCCTTGCCTGTGCCCAAACTTCTGTGTAACGATGATGTATTTCATACTGAAGCTTCCAGTACCTCCGAACAAACAAACAAACAAACAAACAATGACCTCCACAGACACCCCAGGGAGCATTTCATCTTCTTGTCTCCCTTGCGTTCAATACATAGTTTAGCAAAGATCAATGGTGTCTGACTACAAGATTGATCGACACCTTGCCTTGACAGAGGAGTGCAGAGGTTCAGCCAGCAGGCTGTCCGCTCCGACCCTTCACCATCATCTACATAACAATGTGACCCACTGTTTCCCAAACAGTGGGTCAGGAACCATGATTGTGTCGTGGACCAATTTATTTGCCAGACCCAGGGGGTCGGGCCTACATGAGGCTTTGTGCCTGTACCTGGACATGTTTTGTACCTGTTTTCTCTATACATGGGCATGCCCCCTTTGCCCTTAGGCCCCAGCCATAGAAGTATGTCCCCCTTTTGTCCATAAATGGGCATACTGTACATAAGGAAGGCTTTTTGATTGGCCAAGCTTAGCGTGACGTAGTCAACCACTAGGGGTCTGGCAGTACCAGGTCTCCTGGTTCCCTTGTTATTGGTTATATATATATATATATATATATATATATATATATATATATATATATATATATATATTTATTATTATTATTATTATTATTATCTATATATACATTTCTAAACCCAAAACCCCCCAAAAAAAACCTGCCACTGTGTGGGACTAAACACAAAAACAACATATCAATGTCACTAACAAGACACGCCACAACGTGCAGAATTACTACGCGCAGTCTGTAGGCCACTTCATACTGCTCAGCACACATCTGCCCCCTCGCAGCATAATTAATTGCGGCCAACACAAACTCACAACATTACAGTCGGCCATGTTGTTCCTTAGCGTCATCGCCGACCACCGCCCAACGAGACCCAAGTGAGGTCAGACAACACACTCCATATTTGGGCATAGCTCCATTGGGAACATCTCCTATTATGGCTTTATATAACCGCCCAACGAGACCCAAGTGAGGTCAGACAACACACTCCATATTTGGGCATAGCTCCATTGGGAACATCTCCTATTATGGCTTTATATATTATAGAGACCAACAAACACAAAGCCCCGCGCAGCGGCTAGGGGGGAGGGGCGCGCAGCGCCCCGACCCTCTAGTATCAAATCTAGTATCAAATCTAGTATCAAATCCTTGTTAGTTTCTTTTCCTCCGCTTAGTAATATGCTTAAATTCAGCGGGTCGTCTCGTCTGATCTGAGGTCGTAAAGCAACGGGTTGTTATATATATATATATACTATATATATATATATATATATATATATATATATATATATATATATATATATATATATATGTATTTCAAAAACAAAAAAGTCACGAGTTTCACAAGTAGTAAAAGTAGCAGATCTACAAGCTGGCAACGCGGCATTGCCAAAGGTCAAGTTTGCAAAACAGAGCCAACGGTCAAGTTTACTAAGTAGTATTGAGGGATTAAGTCGTTAAATGTCTGAAAATACACACGTGAATCCAACATATCAATAGCAAAGATTATGTGTAAACACACAAACAAACAAACAAACAAACAAACAACACTGATGATAGTGCTGACCAAACTAGTCTATGGAGCTACGTGTCTATGAAATCTATTAATAGAAAAGTTTAATCTGCAGCACAGTTTTATACAGTATGTAGTAGGGGCCCCTGCTTCCTCCCTCCCTCGGGGGTCCTTGGTCTGAAAAACCTTGAAGAGCCCTGAAATGTGTTGTGCATGAATGTATGTGTCTTTATTCCCACAATGCCACAGTGACACGTTGTACTTTTACTACATTACACTTATTTGAAAACTTGAGTTGCTTTGCAGATATAAATGATGATATTATAAAACATACATTAACCACTTCAGCCCCATTTTCTACATAGGATATTTGAAAATAGCAGATCTACAAGCTCACAACGTGTCGCATCGCGACACGTTGTGAGCTTGTAGATCGGCTATTTTCAAACACTTTAGTACTTTTACTTTTGGTAATTTAAGTACTGTACATTTTATGCCAATACTTGCCAAGTAACATTTTGAACACGGGGCCTTTTACTTGTAACAGAGTATTTTTATATTGTGGTATTGCTACTTCTACTTAAGTAAAATATCTGAGTACTTCTTCCACCACATGGTGTGTGTGTGTGTGAGACGCATGGTGATAGTTTATCATTACAATCTGTCCTTGAGCTGCTGCATACCTCGTACAGAACCAGCATGCATGTCACTTACACAAGAAGCAATTAACCTTAATACAATATACCCTGTCACACTGATTACATAATAGCCTGCTGATCGCAATTATGTGACATTATCACAATTGTGTGACATACTAGTCATAATCGTTTCCATTCATCTGTATTAGTTCATCTGTCGTAAAATGTTCATTCATTTTCAAACATTTTCAAAAATAGTGGAAATAGCCGATCTACAAGCTCACAACACGCGTCACTATGCAACACGTTATGAGCTTGTAGGTTGGCTATTTCCACTGTTATTATTATTATTATTATTATTTTTACATTGTGAAAGTATAAAATTATTACATATATGGCCATAGTGTCATTTCTTTGTATATTTACGTTATTTGTCATATCTGCACTGTGCAATGTTTGTTTAAAAGCATAAAAGGCAAAATGTTTTTATTTTATATTTTTATCTTCCAATGTTCGATTCCAAAAATGTAATGGTTCATCACAATTACTTTTATGACAATTAATTGTCAAGTAAAATGTCATCATCGTGACGGCCCTACCTGTAAATTAAATGTTATCGAAACATAAGGAGAAAATTCTCCTGAAGATCAATGTACGATTGATTATAAGAAGAATAAAGCCTGTTTGAAATAAATCAGGTGCACTATCATTCATTCTCATGTCTACTCAGGCAGACCGTTTCTAAGTTGCTGGATTCAATATTCAGATATTTGTTCATTGATTGATTGATTGAATACTTTATTAACAGTTTGCAAAAGGTACAGAGTTACAGTTACACAATAATGCTAAAAGGATATCACAAAAAGCCCTGAGGGTTTGTTATAGCACCACCAGGAGGCCGCTTTTTGCAAAACACATTTTTTGACAGTACTCCTACAGATTTTGTCCAAACATCACGCAAATCGGTACATAGTATCTCTATAGTCATGTGATCAAGGTGAATCTGTTTGTTTTTTCATATTCCATCCTGATTGGCTAAGATTCACATCTAAAGTTTGCAGTATTGGCTTGTTTTGAAGAAAATGCCGCAAATCATGATGCAGCGCCCGATTGCGGTCAAACTTTGCACGCATTTTCACACTAATTTGCGGAACAAATGCCACCCTTTTAAGATTGGCTTGTTATAGCGCCACCAGCAGGTCTAATTTATCAAAACATTTTTTTGAACAAAATGCCTCAAATCATGAATGCAGATTGCCGTGCAAGGCCTAAGAAGAAATGGCACCCTTTTCACATTGGCCTATTATAGCGCCACCAGGAGGCCACAATAACCTATACCTGACCTGGCGGAGACCTGTGCTCCGAGGAGCACTTTATCTAGTTTTTAAAGTGAAATACCCCTTTAAACACGAGGGGTATGAAGTTACTTTGGAGTTACTATATTCTGCCTATAACCGTTAGAACGAAGATATGTTGAGTGCTGCGATATTTATTAGGCACATTGAAGAGGCTGGTTTTGGAGCTATTCAGAGTAAAGCCACGCCTGTGTCTTCACTTTAAGTTACACTTTCCCCAAGACATTTGAAGTTCATTTGTACAAAGCCGTCTCTGTTTACTGTAGATTCAGCATTCTCGCCTTGAGCATCAACGGTGGATAAATTGTGGGGGGAAATTGCCACATCCAAGAAGCACCACGGGAGCAATATGAATGCAGTTTATAAAACAGGGGAGACGAGAGCGGTGATTGTAGCCTATAAGTTAGCAGGCATATGACAATATTTTAATCAGAACCAGAGGATGGAGAGGAATACTAACCAGAGGTCCTTTTTTTTCTGGTGTGCAATTAATCATTCACTCGCGCAAATGATTGATAGACACTTATTTCATCATAAGAGAGAGATCAATCACTTGTTCATGTTAAATTAACCCATTAAGACCGGGAACGCATGCCGTGTCATTTTAGACGTCTTTGGGCTATTCAAAAATAGCAGATCTACAAGCTCATAGCGCGGCACCGAGTGCCGCGCTATGAGCTTTTAGATCTGCTATTTTTGAAAAATCATGAAAATGTGGGCAAATCTTTGAATATATATATATATTTTTTTAAAGCAAGCATTTGTGACTCAAATCTTTGAGGGGGTCCCAGGAACTAAATATTTTGAGATGGGGGGGGTCCGCGGCCAAATACATTTCATTTTGGGGGTCCTTGACATGAAAAGGAAACATAGTTTTTCTAAAAAAAAATTAGGTTTTAGAAGATTTTTGTAGAATCCCCCCAGAAGCAAAGATTTGAGTTCCAAATGTTTGCTTAAAAAACAAAACAAAAAAAAAAAACATATATATATATATATATATATATATATATATATATATATATATATATATATATATATATATATATATATATATATATGTATAGCCCAAAGAAATCTTAAAAAAATGACACACACAGATGTGTTCCCGGTCTTAATGGGTTAAAGTTACAACATTCCTCTGATGTCCACTGAGTTGCTCCAGCAGATTCAGATAGCTATTGAATGATAATTGTGGAGAGAGATGCTGGGAGAGAGAGAGCAGTTCATTTGCTTCCACCCACCTACATTTTTTCCAGTCCATTTAGTCATTCAAGTAAAACTTCTAGTGCTATGTCTAGTTTTCTAACCTTATCCTTGTGTGTGTGTGTGTGTGTGTGTGTGTGTGTGTGTGTGTGTGTGTGTGTGTGTGTGTGTGTGTGTGTGTGTGTGTGTGTGTGTGTGTGTGTGTGTGTGTGTGTGTGTGTGTGTGTGTGTGTGTGTGTGTGTGTGTTTGTGCGTGTGCGCGCGCCCGCGTGCGTGCGTGCGTGCACGTGTGTGTCTGTCCAACAATGAAAAAGTAAGCTAATCTGGAAAATTGTTTATTTACACAGCTTTTGAGTTGTTTTGGAAGTTAAGCTGCACTGAGGATAATCCTCCGTATTATCATGTCTCAAGTTTCTATCCCTTAAAGCATTATGGTTTTAATAAATCAACCCCTAAATCACAGGGGTTGATCCTTCCATATGTGTATCATCTTAGAGAGCCAGCATGGAGGTTTTCAACCACTATTAAACAACACTGCACTTTAGTTTTGCACTTATGATAGGTGTGATTTTTTTTGGTATTATTTATGGTGTTGATTATAATGAAGTGTTACTGTGCGCTCTGTTGTCTTGTTATGTATTTTATTTGTCACTGTTCTATGTTTTTTTGTGGGGATTGTGGATGAAAATGAACATCACTGCTCATTAATATGCTCTGTCCCGTCGGAAATAAACAAATACAGTTCAAGTTCAAGTTAAAGCAGTATGTGAATTACCTTAAAAACTAAACTATCTAGTATATAGTTTGTTTTCAATCCATCTTTTCCTCATAAAACAAGGTTATTAGATGTTATGATTTAATTTGTATTGCACTGACCATAAACCTGGCATATTTTTTATGATATATATATTTCTTTATTTTATGTTAATTTATATCAAAAACTGTTTGACTTTGGGAGAGATATTTGAGCAAGCAAAGCTAGCACATTTATGAATTTAGAATCCAAATATGTTTATTCTAATTGATATGTTTTGGCCAGGTATGTTCAACAATTAGACTTGGACTTAGAATTAGACTTTTGCTCGAGAGAAGAAAGAAGAAAAATACACTGTGTTGTTAGTATTCATGGTGGTTGAGATGCTTTCAGACAGATTGTTTTAATGTCTTAAAGTTTTAATGTTATCTTTCTATCTGCAGTGGTGGATAAAGTACTGAAATGTTTTACTTAAGTACAAGTATCAATACCACAATGTAGAAGTACTCTGTTACAAGTAAAAGGCCTGTGTTCAACATGTTACTTGAGTAAAAGTACAAAAGTATTGGCATCAAAATACTGTATATAAATACCAGGTATTATTACTGTTAAGTGCATTAATTGAGTAGTTGTACAGATGTGCCACTTCAAAACTTCACACGTTACTGTTCTTTCCCTGATAGTGCCCTGAAAATGCATGTTTTTCCTCCCTTTTCTGCCCTTAAAATGCACTGTTTTGCCCCTGAAAAGAAGTTGTCACTACACACCCCCGTTTTTCCCTTCAACAGACATCCATATACATGAGAACAAAAGAATGTGTGTTGAACAAGGTGTCAGACTCATTATGAGGCGAAAGGTGATTTGACCAGTTGCTTAAATTAATTAGCATCATAAAAGCAGTGATCATCAAAATAATTCAGCATTTTAAATGCCCTTCTTTGTCCCTCTTATTTCCCTGGGAATCCCCTGAAAATGTACTGTCTTGGCGATGGCAGGACATGTGAAGTTTTGAAGTGGCACATCTGTATGTTACTCTAATGAAAGAGACATCATTATTTGTATTATTAGTGTGAATCTTTATTTGGGATTATATGAAGGAAATCATAAAGTGTGATTAATTATGTTGCTCTAAAGCATTTTATTGTTCAATTTAACCCATTAAGACCTGGAACTGTGTCATTTTTTGATTTGAGCTAAAAAGCATTATTTTACACTTTGGGCTATTCAAAAATAGCAGATCTACAAGCTCATAGCGCGGCACCGAGTGCCGCGCTACGAGCTTGTAGATCTGCTATTTTAGAAAAATCGTGAAAATGTGTGCAAATCTTTGAATATATATATTTTTAAAGCGAACATTTTTAACTCAAATCTTTGCTTCTGGGGGTCCCTGGAACAAAATATTTTGATGGGGGTCCGCAGCCAAATACATATAATTGAGGGGGTCCTTGAGATGAAAAAGATTGAGCACCACTGATATAGAAACATACGTTTTTCAGAAAACTGTTGAGATTTAGGAGACATGTAGAATCGGCTTCAGGTCTCAATGGGTTAAACACTTTATTGGGAGGGGGACAGTCATTTGCATGGTGATCAAACTAATATAGTGCACTCTATAAAGTGAGGCAGAGGATCTTAACTATGGCTCTGGGATGGCACACCTCTGGGTCTAATTCTGGATGTTTAATCAGAGACTCGTTTAGACCCGGGCCGTAATTAAACACCTGCTAGATTAGAATACTCCAAGTGCAGAGGAATTTTTACTTTACTGGAGTATTTCCCATTTTCAATACTTTTACTTCTACTCTACATCTCTAGAGGAAAATATTATACTTTTACTCCACTACAATTATTTGAAAACCTTAGTTACTAGTTACTTTGCAGATGTAAATTATTATATTATAAAACACACCTTAACCACTTTAGCCCTATTTTGTACATAGGCTATTTGAAAATAGCAGATCTACAAGCTCACATGTCACATCGTGACGCGTTGTGAGCTTGTAGATCGGCTATTTTCAAACATTGTAGTACTTTTACTTTTGGTACTTTAGCACTTTTCTAAGTACCCAAAGTTGCTTTACGTGTGTGTGTGTGTGTGTGGGGGGGGGGGGGGGATCATTACTTCAGGCTATAAGGCAGCGATGGTCGATTTGAAGACCTGTTGCGGAGGGTTGAGTCAGCAATGTCCAAACAACAGACCTAATGTATCGTGTCTGGTCAGTTGATAAGAAGCGGGCCATGGTTATAAGCGTATTTCTCAACAAGTCCAACTATTCTGAATAGAAGGTAGCAGGCATATGACAATATTTTAATCAGAACCAGAGGATGGAGAGGAATATTAACCCATTAAGACCTGGAACTGTGTCATTTTTAGATTTGAGCTAAAAAGCATTATTTTACACTTTGGGCTATTCAAAAATAGCAGATGTACAAGCTCATAGCGCGGCACCGAGTGCCGCGCTATGAGCTTGTAGATCTGCTATTTTTGAAAATTCGTGAAAATGTGTGCAAATCTTTGAATATATATATTTTTAAAGCGAACATTTTAATTCAAATATTTGCTTCTGGGGGGTCCCTGGAACAAAATATTTTGATGGGGGTCCACGGCCAAATACATATCATTTTGGGGGTCCTTGACATGAAAAAGATTGAGCACCACTGATATAGAAACATACGTTTTTTCAGAATAATGTTGAGATTTAGGAGACATGTAGAATCGGCTTCAGGTCTCAAAGGGTTAATCAGAACCAGAGGATGGAGAGGAATATTAACCAGAGCTTCTGTTTTTTTTTCTGGCCTGTAATTGATCATTCATTGAAATGATTGATAGACACTTATTTCATCATAAGTGCATGAATTTTTGCATGTCAAAGTTACAACGTTACACTGATGTCCACAAGTCGCTCCAGCAGATTGCAGATAGCTGTTGAATGGCACGCACTTTTCCAGGGGTTTTCAATCATGATATGAGAGAGAGAGAGAGAGAGAGAGAGAGAGAGAGAGAGAGAGAGAGAGAGAGAGAGAGAGAGAGAGAGAGAGAGAGAGAGAGAGAGAGAGAGAGAGAGAGAGAGAGAGAGAGAGAGAGAGAGAGAGAGAGAGAGAGAGAGAGAGAGAGAGAGAGAGAGAGAGAGAGAGAGAGAGAGAGAGAGAGAGAGAGAGAGAGAGAGAGATGCTGGGAGAGAACAGTTCATTTGCATCCACCCACCTACTACACCCACCTGTCATTCAAGTCAAATTTCTTAAGCCTGGTTTTCCAACCTTATTATCTTTCAAGTGTGTGTGTGTGTGTGTGTGTGTGTGTGTGTGTGTGTGTGTGTGTGTGTGTGTGTGTGGGACAGTGGCACGGCACGTGCGGAGAATGGCTTCTCATTCATTTGCTTCTCGCCAACAACAACAGCGGGGCTCCTTTTTTGCGGTGCCTCGTCGTGGCAACAACTCAAATCGTTCAGTTTTACCGACACACGCACGCACGCACGCACGCAACATGTACAAAGAAACCAAACACACCTCAAGTCTGTTCATGGGGAGGGGAGGGAGTGGGGAGGAAAAAAACTAACAAAAAAAAACAAGCACACGTCGTCCCATTCTCTCTCTCTGGGTACATCCACACATGTCCGTTCGCGTCCGTCAAGTTGCCGTACGGACGGCCGGAAGTCCCATCCAATCCCATGTTAAAAAAAAAAACGGAACAGTACTGTTCCGTTTTTTTTTTAACATCGTTATCCGGGACTTCCGGACGCAACTTGACGGACGCGAACGGACATGTGTGGATGTACCCACTGAAACACGCTCATATTCTGGTTATACAGACAGCAACACGCCTCACAGCCACATCCACGGTGCTGATTTAACCGCCAGTGTTAAGAAGTGGAGGCGCCAATTTTACACTTAAAGAGTTAAATTAACACACCATATGTTTTGGGGTGTGCATGGTTAGTGAAAGTATAGATACTCCTGATCAAACATTACTCAACTCTGCTCGGCTCTGGAGTTGAGTAAAGCCCCCCCCCCCCCCCCCCAAGAAAAAAGAAAAAAACAGCGCCTTTCAATAACCACTTAAACCCTTGTTGACCGGGGTCTCCCATGGCTCTATTCTAGGTCAGATCCTTTTGTTCCGTCCACGCCAACTCTCTTTGCTGACAATAGCCGATATACAAGCTCACAACATTTTATTTTTGAAGCAGTCAATTCATTCATAAATATGACATGTGATCGCATGCATTTGTGTCTCTCTGATATTAGTGCAACACTGGCTACCCAATGTGAGGCTGAGGGGCAGCATGTAGCATGTCTGGGGTCCACATAACAAATGCCTGGATGCATTTTCAAACCGTTCCTCAGCGAATGCATGTCATTAGACAGTATGTTATAGTATCTGTGTGTTTGTCAAGCCATAAGGCAAGGTCAGCTCTCTCTCTCTCTCTCTCTCTCTCTCTCTCTCTCTCTCTCTCTCTCTCTCTCTCTCTCTCTCTCTCTCTCTCTCTGCTGCTGTTGAATGGAGGCTAGAAGGATCACATGAGCTCAACTAGTGTAGTTCTCAAACTGGATCAGACTTTGAAAATAGCAGATCTACAAGCTGACATCGCGGCACGTTGTCAGCTTGTAGATATGCTATTTTATTTTTTTTTATCTTGAAAAAAAGGTGAAACATATGAACATTTTTACTTTTTTTCCCATGGGGGTCCCTGCCACAAAATATTTTCAGATGGGGGTCCGCACCGCAGCCAAATACATATCAATTTGAAGGTTTTGGACATGAGAAGGTTTGAGAACCATTAAACTCAACGATTGAACGCAATATGAGTTTGTTGTCATTCAAGGCCACAACACTTAATAAATGCAAATATTTACAACAATAAATAAGCCTTGACTCAGCACTGTACCTTGTAAATTGTGTAACAAAACGTGTAGCCCAGGTCCTTAAAATGGGTTGAATAATCCTTCAATAAATACACAAATAACTGTTAAAAAGTCCTCAAGTGACAATGAATTAATTCAGTCATATTCCTCACTATAATAAAGGATACACAGAAAACCCCTCAGATAAGGTTGTTCAACCATTTCATTGTATCAGTTTGATTGACAGCCAGCTGTGGCCCAATCAGATGAGAGACACCGCCCCAAACCTGCTTCCTGTGTGTGCAGAGAGTGCAGGGGAAACAAATCCCAGTCAATCAGAGTGAGATCAGAGAGGAAAACTATAGAATGAGAATGTGAGTTGTGTACATCGAAGCACAGCATTAAGGACTTTAACCTCGTGCCGGTTCATTTGCAAACCTCGGTGAGTGACAAACAGTGTTTGGTTGCATTAGCTTCTGGGTGGCTAACATGTGCTAAGTATGAAGTCCCAGCACTGCTGGTGACTAGGCTGTTTGTTCAATGAAGAATAGGCTCTATGCACAGCAGCCATATTGGAAGAAATTGGGCCTCTTCTTACTTCCTTAACAGGTGTTACCAATGATACTAATGAAGGCTCTGCTCCATTCTGGTCAAACAGAGTCAGGGGGCTGATGTTGTGCATGTTGGCTCACTGGAAACACTAGTGGGTCTCAAAGTGTGGTCCAGGGACCCTCATGGTTCCTTGAGGGGGTTCCAAATGGCCCGTTACGGGTGTGTAACTCTGAGAGTGTACAAATGGAACCAAATGGAGCCGTAAGGCATTGGTTCTCAAAGTGGGGCAGGGGTACTTGAGGGGTTCCAGGGGGTCCCCAGCTAAATGATGGACAGGAACCAAATGGACCCTTATAGGTCTGTAACTCTGAGAGTGTACACATGGAACCAAATGGACCCTTATGGGCCTGTAACTCTGAGAGTGTACAAATGGAACCAAATGGACCCTAACGGGTCCATTTGGTTCCATTGCTACACTTTCAGAGTTCAATGAACATAGATTTTACGATATGAATTGGGGTCCCAGAGATATAAATGCCATTAAATGGGGGTCCGTAGCCCTAATGCATGTCAAACTGGGGTCCTTGAAATTAAAATGGTTGAAATCAATGCTAGAGAGCCGTAAAAATCTTCTAATATGGGGGTCCCTGGCTTATCTTTTCAAATGGGGGTCCGCGGTCTAATAAGTGTCTATTTGGGGGTCCTTGGCACGAAAAAGTGTGAGAACCACTGCCGTAAGGGTCCATTTGGTTCCATTTGTACACATTTTGTTGGTTCCTTTTTGAAGAATCCCCAGAAGCAAAGATTTAAGTGAAAACTGTTCACTTTAAAATATATATATTCAAAGATTTGCCTACATTTTCCACGATAAAATAAATAGGCCTAAATGGCAGATCTACAAGCTCATATGATGCTTGTATATGATGCGTTCCAGGTCTTAACGGTTCAATGAAGCATACACAGTTAATGTGTTCAGGACATGTCGGGACGTGCCTGTGTACTGGTTGTACTGTCTGTCGGGTGGAAACCTTGTACAGCGTGTCCAAAAGTGTTGATTTTCAGGAATTGGGGGGAAAAAAATATAACCTGTAGTTATTATTTGGTCCCAAGTTCTTAATGCTTTTCATCGGTTCAGTATTGCTAATAACCCACAGACACATTTAACTTTAATTTTCACTTAACCCATTAAGTGAAAAAACTGTGTCATTTTTTGATTTGAGCTAAAAAGCATTATTTTACACCTTGGGCTATTCAAAAATAGCAGATCTACAAGCTCGTTTTTGAAAAATCGTGAAAATGTGTGAAAAAATTCTGAATATATATATTTTTAAAGCGAACATTTTCAACTCAATTTTGATGGGGGTCCGCGGCCAAATGCATATAATTTTGGGGGTCCTTGACATGAAAAAGATTGAGCACCACTGATATAGAAACATACGTTTTTCAGAATACTGTTGAGATTTAGGAGACATGTAGAATCGGCTTCAGGTCTCAATGGGTTAAACATTTTCAAAAGTAACACAAGATGTTGCGTGGCGAGCTTGTCGACCGGCAATTTTTGCTACCTTTTTTTTGTGACACTGTAGTATGACAAGGTAGGGCTCTAATACTAAACACTACTAAATAACATAAAGTTGAAATACGGAGGTACAAGCTTTCTCCCCGACGGTGACGATATCATGCATTATGCATAAAGTTGTGAGGAGGAGGGGGGGAAGCTGTGAACTTCCTCCTGGGATGATGTATGACAGGTGGATGCTAATGGAGATAATGAGCGAGGACATAGCTGGTGTTCCGGATAAGTCAGGAAGACAAGTGACGCGCAGACAGCGCCGTAGAGCCAAGCCTTTGCTTCACACACAGACACCGACTATGCATAATCGTCGCTGTCGACTGCATGTCCAAAACTGTAACTTTTCAGGAAATGGGGGGGGGGGGGGGGGGGACCTGTATCCCGATGAATCCAATTGTAGTTATTCATTCATTGGTTCAATATTTATAAAAACCCACAGACACTGTACTCTGCCCAAGTCCTATACTTTAGTTAATACTGGTTTGCCGAGGAAGTTCTTGACGTGTAGATCAGTGGTTCTCAAACTTTTTCATGTCAAGGACCCCCAAAACGATATGTATTTGGCCGCGGACCCCCATGAAAACATATTTTGTTCCGGAGACCCCCAGAAGCGTGTTACAAATGTTCGCTTAAATATATACATATTGAAAGATTTGCACAATTTTTCAAGATTTTTCAAAAAAATAGCAGATCTACAAGCTCATAGCGCGGCACTCGGTGCCGCGCTATGAGCTTGTAGATCTGCTATTTTTGAATAGCCAAAGTATAAATGTTCATAATTATTCTGATGCTATATTTACACATTTTGCTGGGGACCCCCTGGAACGCCCCCCACGGACCCCTGGGGGTCCCCGGACCGCACTTTGAGAACCAATGGTGTAGATAACTGAAGGTCCAAAACGTCTGTGGAGTTCATAAAGAACTAAACGAAGAATATGTATCCTCGAGCCGTGTAGTTGTCAGTTACTTCAGCATACAATAAATACAATTAAACATACATAAACAGTCAAACGCTTCACCAGATCACCAGCCTTCATGAACACAGTCAAAAGCTGTTTGCCTCTGACACTGGCAACACCTGCACCTGATTGAGGGGCGGCCATAGCTGAGTGGTTAGTGAGCCAGCCTAGGGAGCCAGAGGCCCTGTTTGCCCCAGGTTCGATTCCAGGCCAGGTCAGCATATGTGTCGATGAAATGAAATTTGTCCCTGAGCAAGACTCTTAACCCCTAATTGCTCACAGGTTCTCATTGGAAACAAGACCGCAAGGACTTTCATGAACGACCTGTTAAAAGGAATTATCCTTATCCTTACCTTGTTAAATACCTAGGCCAGTGGTTCTCAAACTTTTTCATGTCAAGGACCCCCTAATTGACACTTATTACCCCGCGGACCCCCATTTGAAAAGATAAGCCAGGCACCCCAATAAGAGAAGGTTTTTACGTCTCTCTAGCAGTGATTCTCAACCATTTTCATTTCAAGGACCCCCAGTTTGACATGCATTAGGGCTACGGACCCCCATTTAATGGCATTTATACCTCTGGGACCCCAATTCACATTGTAAAACCAATGTTAATTTAACTCTGAGAGTGTACAAATGGAACCAAATGGACCCGTTAGGGTCCATTTGGTTCCATTTGTACACTCTCAGAGTTACAGACCCATAAGGTTCCATTTGTACACTCTCAGAGTTACAGACCCATAAGGGTCCATCTGGTTCCTGTCCATCATCTAGCTGGGAACCCCCTCAGGTACCCCTGGGGGTCCCCGGACCCCACTTTGAGAACCAATGACCTAGGCAACCTTGGCCTTGACCAAGCCCTGCGGTGACGTCATCAAATAGAAACAACCAAAAATATCAAAAGTAGCGAATGACGTGTTGTGATCTTGTGGCTTGTGAGCTTGAAGATCGGATATTTTCGCCAACTTGTGTGTGACTCTCTAGTAGGAGTAGGGAATGAATCTGTGAAAATGCCTAAAAAGTTGAAATATGGAGATACTAGCATAGACATATAAAGGTAGACGCCTCCTCTGGCTCTAAAGCGTCTGGGGGGGCAGCTGGAAATTTCCACGTATGTCACGGAAGGGGGCGGGCGTCCAGTAGGCCAATGAGAGGCAGGTGGGGGCGGGACAACTAGATTCTGACAAGTCCTGGAAAAGACGCGCTGTGATTGGCCAGTAGTCAACGCGCTGTGATTGGCCAGTGCCCCCCCCCCCCCCCCCCCCCCCGGAAATATGGCGGCCACCATACCAAGCACGTCGCTCCAATGAACTGTAGAGGCCAATCATTGAGGTATCTAGGTTTCTATATCTGTGGATACTAGGTTCCTGGCCGACAGTGACGACGCGACAGTAGCCTGCGGTCACCACTGTACTGCTTCCAGGCAGTCAGACTTCTACTGCAGCACTTCAGAGGATGAAGTTAGCGTTCCTGAAGTGGTGGAGTGTCATCTTTAACCCATTGATACCTGGAACTGTCTCATTTTTAGATTTGAGCTAAAAAGCATTATTTTACACTTTGGGCTATTCAAAAATAGCAGATATACAAGCTCATAGCGCGGCACCGAGTGCCGCGCTATGAGCTTGTAGATCTGCTATTTTTGAAAAATCGTGAAAATGTGTGCAAATCTTTGAATATATATATTTTTAAAGCGAACATTTTTAACTCAAATCTTTGCTTCTGGGGGGTCTGTTGGGATTTAGGAGACATGCAGAATCGGCTTCAGGTCTCAATGGGTTAATCATTCCTCGCGTCCTTTTTCGAGCCACAGTGTGTGCGCGCACAACGCTTAGGTTTCTTCTTCCTACTGTACAGCACCTGCACCTTCTTAGCTTCACATCCCGTGCGGTGATGATGAGGCGTTTAATCGCAACGGTGGCGTAAACCAGCCGTGAAATTTCATTTGTCTCCAGCCTTACAGTACGTTCCTTACAGCTCGACACAAATCACATAGATTTCTATTGCTTTTTTTTTTACACCTCCTTCTTCTTTGCAACTCTTTTAGTGGAGAGAATGGTAAAGAAAAGATTTCAGTTGCACATCACATTGCTCTAACCGAAAAAAGATTTTACTTTTGACTCCACTACATTTTCTAGGAGTGGAAAAAAAAAGTACTTCAGTCCTATTTCAAATATAGCAAAAATAGCAGATCTACAAGTTCACTATGTGTCACGGTACGACACGTTGTGAGTTGTAGATCTGTTATTTTCACTTTCACTTTTTGTTCAAATGCATGCACTTTTGAAGCGAACTTACTCCATGCAGTACGTTCAACTCAAGTACACATTTGATTTGACAGAGTTTCACTTTCACTTGGAGTAGAGTAATGTTTGACCAGAGTATGCGAGTAAAACTACTTTGACTTTTCATCTCATTTAGCTTTGAAGGAAGGCAAACTCCATCATTGTCAATGTTTACACTGACTGTACACACTGAGCCCTGACTCCCACGTCCTGCTGACAGAATGATTGTAACATATTTGGACAGCGTTAAACATAATCACAGCAAACAACACTATGAGCACCTGACCTTGTTTATCCCATTACGACCGGGAACGCATTCTGTGTAACCACTTAAACTGTTATTTTATACTTTGGCTATTCAAAAATAGCAGATCTACAAGCTCGTAGCGCGGCACCGAGTGCCGCGCTACGAGCTTTTAGATCTGCTATTTTTGAAAAATCGCGAAAGTTTGTGTAAATCTTTGAATATAAATCGCTGCTGTCCGGCAGGAACCAGCTAACTACATTTTTCCGCTTTTGCATTTTTTTTCCATAAATCAGGGCCATTGAACACCCTTTACGTCTGTGTGTTGATTAAAAAAAGTATTGAACCAATTAAAAGTATTAAAAAGTGCTTCTGACAAAGCCAGCTAACTCCATTGGATCCTCAAACTTTCTGCTCCACCAAAGGGGGTGCAGTTAGCTGGTTTAGCTGACTCCAGGCTCCACCCCCTTTTGACCTCCAACCTCATTGTGAGCTTGGAGGTCCATTCAGCTGTTCTTATTATCAATGATGAACAAAACCTCCTAAATCCACTTTGTTTTGTTTTTTTGTAATTTCCTGAAAAATGAACATTTTGGAGTTAGCTAGTTCTCAAAATCAAATCTTTGCTTCTGGGGGTCCCTGGAACTAAATATTTTCAGATGGGGGTCCACTGCCAAATATATATATATCATTTTGGGGGTGCTTGACATGAAAACGTTTGAACACCACTGATATTGAAGCAACCTACAGTACGTGTTTCAGAAAACTGTTAGGACTTAGAAGACATAGCCTACAAAGAATCGTATCTCAGGTCTGAATGGGTTATACAAACATACTGTACCGTATGTCCTTGTAGTCCTTATATCGGTCTCATAGACCCGACTAAATACATATTTTTTTCAACCATAGAAATAATATATGACAATTCATATGGAATGGATATTTCCATTTACAGTGTGTCAAACCGAAGAGTATGTCATCAATCCAATATCATTACCTTACCTTCACACTGGCATATTGATCATATCTGACCTCATTTCTTTCTTGAAACTGTGGCTGATGGAGCTTGTACACACTTATTTACACCCGTAAACCTGTGTTGTGATGGCTGAGATCTTTTTTTTTTTCTCCCCTTCTCCATAGCTCAGTGGCCTTGTAAATGGTAGATGGTGCATTTATATAGCGCTTTTATCCAAACCACTTAACGGGATCGAACTGCAACCTCGGGTGTACTTATGCATCATGTTTACTAGTGTCAGTGGTGGAAAAAGTACTCAAATTCTTTACTTAAGTAAAAGTACCAATAGTGCAATATAAAAATACTCTGTTACAAATAAAAGTCCGGAATTAAAAGTTTACTTGAGTAAAAGTACAAAAGTATTGGCATCAAAATGTACTTAAAGTACCAAAAGTAAAACTACTAAATATTTGAAAATAGCAGATCTACAAGCTCACAACGTGTCACATCGCGATGCGTTGTGAGCTTGTAGATCTGCTATTTTCAAACATTTTAGTACTTTTACTTTTGGTACTTTAAGTACATTTTGATATCAATACTTTTGTACTTTTACTCAAGTACATTTTGAATTCCGGACTTTTACTTGTAACTGAGTCCTTCTACATTGCAGTATTGATACTTTTACTTAAGTAAAACATGCTTGCATTCTCAACTGTTGCCCAACCCAGAATGTCAAGTCTTTGGAAACCAATATTTTCACCGCCTCAATATGAACACTTTAGATTGTTTTTTTTAACTCTTAATTATTTCCACCCAGTTTTAACAAGGAAAGCTGCGAGGTTGTCCTCAGTCTGTAGTCGACACAACCATTCAGACTGAATTGAGTGTTTTTCTTTCAGTAATGGCCTCCCTGTCTCTCTTCATCCAATCAGGACAGAGAACTCATAGAGGATAAACAAGTGAAATTGGAAGTGATGACACAAAGGTTGCAGACTAAATTGAATCTGGGACACTAAAACATTGAAGCCAATCTCTCTCTGATTGGACAAAATTGGCAACCCACCTGAACATGTAATTTCTGTTTATAGAGGCTGGAGACACAGGGAGACACTCTTCTATTTCTCTATGCAAGTTATTTATACGGCATGGCTCTTCAAAGGCATGCCGTTGTCATGGAATTCTGGATCAATCAGTAATTGATGAGGCACATAGGAGTCGAGACAATAGGTGGTGATGATTATGCTTTAACCCATTGAGACCTGAAGCCGATTCTACATGTCTCCTAAATCCCAACAGTTTTCTGAAAAACCTATGTTTCTATATCAGTGGTGCTCAATCTTTTTCATGTCAAGGACCCCCAAAATGATATGTATTTGGCCGCGGACCCCCATCAAAATATTTGGTTCCAGGGACCCCCAGAAGCAAAGATTTGAGTTAAAAATGTTCGCTTTAAAAATATATATATTCAAAGATTTGCACACATTTTCACGATTTTTCAAAAATAGCAGATCTACAAGCTCATAGCGCGGCACTCGGTGCCGCGCTATGAGCTTGTATATCTGCTATTTTTGAATAGCCCAAAGTGTAAAATAATGCTTTTTAGCTCAAATCTAAAAATGACACAGTTCCAGGTCTTAATGGGTTTAACACTCATGTCAGCGGTACGGTAGTTCTGCCCAGAGCACAGAGCAGAGATCATTTATACTGTAGGTGCTTCAAGGACAAACTGAACCATAACGAGATAGGCTGTATCAAAACAATAGCTAATAGGCCTACTGGAGACATCTAGGCCATTGGCTCTCAAAGTGGGGTCCGGGGACCCCCAGGGGTACTTGAGGTGGTTCCAGGGGGTCCCCAGCTAAATGATGGATAGGAATGGAATGGACCCTTATTGGTCTATAACTCTGAGAGTGTACAAATGGAACCAAATGGACCCTAACGGGTCCATTTGGTTCCATTTGTACACTCTCAGAGTTAAATTAACATAGATTTTACAATATGAATTGGGGTCCCAGAGATAGAAATGCCATTAAATGGGGGTCCGTAGCCCTAATGCATGTTAAACTGGGGGTCCTTGAAATCAAAATGGTTGAGAATCACTGCTAGAGCCGTAAAAAATCTTCTCTTATGGGGGTCCCTGGCATATCTTTTGAAATGGGGGTCCGCGGGCTAATAAGTGTCAATTTGGGGGTCCTTGACATGAAAAAGTTTGAGAACCACTGATCTAGGCTCTTGCAAGCTGTCAAATATCAGAATGTATTGTAGAAGTATTATAAGTGATGGTGCAATATAAGGTTAGATATAAGCAGCCATATCATTTCTTCCTCACTGTCTAGAAGAGGGTCTGTATGTCTGCCTGAGTCTGTTGATCCGGAGCTAATATCGCAAACCTCAGCGATCAGCGCATCATTTCTCGTTTCTCGTGACCAGTAAGCCACACAATAGGCCACACATCAAAATCTTAACCACTTCATCCATTTATATGTTGGCTAATCCATAGCAGATAATACAAGCTCACAGCGCGGCACAAAGCGAGCTAGTGCATCTGCTATTTTTGAAAATATTTGAAAAATATTTAAAACGTTTGGAAAACTTTGAAGAATGTTGCATTTTTTTAACGCAAATCTTCTCTTCTGGGGGTCCCTGGCACAAAACCTTTTCAGATGGGGGGTCCGCGGCCAGATGTATGGCAACTTGGGGGTCCTTGGCATGACAAAGTTTGAGAGCCACTGCTCTAGAGTGCACGAAGCCACAGAGAAGTGTTTTTCCCAGCACCCACCACCCCCTCGCTTGGCACCATCACAATGTTTTAGTAGTACAGACAGTACTACTAAAACTGAACAAAAAGGGCAAAGGGATCATGTTGTTCTGCCTCAAGCTATATCAAGTTGATTAGAGTGATACTATGTTTATTTGTATTTCTAACTTTGCCTACTGTATGTGTGGAATTTGACTTGGTGCTCACATAGAATACATTAGTTATTAAAAATAACCAAAATGGAGAACAGGGGTCATGCATTCTGAGGTGATGCTGGCTGACCAGCATACCAGTGGTTCACAACTTTTTTTGAGGGGCCAGTACCTACTACCAACCTATCCAACATCCCTTTCATTTCAATGTGGGCTGTTTCTGCTCTGAATGTGAATGTTTTGTTTCTATACTGTGTTGTTTATCATTATAAAACATGTCATTGAGGGGGTATGGTGGCGCAGTCGGTAGCACTGTCGCCTCACAGCTAGAAGGGCCTGGGTTCGATTCCCGCAGGGGACGCTGTGGGCGCTGGGGGCGTGTTCTCTCCTCCGCGTCATCAGTGCCCACACCCATAGGTGGGGTTGGCGAAAGGGCCTACTCTGTGTGGAGTTTGCATGTTCTCCCCGTGTCTCCTAGGGTAGGGACCCTCACAAAAACATGCAGTAATCCTGGTCACTATACTGCCTCCCCCTGGTCAGCCGGGGCGCCTGATGGAGGGGAAAGGAACTGGTTGGAATAACGTGTTCCTTCCACGCGCTACGTCCAACCAGGAAAACTCTCCCCTGTCAGGTGACAAGAAGGTCAGTTGGCTCTCATGCATTGAAGTAGGCATGAGCTCGGCCCTGACCTCCCCAGGTTGGCAGAGGGAAGGTAGTGCCCAGGATTACATAGACAATTGGCACTGGGTGTAAAAAATAAATAATAAACATGTCATTGAATGCCAAATAACAGATTTTATGTTAAACTGGTCTGTTAAAAATAGTGTTATTAGCTACTACTTCCCAGGGAGAAAGAGCGAGAGAGAAACCCTAACCCAAACCCCAAAACTATTATACGGTGACAATTTGGTGCAGGTACAAAACAAGAATCATTCTCATTAATGGATCCACTGTAAGATACAGAAGATCAGTATGGATTGTGGTTCATGATTCTGTGTCTCTCCAGACTCTAGTGCATTGGTTCTCAAAGTGGGGTCCGGGGACCCCCAGGGGTCCTTGAGGGAGTTCCAGGGGGTCCCCAGCTAAATGATAGATTAGGCACCAAATGGACCCTTATGGGTCTGTAACTCTGAGAGTGTACAAATGTAACCAAATGGACCCTAACGGGTCCATTTGGTTACATTTGTACACTCTCAGAGTTAAATTGACATAGATTTTACAATAGAAATTGCGGTCCAAGTGATAGAAATGCCATTAAATGGGGGTCTGTAGCCTAATGCATGTTAAACTGGGGGTCCTTGAAATTAAAATGGTTGAGAATCACTGCTAGAGCCGTAAAAAATCTTCTCTTATGGGGGTCCCTGGCATATATTTTGAAATGGGGGTCCGCGGGCTAATAAGTGTCAATTTGGGGGTCCTTGACATGAAAAAGTTTGAGAACCATGGCTCTAGTGGGTTCATTTCCAAGACGTCTTTATACTGTTCTCACAATGTCCACGGTACTATTATTATGTTTGTTTTAACACATTCACTGCCAGGGGTTTTCTAAAACGGGCTGTAGCTTCTGCCAGCATTTTCAAGCATTCTGACTAATCTTTCAAGAACGCCGTTATACGCAGGGCTGTCACGATTACACATTTAAGTTGACGATTAATTGTCACTCAAATTATTTAACGATTTAATTGTGTGTTTGGTCATTGAACATTGGAACATTATGAAAAACAAAAGAATCTGTTTGCCTTATAGGCTTCGTGACCAATACATTGCACAGGGCAGATCTGACAAATAATTAAATATACAAAGAAATTATTGACATATTTACTAATTTTGTACATGTAAAAATGCCAGAAATAGCTGATCTACAAGCTTACAACGCGTCACAAAGTGACGCGTTGTAAGCTTGTAGATCTGCTATTTTATATATTTTTCAACATGGAAACGGTTATGCAAAAATAATTGTGATTATCTCAAATAATTGCGTTTAGACAATTATGTAATAATTGTGAAAGGCCTGGTTATACGCCGTTGAAAATAGCATGTTTCGCCAAAAATACATAGTAAAACACAGGAGCCAAGATACATAATATATATATATATTTTTTTTAAGAGAATGGATCGGAACAGTAAATCTCTGGATCACGTTTTCTCCTGGTTCTGTGTGGGGAAAAAAAAGATCTCCGTCAATGGCAGTGAACAGGTGGATCTGAAATTACGGAGATCTCCGTCAATGGCAGGGAACGTATTTTCAGATGGGTGTCAAATACATATGAATTTTGGGTCCTTGACATGAAAAAGTTTGAGAACCACTGAATTAGAGAACGTCAGTCGACAGTCGCTCTCTGACTGATGATTCTGGGCAGCATACAGAGCTTTAATGAATGTTAATTGTTTAAAATCCCCTAAATAAGACAGCTACAGATACTGTAGGTGTCCTGAAAAGGAGGAAATTTGCCCGCAAACGATCTGAAAGTGTTTTTATGAACCGCTAACGTTGGGGATTAACCCATTAAGACCTGAAGCCAATTCTACAAATGTCATCTAAATCCCAACAGTATTCTGAAAAAAAACGTATGTTTCTACAGTATATCAGTGGTTCTCAAACTTTTTCATGTCAAGGACCCCCACAATTATATGTATTTGGCCGCGGACCCCCATCTCAAAATATTTTGTTCCAGGGACCCCCAGAAGCAAAGAATAGCGTTAAAAATGTTCGCTTTAAACAATATATATTCAAAGATGTGCACACATTTTCACGATATTTCAAAAATAGCCAAAGTGTAAAATAATGCTTTTTAGCTCAAATCAAAAAGTGACACGGATACGTTCCAGGTCTTAATGGGTTAATCAAGGGATGGAACTGGCCAGCCATATCAGACTCTTGCTACTTATTTACCATAAGTGCACCGATAAACGCCAGCGGCCATGGATTCACGAACCACGCCTCACTTGACTGCATTTGTGGATGATGAAAGTAAGTCTAATGACGAAAATATGCACTTGAATATGCTAAACTTTCATTAAAAGACAATAAACAAACACGTCCCAAGACCAGCTCAACCCTGAAGTAATATTCTTGGAATGGGCCGGTACCCCACACATACAGTATAACTTTTAAAGGCCCCGTCCCCTCTCCAACACTCACACACAACTATTATAGACATTTTCAGACCGATAATAACACCAGTGAACACTCTAACCTGACTTGAACTCCCTTTGTCTCCTATATATCAAAATGACAAGAAAGGCCGTTGCAGTCCAGGTCGCCCATGAAAATGTAATGCGAATATGAGATGGATCCAAATGGAGCCTATACATATGCTAATGAGAGGATAGAGAAAACGTTTTACCGTCCCCATATATTTTCTGTGCATACTCTCTCTCTTTCTCTCTCTTTCTCTCTCTTTCTCTCTCTCTCTCACACACACACACACACACACACACACACACACACACACACACACACACACACACACACACACACACACACACACACACACACACACACAGACACAGACACAGACACACACACAGGGATAAGGAAAACGCATCACATTTTACTAACACATTTTATACAGCAGCAAAAGGCTTTAAAGTTAAATAAAATAAAATTGCCATCATTAAAAAGCCACAAGGTGCCTTTAATTCTTTGACTGCCAGATATAAATAAATAAATAAATCACCCAGTGCCAGTGATTTTTTTCGTTGTACTACCTTTTCAACTAGTCACAGAATATTTATCTCCAATATGATCGATCCCGGTTTCCTATTACAGACCCGAACGTTGCTAATCATGGAGGGTTTCACTGTGCTTCCGCCAAAAGAAAAGAAAATGTCATTGCGACCCCCCCCGCTCGCTTGTTATAGGCTGTTGAAAATATCATGTCTCGTCAAAAATGCAGGGGACGTGACCAGGCTGTGATGTCAGCCATCTATGACATATCCATGATGTATGACTCCACATTTGGGTCTCCAAGGTTTCAGCTTGAACATTTTGATTGAATACTTTATTAGAGAAAAGGAGGGGAAGTCGGCACACTTCTAGCTCCCAGTAGAAAAAAGTTGTATTCAATAAATATGACAACGTTTCGAC
Organism: Gymnoscopelus microlampas; assembly: GCF_963454915.1. NCBI lineage: Eukaryota > Metazoa > Chordata > Actinopteri > Myctophiformes > Myctophidae > Gymnoscopelus > Gymnoscopelus microlampas. The sequence continues at coordinate 8,807,911 of NC_139945.1, read as the reverse complement.
CGCCAAGGGTCTTCATCAGGTCTGAACCAGACAGGGCCTGCTGGTTGTCCATGTGTCCCTCGCACAAGGCTAAATAAAGAAAAGACCAAAAGGTGGCCGAGCCTTTTGCGTGCGCCGCCGGCAGACCGTGGAATAACCTTCCCCTGGACATAAGAGCTGTGCCCTCTGTTGATAATCTCTCAAAAACTGTTAAACACCCACCTGTTCAAACAGGTGTTTACTTCATTTTTATGTGCCTGCTCATGCATTTGTCTCATGTCCTGTCCTGACTCCTTACTTGCGATGTCCTTTTAATGACTTGGTATTTCATTTATCATTCATGTATTCGTCTTATATATGCTTTTATTATGATTATTATTATGTATTCATTTTTACCTGTAAAACACTTTGTGCTAAACGTACTTACTTACATCGTTGCTAAACTCACATAATTAGCCTATGCTAACTACAAGACAATACATGGCTAGGTCTTGTTCTAACAAGAGCTCATTGATCTCAAGAGAAATTAAAATGGAACAGGGAGGACTCATCCCACAGCTGCCATGTCTGATGCTCTTTGATGTTGAGCAAGTGGCTTGAACTTTGTGCTGACATGAGGCCCACTTTATTGGATATACACCAGGGGCCAGTTGCACCGCCTCACACTAAGTTCAAACTTAGCCTAGTTATAGCTTAAATGACTTTTAAAAAGCCATTTAGACCGGGAAAGTATTGGTGTCGTTTTTAGATTTCTTTGGGCTATTCAAAAATAGCAGATCTACAAGCTCATAGCGCGGCACCGAGTGCTGCGCTATGAGCTTGTATATCCGCTATTTTTTGAAAAATCGTGAAAATGTGTGCAAATATAAAAATAAATAAAAAAAAGTTAAATATTTTTGTTCCAGGAACCCCCAGAAGCAAAAATTTTAGTTACAAATGTTTGCTTTGAAAATATATATTCAATGATTTGCACACACTTTCACGATTTTTCAAAAAATAGCAGATCTACAAGCTCTTTTAATAGCCAAATAAATCTAAAATGACAGAGATGCGCCCCCGGATTGAATGGATTAAGCTATAATAGGCTAAGTTTGAACTTATAGTGTGAGTTGGTGCGACTGTCCCCTGGGAACTGGTCCCTGGTCAATTCAGAGGATGATTTCACTTAGTAGCTATTATTGATAGCCATTTTGATGCTGGTGGAGAATACATTAATATTTTCAATATTTGCATATTTTCTATCCCCCAAGATCTGTACAATGTTGATGTGACTCAAAGACATAGACAGGGAGTCATTAATTATGCAGGTGAACCTCGGTGTGAGTGTGGAACATGGCCGTTTGATGACGTTTTCATGGAACGCATTTTTAGAAAACTTTGTCCAGAAGAAGCTTTGAGTATGACAGCTCTTTTTTTTTTTTGTAGATCAGAAAGTAGATTGGCTATTGTTGGAGGATGGATGGATTATTAATGAATCATGAGTATGACAGGCAAAGCTAAGACGGCTCTGCGGGCATTCAACCGGCCATTTACCATTTACAGTAAGTTAGTCCAACAAGCCACGCTTTCATGTCGAGCACCCCCAAATTAGACTGAGAGAACGAGAGCAATCCATGGTCTCGAAGGGCGGATCCAAACCCAGGCGCCCGGAGCAGCCGCGTCCTCCGATTGCTTCACCAATCTATGTCCCCGCCTCCCCCCCCCCCCCCCCCGGTCTGTGCACGGAGCAGACTGACGTCACCAAATTTAGAGCGACGCCCCTCTGCACTCTGGTTGGTTAGGAGTTAACAAGGTCCTAAGACCATCGTTCCTGCACCGTTCGCCCAGACTTTTTTCTTTTAAAACAAAAAAAAAGGCTGGGATTCCGAGGCTACCCCCAAATTGATATGTACTTGGGTTAGGGTTGGCCACGGACCCCCGTCTGAGAGGATGATGTGCCAGGGGCCGCCATTAGACAACATTTGTATATTACGGTAGTTTTTCCAAATGATTAAGCATTTTTCAAGAATTTTCAAATGTTTTGAAAATGGCCGATTTACAAGCTCACAACACGTCGCACTGCAATGAACTGGTTTAAACAGATGTTGATGCTATATTAACAAATTTAGCTGGGTACCCCCTGGAACCCCCTCAAGGACCCCTGGGGGTCCCGGACCCCACTTTGAGAATCACTGAGAGTCTATAGATCTATCTATCTATCTATCCTTTTTAATCTTTTCTCTATGGGTACGTAATGCTTGTGATTTTACAGCTACATTCAGAACTTCTGGGATTTGACTCATTGATGCTAGGTTTTATTGGCGGATCAGGGAAGTGGGTTTATCATATAATTAAGCTCAGAATCCATCCTAAAAAAAACATTGCGTACAACATGCACACTGGTGTATGTACAGCCAAAGCCGCCGCCTCCACACTGAAAAACACAGCGAGGCAGTGCTGCCATTCACCATTAATGTTATTCCAAACTGGTCTCAGCCTACAAACCTAATTTTAAGCCTGTTTAAAAAAAATAAAAATAAAAATATATATATATATATAATCAGTTGAATACAACCAAAGCATGCTTCATTTTGCAGTATTATGCATGTAAATACTGTTGACAGGCCAAAGAATTTACCTCAAAATTCTTCATCAACCATTTAAACATTTTTATCAAATGCGTGTCTCTGCAAGACTGGACTCATTTCTAGCCAGCATCCTAATCCTGTGGTGTGTATGTGTGTGTGTGTGTGTGTGTGTGTGTGTGTGTGTGTGTGTGTGTCTCTCAGCTTGGCGCCTGTCCTTTTTAACCCTTTCAGGACCGAGAACGCATCGGTGTCATTTTAAGATTTCTTTGGGGCTATTCAAAAATAGCAGATCTACAAGCTCATAGTGCGGCACCGATTACTGCACTATGAGCTTGTAGATCTGCTATTTTTGAAAAAAAAAACTTGAAAATGTGTGGAAATCTTTGAATATATATTTTTTAAAGGAAACATTTGAAACTCAAATCTTTGCTTGGGATTCTGCAAATGTCTTCTAAATCCTAACAGTTTAAAAAATATATATATTTGGCCGTGGACCCCCATCTCAAAATATTTTGTCCCAGGGACCCCCAGAAGTTGTAACAGAGTTAAAAATGTTCGCTTAAAAATATATATATATTCAAAGATTTGCACACATTTTTCATGATAAAAAAAAAAAGCGCTATGAGCTTGTAGATCTGCTATTTTTGAATAGCCCAAATAAATCAGATAAAAAGAGTCGACACAGATTCTTTCCCGGTCTTAAGGGGTTAAAAGGAGACATTCGATTCAGGCGAGACACTTAAAGCTCCAGCACACAGTTTCACAACGGGGGGGGGGGGGGGGGATTTGAGAGTTTCTCTCTTTCCTTCAATGATATATACATGAATATAAACTAGAAAGGTGCATGTCAGGCAGAAATGGCTCTGGCTTACGGCCAAGATCTGCACCGGACTTTTCAAAGCACGTGTATGCGTGGAAATGGCTGCGCGCGTATACAGTGCGTTTGGAAAGAACCAATTGATATCAATGATACCGCGGCTACATCGAAGTTTCCACAGACGCGACTTGGGGAAGGTTTTACCAGTAGGGATCACATTTGAATTACATTGAAAGAAAGTTTCAATTAATTGCAACAAAGTTACACACAAGGCAAGGAAAGGAAAGTGTTTTTGTATAGCACATTTCAACAACAAGGCAATGCAATGTCACAAACGTCACTTTGAAATAGCAAAGAGAAAGGGTGAGGGCAGGGACACACGCACATGCAGACTCATTGGCAGAGGGCCATCATGAGATAAGATGGGGGGGAAATGTTGTCATAATTAAGCCCCATTAAATTAATGAAAATTAATGCACATCCTCTGTTCCTTGGTGCTGAGCCAAAAGAACAGTACATTCAATGCATCCCCTGATCAAGCAGGCAGGCTCTATTATCACAATGGTAACATTTCAGCACTTGCACTGGAAACTACGTTCAAACCTGGGGTAGAAGAGGAAAGTTCAGTCCCCTCCTCCCTCCTTGACCACCCCCCTCTCTCTCTCTCTCTCTCTCTCTCTCTCTCGCTCGCTCGCTCGCTCGCGTTACGTTTACAATGTTAACTTAGGCAGGGGTCATCAATAAACCCGTACAGGGACAGATGAGTCTGTGACAAATTCTAGATGTAGTTTTTACACCGTAATGTTTTTTAAATTTTTTATCATAAGACCCAATTACTGAATGTCAGTGTCCAGGTGTTCTTCAGAATGTGTGTGACACTGATTTACTATGACACTGTGTATGGCACATTAGGGGTCCACTAGGACAGTGGTTCTCAAATGTTTTATTTTTAAGGACCCCCATAACTCTGAGAGTGTACAAATGTAACCAAATGGACCCGACACACTCTCACAGTTACAGACCTGTAATGGTCATTTAGGGATAGCTCTTTATGTGTGTCTACTCATTTTGTATGTCCGTGGCAAAAATAGAATTTTGACAAAAATGTCCACTACAAGCCAGCATGGCGATGACCCCTTGATTATAGGTATCTGCCCCCCCCCCCCTCTCTATCTCTCTCTCTGTCGTTACATTTACAATAATGTTAACTTATAGGTATCAGCCCCCTCACCCCCTCACGCTATGATTACAGCCAGACGCGTCGCTAGGTCTCTACTAGGTCGGGGGCGCGTGCATGTGCCCCTCCTCCCGGGCGCGCGCGCGATTTTTTTCGCGGATTTCGCGGATTAGGGTGCTTTTCCCCCCGTTTTTTGTTACTTTATTTTGGTTTTAGGGTTAGGGTTAGGTTAGGGTGATTGATATATAATTTAAAAAAATAAAATAAACTTTTAATTTTTTTAGTTTTTAGTTTTTTTTTATTGGTGGCTTTGGACAAAACATTGGTGGCTATAGCCACCGAAGCCCACCCCTAACGACGCCACTGATTACAGCAATGTTGATGTATTTGGTCTCTCGTTCTCTCTATCTTTCTCTCTCTCCCCCTCCGTCTTGTTATAGTTTGCTCTTAGGACACAGTAATGTTAATGTGACGTATAGGTCTTGTTCTCTCTCTCTCTCTCTCTCCAGTTACAATAATGTTCTCCCTCCCACTTGTATTGTAGACCATTAGCTTTAGGTCTCTTATATCTGGATCGACTTACATCTCTTTGTGCACCTTCTGCAAATGTCGATTGACGTTTGAAGTAGTTGCAATTCCATCTGTGATTTACATATTGCTTTACATGATGATTTGCATACTGCTTTTTTTTGTCTTGTCTTCCACCTCGTAATCTTTAAAACCGAACGATATAGCTGCTGGAGTCCACATTTTATTCAACCTGGCTTCCAGCAGCGACGGCAACACGTGTAGCACAGGTGCTATACTACGTTATGACAGGTGTCACTGACGGCCGGGATTCCTGACTAAAAACATTCATAGTTGATTTGACACTTTTTAAACATTTAAATATTTCGGCTCGCCGTAAGGTATTAAGTGAAAAGACTTGAATTTTCAATTCAAGAGGGCTCAAGTCAAGTCACAAGTCTTTGGCGTTCAAGTCTGACGTCTTTGGCTTTCAAGTCCAAGTCAAGTCCAAGTCTATTTTTGATTTGACCAAGCAAGTCTAAAGTCATCAAAATCGGAACTCGAGTCTAAGTCGAGTCTCGAATCTCGAGTCCAAGTCCCCACCTCTGGTTTCTGAATAATTAGGCTGAAAAGTAATCTGTGATTGGCCCCTGGACTTTGATGTCAGTCCATTAATCCCGCCCCCTCTCCTCTCTGCCCCTCCCCTATCCATTCCTGGAGGGGGGGGGGGTCCCTCAACAGCGACACCCGCAGGCAAATATATATTTTTTCATTGCAGTTAAAAAGGCTTTAAAAATCAGAGATCCTGCCATGGATCACTGGAGTGGATTTTTCAGTTAAAACTTTGAATACACGTTTGAAGGACCATGATAAATACTTTTAATGTGTAATGTGTTTAATGTGTAAACTGAATGTCATGAAACCTTTAAAATATTACCTGATCTAAAAGTGCGTGTGACCAGACTTTTCAAAGCGCGTGTATGCGTGGAAATGGCTGCGCGTGTACAGTGCGTTTGGAAAGAACCAATTGATATCATTGATACCAGCTACACCGGGCGCGCGGATACGCAGGCTTTAAAATAGGACTGGATTGTTGCACGACCAACGGTTCAAGAGATGAAGGCCAAAGCTATGATTAGCCAAAATTTGGGGCAGAGGTTCTTCCTTAGCCCGCTGTGAGTGTGCATGCACAGTTTCACGCCGATCGGTCCAACGGTGCCGGAGATTAGCCGTTTACAGGCGGATGGCTCTGGCCTGGGGCCAGCCAGCCTGGCGGAGACAATAAAGGGGGATTGGCAGAAATAAGCAACACATAAGGAAGCTGGACTAGCTGGTCATGCATGAAAAGCCAGCTCCGATTTTACGTACTGTATACACGACCATCTGGAGGCAACAGACAAGAGTTAACCCATTAAGACCGGGAACGCATCTGTGTCGTTTTAAGATTTCTTTGGCTGTTCAAAAATGGCAGATCTGCTATTTGCCTTTTTTTTTAATGGTGGAACATTTGTGCAACTCTTTGAACATATGTTTTAAAGCAAAACATTTTTTAACTCCGATCTGTGCTTCTGGGGGGGGGGGGGGGGGGGATCTATGGGGCGGAATCTGCCAATGCAAATGCGTGAATTCGAGTGAAAGATGCGCATGAATCCACACATTTGTATTGACAAAGCATTGGCAGATTCCGCCCCATCTAACTATATAAATGGCGAGCAACTTCCGCACCCTCGGTGGTGACACCCCACAGCTCTGTTATCGACTAAACAACGCACCGCCAGACCACATGTCGCCTACTGACTCGCCACGCCGGCCGCGCTGAATTTACGCCTCGCGTAGGGGACATCTCACTGCTCACTACACCGTTTCCACCGCGCAACATAATTAATTCTACTCACCAAATGTCGGACAAAACGGAAGGGGAGCCCGCTTCGTACCGTTTACCGTGCGCACGCCCTCATCACCACAACAGCAGCCAGCCGCTGCGGGTTTTTTTTCCTTTTTTTCAAAACTTTTTTTTTGGTCACCATTTTCTCCAGGCACCATTTCTGGTGTAACGTCGGGTGTTTCTTTTCACCAGCCAATCACCTTTCACGTTGCCACGTCCGTTGCCACGTCGCGCTGACGTACGCTAAACAAGCGCTGCCGTGCGCACAATGCAAACGAGCCCAAAGGCGCGCAAAAATAAGCCGCACATTGCTTAGACACAAAGTCAGACCTGGCAACGCAGCCTACGCCAATCATGTGTGAGAGATCTACAAGCTATGGGCCAGAGACGCCACCGTATCTTAGCAACAACTACAGCGCTCACTCTCATTGGTCGTGTCACGCTAACAGCAGTCTCCAGACAATGGCATCGCAGACAGCTTGCTGTTACTGCTGTAGCCATCACAGGCAGTTGCAGCACGACGGACAGGGCGCTGTGATAGCTGCCATGTCGCTAACGCTAACCTGGTTGTCATGCCTGCAGCGGCTGTGCAATCACTTTGTCAACAATGCACGTTCGTGTGGTGAATGTCTATATTGCTGCTCAGTTCGTCCATTGTAGATGGTGTATGTTTGTGTGTGTCTTCTGGAGAACTATTTAGCTCCACAGCAACTACAGTAACTAACGTAATGGCAGGACCGCCCCGTGCAAGGCATGTTAGGCTGCATTATGGTCATGTAGTAATTTCAGATAATTTCGCTCCGATTAGAGCAGTGTCTATCAACCCTTTCACGCCGCCCCCCCCCCCCAAATACACGTACTTGATCTGGGCCCCCCCCCATTCTGTTTGACTCCGTTCCACAAGTAAATATTGTGAAAATAGCCGATCTACAAGCTCGAAACGCCTCACGTTGACAGGCTTTGTAAGCTTGGAGATCAGCTATTTCCTACATGATTGCCTCTTTCTTACATTCTTTGCCAATGTGGCCCATGTTTTCATAGCATAGTTTATTGACTACTTCTGTTGCAGAAATGGCCATTTCCTTTACTTTCGGTTTTTTATTGTCTCCGCCAGGCCGAAAGGCATGGCGCAAGACTATGTTTCACCCCCTGTCCGTCCGTCTGTGATAGCTAATCTCTCACATCGTTGACTTGATCGCAGGAAAATAACAGCCCGATGTGGAGAGTCAGTGAGAGCTGGATAAACGACGTAAAATGTGTCAAAAGGAGTCTGTACGGCTGTCGATAAATGAACACATGACGTCGGTGGGAGAGGAGATATTGTGTCTTTTGGACAAACTGCAGCGTGGTGCTGATGTTTGTTGTGTGAAGCAGCTTAATGTCAGAGTGTTTGGCTTGGAGCGCCTCAGTGCGGCTGCAGAGTTCATGTGCAACCTCTTCCAGAGAGACACAGAGACACTAGAAACTCTGCTGGGGAAAAAAAACACTGCTGGGCATTGACTTTCCTATGGACATTGATCTACACACTGCAGGTATATCTGCTACACACACAACATCAAACTACACACTGCAGGTATGATGCAGCGTTTGCATTACAGCCAGCATGCCAGCGTAGTTCCCATATGGTTTCAAGGTGGGCTAAACCATATGGACCCCATGTCAGCAATGTCAGCGGCATCCACTTCAGTCCCAACTGCGATGCCCATGCAGGCTATAAGTAGCTTCTACCTGGCCCTTAGGTGGGCCCCAACTAGCCATGTTTATGTGGGACCAAGGCGGGTCCTAACTGGGTTTGCCCATGCAGGCTTTAACTGGGTTCTACCTGGGCCCTAGCTGTACCCTAACCAACCACAGTGCAGTGCCCATCGCTCCAATTGTTGTGACGTCAGGGCTCTCAATACTGCACATTGGTGGAGGAGGAGGGTCCGCAGGGCGACCGCACACATCGCTGAACCAATGGTAGCCCACGGATGTTTCCTCTGTGGATTTACAATCTGCCCCTCTATGCCACATATCATCCGCACTACAGGGTCTTCACTGACCGAGCCACGGCCCCACTGACCCTCATGACGCTACGCCACTTAAACGTGCGGCAGCATGCGCTGGGTTGCCAGGTTTGCACAGCCTGCGCCAGAAACAAGCAACCACCTTCATGAAAAAAAAAAAAACACCGAAATGGTCCGCAATGTTCCAGGGGTGTCCCCGCGCGTCCCAACACTCCACAGGGGGTCAGTGGACCATCAGGGGGTCCGCGGACCCCCTGTGGACCCCCTGAAACATAACAAATATTATTTCTTCAAATTTTTTCCTTTTTCAAAAAAACTTTTCCCCAGTTTCACTCCGGCGATTTGGGTCCCCCAATATACACACGGCCACGCTGGGCCCCGTGCGCGGCTGGGGTTGAGGGGGGCGTAGCCCCCCGAAACTCTAGTAGGTAAAATAAAAGTGTGGTGTGACCGTGCCCTTAGATCAGTGGTTCTCAAACTTTTTCATGTCAAGGACCCCCAAAATGACACTTATTAGCCCGCGGACCCCCATTTGAAAAGATATGCCAGGGACCCCCATAAGAGAAGATTTTTTACGGCTCTAGCAGTGATTCTCAACCATTTTAATTTCAAGGACCCCCAGTTTTACATGCATTAGGGCTACGGACCCCCATTTAATGGCATTTCTATCACTTGGACCGCAATTTATATTGTAAAATCAATGTCAACTTAACTCTGAGAGTGTACAAATGGAACCAAATGGACCCGTTAGGGTCCATTTGGTTCCATTTGTACACTCTCAGAGTTACAGACCCATAAGGGTCCATTTGGTGCCTAATCTACCATTTAGCTGGGGACCCCCTGGAACTCCCTCAAGGACCCCTGGGGGTCCCCGGACCCCACTTTGAGAACCAATGCCTTAGATAATGTATTTGGCCGCAGATCCCCATCTCAAAATGTTTTCGGCACTCGTGCCGCGCTATGAGCTTGTAGATCTGCTATTTTTGAATAACCAAATAAGAAATCTAGAAACGACAGAGATGCGTTCCCGGATTGAATGGCTTAAACCCTCAGTAATATTGAACAGATAGTTCTCATACAGACAGCAGAGAGCTCCTTCAGCCTGACGGGGCTCACCACCACACAGATGATGTGCCAGCCTTCCAGCCAGCACTTTACATTAATTACTGTATGTTATCATTAGATAACAGTGGCACTGATGTCATCCATGTTTTTTTTCCCCGGTGACCATATATATATATATATATATGTAGGTCACTGATGACATTGGCTGCTGAGTGATGATATGCTTACATGATTGGTGACTGATGTGATCAATTTTATTATCCTGGTCATTTGTCTCAATATGTCATGTGTTCTCCCCTGGGTTATAAATGCATTATATCATGTCTTGTGCAGCTGTCGATAGCGCTGGGGTCCTGCTATGTACAGGACACTGGATAGGCCTCCGTTCTGCCTATTGGACAGTGGTGGAAAAAGGGCTCGCATTTTTTTACTCAAGTAAAAGTATCAATACCGCGATGTAGACGTACTCTGTTACAAGTAGAGGTCCGGAATTCAAAATTGACTTGAGTAAAAGTACAAAAGTATTGGTATGGAAATGTGTACTTAAATCTACCAAAAGTAGAAACTACTCATTATGTATATTGTCTCATTTCACAAGTTTTCAAATGGATACAAATCTTTTGAAAGTAGCAGATCTGTAAGCTTGTAGATCTGCTATTTTCAAATGGTCGAAATGTATTCACCTGTTTCCTAGGCTGTGTGTGTTCCACTTCCTGTCGATTTGATCCAATGAAATCCAATGAAACTGGTCAGATGACCAATGATATCCAATGAAATCGACAGAAAGTGGAAAACACACAGCCTAGGAAACAGGTGAATATAGGGCTGAAGTGGTTAATGTATGTTTTGAGCTAATAATCAAAATCTATGAAGTAACTAGTAACTAAAGTTTTCAAATAATTGTAGTGGAGTAAAAGTACAACATTTGCCTCTGAGATGTAGTGGAGTAAAAGTATTGGAAATTGGAAATACTCAAGGAAAGTACAGATGTGCCATTTCAAAACTTCAAATGTCCTGCCATCGCCAAGACAGTACATTTTCAGGGGATTCCCAGGGCAATAAGAGGGACAAAGAAGGGCATTTAAAATGCTGAATTATTTTGATGGTCACTGCTTTTATGATGCTAATTAATTTGAGCAACTGGTCAAGGACCTCTTCAAATCACCTTTCGCCTCATAATGAGTCTGACACCTTCTTCAACACACATTCTTTTGTTCTCATGTATATGGATGTCTGTTGAAGGGAAAAACGGGGGTGTGTAGTGACAACTTATTTTCAGGGGCAAAACAGTGCATTTTTAAGGGCAGAACAGGGAGGAAAAAAATGCATTTTCAGGGCACTTTCAGGGAAAGAACAGTAACGTGTGAAGTTTTGAAGTGGCACATCTGTATAAATACCTCAAAATTGTACTTAGTTACTTTCCACCACTGCTCTGGGTTCCTTTGATGGGGTTCCAAATGGACCCTCACAGGTCTGTAACCCTGGAGTGTACGAATATCCATTTGTTACACACACACACACACACACACACACACACACACACACACACACACACACACACACACACACACACACACACACACACACACACACACACACACACACACACACACACACACACACACGATTGAGAACTGGTCTAACAGGCCGACAACACAGAAATGACCTACACTCTATACCATGGGTATCTCTGCTGATCAATGGGTTTCTATGTATTGAGTGTTGGATAAATGAATACATGTATCTACATGTATCTATTGATCACGTAGATCAGATATATTTGTCAGCGAGGAGGACAAGTGGAGTGGAAGAGCAGTGGTTCTCAACGTGAGGTCCGGGGACCCCCGGTTCCATGGGTGTACGATTGATAGTTGGTAAAAGGTACTGCTCTGTATAACTGTGAAAGTGTACATCTTACAGTTATAAATGGATAAATGAACACTGAGCATTGTGCGTTGCACTCCCACCTCTTTTTTAGTGAGGGATTCTGTGCTAAATAATACTGCTCATGCATTGTTATTTTGTAGTGTCGGCATATCGTGCTTATTGCACTGGTTCATATGATGAGAAATGAGATTGCACTTCACAGCGACATTCATTTAAAACGGGCTCTCCTCCTGTTAAAGTGAAAACATCACTACATTATTTCTGTGTATTTGTTGTCGAGATGATATTCCATTAGCAGCATATAACTGAGCTCTGTGTGTGTGTGTGTGCGTGTGTGCGTGCACGCGTGCGTGTCATGTTGCAAAGTTTCCCCCAGCGACTTCACTTATATATGGCATTTAGATCAAGTATAGGATGTCCATGTACAGTACTATATAACATGTGACATGGTTCAGCTTGGTTACATTCTGCATCACCAGCTAACTGTTGAATGTATAAGTCGCTCGGGTGGCGCAGTGGTAAAGTCCTTGCCCAGCAAGCACTACAGAGGTTGTGGGTTCGAATCCACCGTGGTGCATCCGGCTTTGTCGAGCGTCTAGTGTTCGGGGGAGGGAAGCCGGTCGGGGAGGGTGAAATGGGTCATTGTACGTACTCCTACGGGCTGGGGCGGCACCTGTCAGCAGGGAGTGTTGGGCGGGAGGAGTATAGGGACGAGGGGCCCTACGTTCTCCTGGTGGGGGCTCCTCACTGGCAGGTGAGTCAGTAGGATGCGACAACACAGAAATGTGTGTCGGGAGGAATCAATCGGCATAGCGACCAAATTGGGGAGAAAAAGGGGTCAAATATAATTGGCTACTCTAAATAAAAATAAAAAAACTGATTATGTAAATCTTTTCAACTCCTTCCAATTCACCATTTTCCAATTATAATCAGTCTCCTTGGATATGACACGATTTCACGTTTTGTCAGTGACACCTCGCTTTTTCTAAAAAATGAGATTTCTGCAAAGAAGTAAATCCGATCTTCACGTAACTTCATTTTCCGTGACTGGAGACCCGGGGGCTCTCTCTGTCTGGGTAGATTCCAGACAATTTAGATGAAAGAAACAGCACTGGCTGCTGTAAATGCAGCCAGTTTGTCACCGTTCTTTTTTTTCTTTTGTGTCGTAAATGTGTGAAGACAGCAAAAAAAGGCTTATTCAATCAGTTTCCTGCTGTTCTTCCCTTCAAATCAAGTGTCTTGAAAAGTCCCCTCCTTATCTTTTCCCCCCACAGAGGCAAGTGAGTTTTTTTCATCCTTAGATGTCTCTAGTCTCTAGGTCTAGGATATCAGATTTCACGACGCTGTGATAATATTGGAGGTCAGTCAGAGGTAACTATGCAGGAGTGATAAAAAAAAAACATATCGCCACACTCATGGCTCCCGAGACCACTCATAGTACCAACACATGAATGCAGATGAGATCCTCTCTAACCAGGGGAAATTCCATCATATCCAACCATCCGTGCGTGCAGCGGAATATTAATTTAACCCTGGGAGTGCAGTATAGGCCTATATAATAATACAGGATGACCTGATGTGCTCCACGTCTCCTAAATCCCAACAGTTTTCTGAAAAACGTATGTTTCTATATCAGTGGTGCTCAAACTTTTTCATGTCAATGACCCCCAAAATGATATGTATTTGGCCGCGGACCCCCATCAAAATGTTGTGTTCCAGGGACCCCCCAGAAGCAAATATTTCAGTTAAAAATGTTCGCTTTAAAAATATATATATTCAAAGATTTGCACACATTTTCACGATTTTTCAAAAATAGCAGATCTACAAGCTCGTAGCGCGGCACTCGGTGCCGCGCTATGAGCTTGTATATCTGCTATTTTTGAATAGCCCAAAGTGTAAAATAATGCTTTTTAGCTCAAATCTAGAAATGAGACAGTTCCAGGTCTTAATGGGTTAAGATGGGAAATCATGCGTGTCATTTTTAGATTTATTTGGCTATTCAAAAATAGCGCTATGAGCTTGTAGATCTGCTATGTTCTGAAAAAAATCATGATTATGCAAATCTATATATGAATGAATTTGAATATGTATATTTTTATATATTTTTTAAAGCGAACATTTGTAACTCAAATCTTTGCTTCTGGGGGGGAGGTCCCTGGAACAAATTATTTTGAGATAGGGGGGTCCGCGGCCAAATACATATCATTTTGGGGGTCCTTGACATGAAAAAGTTTGAGCACCACTGATATAGAAACATACGTTTTTCAGAATACTGTTGGGATTTAGAAGACATTTTGTAGAATCGGCTTCAGGTCTTAATGGGTTAAATAACTCCCACTCAGAATTCAATGAACACTGAGCATTTGACTGTATGTGAATGAGTAGGAAGACGGAGGATTTCAATTTAAACACGAGTTGTTTAAATCGTTGTTGTTCAGAAAGGTTTCTGTGATGCGTGCTGTTAGTGGAGTTTCAGAGATTCAGTTGAGTAAAAGTTGAGATTATTATTGTGCTTCATATGTGGTGATATTTCAAGGTACAGTCACAGTGTGAGGGTCATGAGATCGCTCATAAGGATGGACAACCTTTCATTTCCATTTCGTATATCAGTTGTCAGACTGGATGTGTCCTTTTTTAAATTAGCAGTGTATGATGTTTTGTTTGTCTGTGCTACAGTATGCGCTCACTGAGGGATATTGTGACACAAATCCTCTCATTTCACGATTGCATAATTTAGTGCCATTTCAATGAAACATCCATTTGAACGTGTCTTGGCGTGTGCTCGAGGCAGACAAAACAATACGCAAATGCACCTAAGCATTAACACAAACATACTCAAACTAAAGTGTCAGCTGCATTTAACCACATAAAACCCTCTATACTTAGTAAAACGGGTCTGAGTTGGCTCTGTACTTTGTCTGCTCTTGTTTCCTTCCACGCTACTGAAAATAGCCGCTCAACAAGCTCATAAGCAACGTGTTATGAGCTTTAGAGTGGCTATTTTCAGCCGGAATAGGGATGCTATAGGGCTCAAGTGTCTAACAACACACTAGTGGAACAGTTCCGATGAGGCGCTAACAGGATATGTGTTGTAGAGAAACGAGTAGTTCTGCTCTTACAGTAATGCTGTAATACTTTGTAACCTTTTTCCGGAGGGAAGGGGTCAAAAAGTGCATTGACTGGATTACATTTTGTAAAATAAAAAAAAGTATAACCGCAAAAAAAGGGTATTTATTAAACTAGGCAACTTTAATATCATATTATACACTATATTATATAATTGAATATTCAAGTACCTTTTTAACACAGAATCAAATGTTGTATGGTCATGATTCGCCAGCGGCCTGGGTGGCTTGGTTGCAGGCTTAACATTATTTGTATCAATATTTTCGGAAATATCTACGGGAAAAATGTATAGGTTTTCTATCTGTGGCACCACAAAATGGCCGCCACTCCTATGCCCTGTACTCACTGTCACCTGCACAGCTGTTTACACTCCCTCGTTAGTCCTGCCAATCCGTTCACCTCGGATCATTCCTCCTTGACCAATCAGATCCAGGCACCCCAGCATTCTACACACCTGATGATCGATCCCTCACCAACTCCTGTGTGTATTTGAAGCAGTTTACTATGTCTGTTCCATTTAAATCAGTTCTCTGTGTTTAAACCAATATACTAGTTACCTCCGTGTTCTGCCAGATCCTAGATGTTGTAAATGTGTGTTTCTTGGCCTGGCTTGATTGCTGTTTGTTTACTGTGCTGACATCGCAGTGCACTATATAAGGTCAGCCTAATGAAGCCTGCCATGTTTTTACACTGCTGGATTATTATTTTGTTATATGAACCGGAAAACAAATTAGAAAATCAACCTATAGGCTTGCATTCCCCAACCCTACCAGGACCTGACCTGCCTTGCCTTCTCGCCTTCGTCATCTCTCGTCATCTCTGATACACCGTGACAGCGTGTGAGAACACTGTCACACTGGTTGCACCGTTCTCCACTGGTTGCAGACAGAACAATAGTTGGTGGGCTTTTCCCACAATATGGCTTACATCGACGACGATCCATTTAAGACTGTAAGAAATGGTGGTCCCCAGGATTTGTTTCCCCATGTTCATTGTTTACCTGGTATCCTTATAGTTTCAATGTACAGTTTGTGGTTTAGACCAGGGGTCTTCAGCAGGGGGTCCGGGCCCCCTAGGGGGTCCTCAGAGTTACCACAGGGGGTCCGCCAAATCTTTGCGTGATAGGATTTTTTTATTTTACCTTAACCACTTGAACCCTAGCATCCCTTTTCTGAGGAGAACTTAAGCCAAAAATAGCCGATCTACAAGCTCACAACGCCTCGCACTGCGAGGCGTTGTGAGCTTGTAGATCGGCTATTTTTGGCAAAGAGGCTATAGGTGTAGAGGGGAAAAAAGAGCAGACCAAGTAAATAAAAAATGTTGAATCTGAAACACAATTTTGAAGCAGGGGTCCCTGCTTCATCTCTCTCTCAGCTAGGGGGTCCTTGGCCTGAAAACGTTGAAGACTCCTGGTTTAGACAGATGGTAGGTTCATGGTTTACCTGGTATCCTTACAGTGAAGCAATCAATAGGCTATCAATCAAAGCACTAACAGATCCGTTTAGGCACAAAGCACTTATGCCTACTAGTAGACTTACTTCAAAACGTGAACACATAATCGTAAAGAAATGTGTCACCCATACAGCAGACACACCAACACAGCGATCACATTGAATTAATGTAACGTGTTGCCACCTCCATGGTGGGAGCACAATAGAGTGAAAGTGAGTGAGTGACAACTCCAGCACCACGGACAGTTCCCCAGTGGCTGAACGAATTAGGCTAATGAATGTTGCCAGTGCATAACCCATTAAGACCTGGAACTGTGTCATTTTTAGATTTGCGCTAAAAAGCATTATTTTACACTTTGGGCTATTCAAAAATAGCAGATATACAAGCTCATAGCGCGGCACCGAGTGCCGCGCTATGAGCTTGTATATCTGCTATTTTTGAAAATTTGTGAAAATGTGTGCAAATCTTTGAATATATATATTTTTAAAGCGAACATTTTTAACTCAAATCTTTGCTTCTGGGGGGTCCCTGGAAAAAAATATTTTGATAGGGGTCCGCGGCCAAATACATATCATTTTGGGGGTCCTTGACATGAAAAAGTTTGAGCACCACTGATATAGAAACATACGTTTTTCAGAAAACTGTTAGGATTTAGGAGACATGTAGAATCGGCTTCAGGTCTCAATGGGATAATGATCAACTGAAATGCAACAACAGACCTACGTGTGTGTGTGTGTGTGTTTTATTTAGTCCTTTCACTCATCATTAGCCGAGCTGAAGGCGGCAATTGTGATCTGCATGAATCGTGCTGAGAACCCCGTCCTCCCATTCATTTTGGCACGCTGTGCTCGCCGAAAGCGAACCTCTGTCGCTCCTAGAACGGCAGCAAAACGAATACAGCTCCACGCTTATTGTAGGCCTGTGTCAGCCTGTAGTTTTAAAATATGAATGCATTTGGAAGTTAAGTGTGTGTGTGTGTGTGTGTGTGTGTGTGTGTGTGTGTGTGTGTGTGTGTGTGTGTGTGTGTGTGTGTGTGTGTGTGTGTGTGTGTGTGTGTGTGTGTGTGTGTGTGTGTGTATTTTTTTTTCTTCTTACATTTGTAAAACAGTAAAATGTTTGTAGGGTACTGGGCAATCTGGATGGGGGGGTTACAAAATCCCATCTGAGGGACATTGCCCCTAAATCGTGGTTCTTAACCAGTGGTCCTTGAGGGGGTTCCAGGTGGTCAACAGCTAAATGATGGAGAGGAGTTGGTAACCAAATTGACCCTTATTAGATCTTTAACTCTTGAGAGCGTAACATGAAACCATGGTTTCATGTTACGCTCTCGAGAAAACATCTGCATGACTTAACTTACAAGAAGTCTCCACAATTAGAGAATGTAGAATAATCGTTATTTTGACAAAATCCTATCCAATGATAACTATATATTCAAACTCTTGGGTCTGAGAGTCTAAATCTCATCAAACGGTGGTTCCGTGGCTCAAATGGCAAATAAAATAATGGACCCTAAATGCTTGAAGCATTATTCTACACTTTGGGCTATTCAAAAATAGCAGATCTACAAGCTCGTAGCGCGGCACCGAGTGCCGCGCTACGAGCTTGTAGATCTGCTATTTTTGAAAAATCGTGAAAATGTGTGAAAATCTTTGAATATATATTATTTTAAAGCGAACATTTTTAACTCAAATCGTTGCTTCTGGGGGGTCCCTGGAACAAAATATTTTGATGGGGGTCCGCGGCCAAATACATATAATTTTGGGGTCCTTGACATGAAAAAGATTGAGCATCACTGATATAGAAACATATGTTTTTCAGAAAACTGTTGGAATTTAGGTGACATGTAGAATCGGCTTCAGGTCTCAATGGGTTAGGGGAAAGGCTGACAATGGCTGGATGGCCGAAACGTTTGTCCCTTGTAGCCTAAAAGACATGGAGAAGTAATCATAATTAGGGGAGAAACTACAGCGAAAATGGTCAGTTGTAGTTTTTTTCCCCCGTTGGGCCAAGTGATGTAGTGCCATAGGAAATTATAAACAGCGTGTGTGTGTGTGTGTGTGTGTGTGTGTGTGTGTGTGTGTGTGTGTGTGTGTGTGTGTGTGTGTGTGTGTGTGTGTGTGTGTGTGTGTGTGTGTGTGTGTGTGTGTGTGTGTGTGTGTGTGTGTGTGTGTGTATAAATATAAGTGCTTAATGGACTAATAATAATAAGCAATATCTTTTCAGGCGCAGCTTTGATGAAGAAACTGACCTGCTGACATTCTCACAGAAGGGACCCTCCCAGACAAGTATGGGGTCGCCATGGAAACCACTTCTTTTCCTGTCTATCATCAGTGGCCTTTCAGGTAGGTAACCTCCGGGGTTATATCTGTGGGACTGAAGCCCAGCGGTGCGGTACACACATCGCTCTTCTGTGATTATGAAAGGTCTTTGCTCTTATGAACCGGATGCCACCCTCGGCTCACCTTGCTTAACTCCGGTTTGCTTGTAGTGCACAGCAGTGGTTGAAGAAGTACTGTACTCTGATTCTATGTTTTACTTAAAGGGATATTTGTGTCCGCCAGGAGACTGTTTTCGTTCTCGTCCTTCCGTGTGTCCATCAAGCTAACATTGGTCATGCTTCACGTGACACGTGACAATATGTTGAAAGGATGTGCTTTGATTGGCTAGCGAGACGCATGATGAAATAGAAACCTATAAATAGGTGTATCACTTCAAAAGATCATGTATATCTTTCGAAGTGAGGTAAGACAGGATTAATCAGGAACAGTACTGGCGGAGACCTGTGCTCCAAGGAGCACATTTTCTAGTTCACTTTCAAATTAATTTTGGGTCATTTTATCGTCTACTCAGGCTTTTGTGAGCCCCCCGGACAGTTTTTAAGTTGCTTGATTCAGTATTTAGATATTTGATATTCATTTTATCAGACACGCCCCCTTCCTATACAAACCCAGTGTAACTTCCAACTCCATTTTAACCATGTTAGATTCATCGAAAACACCCGTCCTTGTTTCTGGTGACTGATGTTGTCCTTCTAATACGTGAGGAGACCATGTTTTTTCAATTACTTTTTTCATTTATTTTTGATATTTTTTTTTGGAATATGAAAAAAACTGAATAGAGAGTTTTATTAAATACAATTTAATAAAATAAAATAATGAAAAAAGTAATTGATAAAACACGGCCGTGGGGGCAGTATGAGTCATATGAGTATGAGGGCAGTATGAGTCACCAGAACCAAGGACGGGTGTTTTTGATGAATCTAACAATGTTGGTTAAATGGTAAATGGTGCATTTATATAGCGCTTTTATCCAAAGCATTGATTGTGCCATTAACCCATTCACACACACATTCATACACCGATGGCAGAGGAAACCATGCAAGGCACCAACCTGCTCATCGGGAGCAATTAGGGGTTCAGCGTCTTGCTCAAGGACACTTCGACACTAACTCTAGGGGAGCGCCCCAGCCCGGGATCGAACTGGGAACCTTGCGGTTTTCCAGGTCACTCTACCCGGCCGCTCTACCCCTGAGCCACTGCCGCCCCCGTTACTTTCCACAGCCGGACTGAGTGACTGAGTGAGTGACAGCGGCACACACTCCTCCACTGTGAATATGAAAGGTCATGGCTCTTATGAACAGCCCTTTACACATTGCTTAACCCATTAAGACCGGTCCGGGAACGCATAGCTGTGTCATTTTTCAATTTTGTTTGATCTATAACCATTATTTTATACTATTCAAAAATAGCAGATCTACAAGTGCCGAGTGCCGCGCTACAAGCTTGTAGATCTGCTTTATATATATATATATATATATATATATATATATATATATATATATATATATATATATATATATATATATATATATATATATTATTATTATTTTTTTTCAAAGCAAACATTTTTAACACATTGGGTGCCAGAGGTTTTTTAAAATGATGTACACTGAGTGCCAGCATTTTCAAGCTTTCTGGCTCATCTTTCAAGGACCACAGAATACTCTGTGCTATTGCTATATAAACACCAAATATCTCAAAATAAAGATTGGACTCTCTACTTTTTACGAGAAAAAAAAGTGAGTCGATAGCATGTTCCGTTCTTGAGATATTGGCTGTTGAATAAAGCTTGATTTCACCAAAATCAGCACCTTTTCTTTAGAAACAGAGTTATGGCCGTTTTAGTAAAACTTTTTTTTTCTCTTTCATTTTTTTTTGGAAAAATAATTTGACATTTATTTTTGCCTTCAGTGACAGTAGTCATCTCAATAGTAGTTGCTTTAGAGAAAAGAAAAAAAAACGCTTTTGAAAATACTTTTGTGGTTCGTTTTCACTCCTATGGGTAATAACAATAGAATAATGATAGGAAACATAAAGGCTCGTTGTCACTCCAATCTCTTTGAAGTGCATCTTAGTTCAGCTTATTTCAAAGTTCTCAAATAATACATCAACTTTGGTTTCATACAAGACAGCAGCAGCATAGTAATAATAATAGAATAATTACAGAAAACATAAGAGGTTCGTTTTCACTCCAATGTATTTCAAGTGCACCTAGTTCAGCTAATTTCAATTTCAAAGTTATCAAATAACAATAAATACTACAATAACAATAAATCAAATTTCAAAGGTTCAAGATTGTACTTTATTGTTCTTTCTTGTGTACAGGTCGGATTCCAACCAGACAGCAGCAGCAGCATATGTAATAACAATATAATGACTGAAAAAAAGTTTCACTACAAGCAGCACACTTCACACTATATACAGCAGATAGTTTAGTGCAAATTCAGGCATTAGGCCACACTATATACACAGCAGATAGTTTAGTGGAAAGTAATAGTGCAAATGTAGGCATTAGGCCACACTATATACACACACACACCAGATAGTTTAGTGGAAAGTAATTGTGCAAATTTAGGCATTAGGCCACACTATATACACACACACCAGATAGTTTAGTGGAAAGTAATTGTGCAAATTTAGGCATTAGGCCACACTATATACACACACACCAGATAGTTTAGTGGAAAGTAATTGTGCAAATTTAGGCATTAGGCCACACTATATACACACACAGCAGATAGTTTAGTGGAAAGTAATTGTGCAAATTTAGGCATTAGGCCACACTATATACACAGCAGATGAAAAGTAAAACAATTAGGCATTAGGCTCAAAATAATAACCTCCATATGATTAGTAGAAAAAATTTGCATTATGCTAAAAGTAGGCATTAGGCCAATCAATACAAAATAATAAGCAAAAATATGCATTAGGCAACAAAAAAAAAGACATTCTGTGATTCTACCACTTAGTGAGGTCCTTTTTCGAGTGGTACGATGTTGTACATTCAACATGCAAGGGGACCTTACAGCCTTTACACATCCACCTTGTGTCTCTCTTTGGGTCTCTTTTCTTGTTCTGTGATTCAGATTTTCGCATGCAAACCCTGCATGCCCTCTGAGGGTTTTTTTTCCCTTTGGTTGGAGGGTATTTGACCAGTTCATGGTCGGTCACGATCCTGTTCAGCCTGCTCTCGGGGTCTTCTTTTGGTGCCCTCCACCGTGGGTCGTGTACAGGTGGTTCAGGTGCAGGTGCCCCCCCCTCCTCCTCCTCCTCTTGGGGAGGAGGGGGGGGGGGCTCCTCCCCAAGGCATCCGAGGTAGCCCCAGGATTTGATGACGAGGTAGATGAAGGACTTCAGGTTTTTACAGCTGGCAGTGCCCTGAGGATGTTTTGCCTTGAACAGGACAAAGGCATTGAACATGCTGATCTGAAACAGATAATTGACAAACTTTTTTGGCCACTTGCATGTCTTCCTGACAAATAGATAGTAGGCGAGATTTTGGTCCAACTTGTCGACGCCATTCATGTACTTGTTGTACTGGGCGACGCATGTTGGCTTCTGTATTTCAACCAACCGGCTGGGGGCCCTTTGTTGACCCTTCTTCTTCTTCTCCCTCCTCCACTGGGAAGCAGGGACCGTCTCATGCTGGTGGAGTGTGGTGACCATCTTCACGATCCGTTTGTCGTGCCATGCCACCACCATGACGTCGTCCGTGTGACGCATCAGGGTTGACCCAACGGGAAGCTTGGAGGTGGTCAGCTCCCTGATGGCTGGTGGCTCCCCTCTGTTCGTGCGTAGGGTCCCGCACACATGGGTCTGAAGACCAAGGAGGAGTTTACACAGCTTCACTGAATTGTAATAGTTGTCCATGAAGAGATGAAAACCATAACCTTTTAGGTCACCAAGGAGGGAAGTGATGGTGGTTGGCAGGGGCACCTTCTCCCCACAGAACGGTTTCATGTTGTACATGTACCCAGTGACAGAATCACACAAGATATAAGATTTAATGCCGTATTTGATGGGCTTAGCTGGGTTGTAAACCCTCCAAGAAAGCCGCCCTCGCCAACACAGCATTCCCTCGTCTATGCTAATGTTCTTGCCTGGCAGGAACATCTCTTGAAAGTTAGACAGCAAGGTGTTCAAGACTGTGCGGACTTTGCACAGCGGGTCCTCAGTGTGCATGGTCTCATTGTTGTCGAAATGGAGGTTACTGAGGATGAGTTGGAACCGGTTCCTGGACATGGTTTTGTGGAAGAAGGGAGTGGTTCGGATCTCATCAGTGAGCCAATAGTCTGCAATCTTTGGCTTCCCTATCAGTGCGGTGAGGAACAACAGCGCCAGGAACTGCTTCAGCTCCCCAAGAGTCAGCTCCTTCTTTCCCCATGCGTGCTGTCTGGAATGTGGCAGGGCGCTTGTAACACGTTGTTTTGCATAAATATTTGTCTGCTCCACGATGTGCTCAAGCAGCTCATCTGTGATGAGCAGCTCCAGGAAGTCCACAGGTTCTTCAGACTGCAGGTCAGCGGCCCTGCTCCGAGGACCTGGAGTCCCAGCACTGAAAGGGATGTCCTTCGGCTGCCAAGAGTCTGCTGACTCATACCACACAAGCTCATCAATTGCACCGCTACGAGGCCTGCCACCACCTGGAAATAAGAAATGCATAAGTCACCATAACATCAGGTGTCATCGCCATGCTGGCTTGTGGTGGACATTTTTGACAAAATTCTATTTTTGCCATGGACATACAATATAGACAAACACAAAGAGCTAGCCCTAAATGACCATTACAGGTCTGTAACTCTGAGTGTGTACAAATGGAACCAAATGGACCCGTAACTCGAGTTATGGGGGTCCTTGAAAATAAAATGTTCAATACATGGTGTCATAGTAAATCAGTGTCATACATATTCTGTAGAAAACCTGGAGAGTGACATTCAAGTAATTGGGTGTTATGATCAAAATAAGAACACTATAAAATGGTGTGTAAAAATGAAAAACATTTGGCACAGACAAGGCAAAGTCTTGTACGGACATATTGATGACCCCTGCATAAAATACATATTTTGTCATTTGTGTGGTAAAAGAGAGCTCAGTGTGACAACAGAAAATGTTCTTACCTCGATTACGGCTGACAGGTGGCATTACAGGTGTGTGCTCCTCCTCCTCCTCCTCCTCCTCCTCCTCCTCCTCCTCCTCCTCCTCCTCCTCCTCCTCCTCCTCCTCCGACTGTGTGTCTGTAATCACAGTAAAATATGAAATAGTTTGGTAAATATGATTTACAGAAAATGAAATCAACTAATTTCACCCCTGTGGACGATGGAGGATTGTACAACCCTTCTGCCAAGAGCACAAGTAATCAGAACATGGCTATACTGTCATGTTACAAGGACAAGCTGTACTATAAACAATAGCCATCAGGCCTAGCAGAGACATCTTGGCTCTACATCATGTAAACTAAAATGTATCATAGAGTAGAAAAATGAATAGAATAAGATAAACAACATAATGTACTGACAACAAGGTAACATAAGCAATCATGATAACATAATCTGATTTCGTCCACACCTTAGAATGAATACTTTTTATTCCTGTTGTAATGTCTTTACTTACCACGCTGATGATACACAGACGCCCCAACAGACGCCCCAACAGACGCCCCAACAGCTTCCAGCTCCTCCTCCGTGTCGGAGCCTAAGATAAAATATACTTGGTCAATATAAGTACATCAAATACATTTAGGCATAATAAACGATGTTACTATGAGATGCCTGACAGAACACATGCATTTCATTAGCTAACTAATTGTGCTTATTGGAAGTCCCTCTGGATAAGAGTGTTTATGGCTAAATAGATTTGATGTACTACACTACACATTCTATGATCCTATAGCATACTGAGACACTACACTGTCTCTGTATTCTATGATCCTATAGTTTACTGAGAAACTACACTGTCTCTGTATTCTATGATCCTATAGTTTACTGAGACACTAAGAACATATGCATCTGTCATCCCTCTGGATAAGAGTGTTTATGGCTAAATAGATTTGATGTACTACACTACACATTCTATGATCCTATAGCATACTGAGACACTACACTGTCTCTGTATTCTATGATGATCATAGAATGTGTAGTGTAGTACATCAAATCTATTTAGCCATAAACACTCTTATCCAGAGGGATGACAGATGCATATGTTCTTAGTGTCTCAGTAAACTATAGGATCATAGAATACAGAGACAGTGTAGTTTCTCAGTAAACTATAGGATCATAGAATACAGAGACAGTGTAGTGTCTCAGTATGCTATAGGATCATAGAATGTGTAGTGTAGTACATCAAATCTATTTAGCCATAAACACTCTTATCCAGAGGGATGACAGATGCATATGTTCTTAGGTCAAGGCACCCCATAGTAAGATTACATCAAAGGAAGAAGAGCATCAAAGCTGTATTGTTTTTTTTTGTTTAGACAATTTGACCTTCTAGCTCTTTGAAGCTAGTTAGAAGGGGGGCTCGCTCACCCCCCCAAAAAAAGCAGAATATGCCATTTTGTTTACATGAACTTGTGACCGGGGAACAGGTTCAAAGGTGTTGTTGTGTTTTGTTTATCTGACATGACATTATCTCTTTGAAGCTGTCTTAGAGGGGGGGTCACCCCCCCAAAAAAAAGCAGAATAGGCCATTTTGTTTACATGAACTTGTGACCGGGGAACAGGATCAAAGGTGTTGTTGTGTTTTGTTTACATGACCTGACATTATCTCTTTGAGGGAGCTTTGCACCTGCTAAAACAAAAAAAAGCAGATCTACAAGCTCACAACTAGATTCTGGTAGTCACTAGTAGATCTGCTATTTTTTATGATTGCCACAAACAATACATAGTTTAGCCTACTGCATCTGTCATTCTGTCATTGTACATAGGCTAAATTGTCAAAATTGTCATAATCACAGATCAGAAGCATATGTATACTACAGTATACAGAATACATCATTTTCATCTCATCAGTACCAGGCTATAGTAAAGTAAATGAACCTATAACTTAGAGTTAGAATGGGAGGGTCTAGTACACAGTGAGTGTAACGGTAAGAATAGACACACTTTTCTTGCCAGGCAGACACCTCCTTTCGTATAACAGTGGCCTCTTATTCGGGCCATGGCTGCTGATTCGGGTTGCCAGGTCTTGGGATAGGAATAAGCAACCAGGTCTATGAAAACAAGCTCAAAAGCAGCCACTACATGCCAAAAGCAGAGACTATATAATATTGTCACGGCTATTTTCAACTAGGTTTCAAGTGCCACCTGGCCTATAGTTATTTGGCCACATGAAGGCTTCAAAACTGGACAATAGCCGTGAAAATCACATTCACAATAATACAATTCAAGCTGCAGATCGTCGGATTTCCCGACGTTCTCTTTCTAAACTCCAACCATGGATTGCCTTTCAATAAAACTATATTTGATAGACATACGATTCACCTACATTGTAGCCTAACAACAAGCTCACAATCGCAAGTTCGCAACCATTTTACAAGCAGCTTTACAGAAAAAAACAAGCCTATAGTGGCTTACAATAAGCAGACCTGGCAACTATTACCGTAGTCCACGATTCCATGGAAACTTTATGATAAGTTTTCTCCGTAATATCAACTAGATAACCCATCAAATACGACACAAACACGATAAAATGTATGTATTCTTACCATTGGTAGCTGGTTCCCACTCATCAGAGCCGTCATCTGAAAGGTTAGACGATGATGAGTCTTCATCGCTCCCTGAAGCAACAGGTAGATGCACATACACCGGCTTCGTTGCAAGCTCAGACACCCGGTCAGACACCCGACGAGGACGGGGCACCATGCCCGGGTCGCGGTGATCGTGGTCCTGGACCACAGACCTGGCTCCACCAGGACCCACTGGAGGTGGAATACATGGAGGCTCTGGTGGTGGTACTGTTCCACTCGTAAGGGGAGCGAAGAAGTCCCGTATTGTCCTCTGCTGTTGCGACGGACCCCCGGACGGTTGGCGCCCGCCGCGCCGCTTAGAGCCAACTAATCCTGACATATTCTACACTATAAACTACACTATAAAATAAATCTATATCTCTCACCTATAGATCTACAGTATCGCCCCTCTAAACCTACTATATAAATACTCCTTTTCTCCTCTCTATATCTTTTCGCCACTCTCCCTCACTATATCTCTCTCCACTTCTCTCCGCTAAATCTATAATAACCTCCTCGCCCTTTCTAACCAAAAAAAAAATAGCTCACTAGGCTTACAATACAATAAAAATACAATATAAACTCAACACTCAACCTCAATCTCACAATAAACTCAACACTCAACCTCACAATACAATCTCACTCTACAACTATAACTATAACCTATCTATCTATATATCTATCACTCACTCTCTCAATCAAATGTATCTATCTAATATCTATCACTCTCTCAATCAATCAATCTATCTATATATCTAAACTATAACACTATCACTATCACTAACTCAAACTCACGCTCACACTCACTCACTTGCTCTCACTCTGTCTCTCTCTCTGTCGGTCTCGGTCTCTCTCAGTCACAATGGCTCTTTACAAACAAAAGTTTGGAATGCACAGGAGGACAGCAGCCTGCAGTTCCTCCTTTTAAAGCCCAAGATTTGGTCATATGACTTCGATCACGTGTTTTTTTGCGGTTCTCCTTCATGTAGCCGCACCAAATTCAGTGAGAGGCTGCATCAAGTATCAATTTACAGTAATCCAATGAAAAGACCAAAAACCGTATATATACGGTTTTGGCACTCCACGTGAGTTTTTGAAAAACCGTATATATACGGTTTTGGCACCCAATGTGTTAACACATCTTTGCTACTGGGGATTCTACAAGTGTCTTCTAAACAGTTATTTTTGAAAATAAAAATAAAAATCCTTTTATATATATATATATATCTTGCTATAATATCAGTGGTTCTCAAACTTTTTCATGTCAAGGACCACCCAAAATGATATGTATTTGTCCGCGGACCCCCATCTCAAAATATTTTGTTCCAGGGACCCCCCAGAAGCAAAGATTTGAGTTAAAAATATATATATTTATAGATTTGCTCACATTTTCGCGATTCTTTCTCAAAAATAGCAGATCTACCAGCTCATAGCGCGGCACTCGGTGCCGTGCTATGAGCTTGTATATCTGCTATTTTTGGTTAATAGCCAAAGAAACAGATGCGTTCCCGGATTTAACGGGTTAACACCCGTTTGCTTGTAATGCACGATCTCCTGTATAGAAACTGCAGCCGTTCCTCCGGTTCCGGTACGCTGCCCCGTCACTCATGGATAAAGAGCGGCAGCTTAGAGAGAGTGACATCTAAATGCTGACAGAAATATGTAATAGCGAGGAGAATACGAGAGAGAATACGATCTTCTTGGACCTGCGGAGGCTCTCGAGGCTTGTAGCACCATGTCACAGAGGAAGAAAACGCTCTCTGATGAGGCCTTAATTCAACTCTTAGCTGTCACTAAGAGTGACAGCTAAATGTTGAACACATTTAATAGCGAGGAGAATACTAGAGCTTTTTTTTTTTTTTTTTGGGACCAGCCTCTTGTGGCTTGTTACTCCGTACCAGAGAAGGGGGAAAAATATGGTCTGTAATGATGTGTCTAGACACTTAACCCATTAAGACCGGGAACGCATCTGTGTCATTTTATATATTTCTTTGGCTATTAAAAGCGGTGCCGCGCTATGAGCTTGTAGATCTGCTATTTTTTATTATCGTGAAAATGTGTGCATTACATTTTTAAAGGGGCTACACCATGAATTTCTTTTTTTTTTGTTGGGGGGGGGGGTTATTTTTTGGGCTCCACAGTGTCTCTTGTACCCCAATTTTTTTTTTTTTTTTAAACATTCAGTCATTCATTCTCATTTCAGAGATTTTCATAATGGGCGTGTCTGAACAGGCCATCTCAGAATGGCAATGCAAGTGACATCACTTGCATTTCTGCCCATGTATTTTGACAGACAGAATTGCTCAGTAGCACCCCTCTGCCCAAAAGGACGTTTTGGTATTGCAGCTGAAAGTGCTTTATTAGCCAGAGAGAAGTTAGTTGGAATGAGTATATCTGAGGCTTGATTTAGGCTCAAACCTTTTGAAAAACGTTTGAGGGACATAAACACTATGATATTAAATATTATTATTATTTTTTTAATTCTTGGTGTAGACCTTTTAACTCAAAATGTTGCTTCTGGGGGGTCCCTGGAACAAATTATTTTGAGATGGGAGTCCGCGGACAAATACATATCATTTTGGGTGGTCCTTGACATGAAAAAGTTTGAGAACCACTGATATAGAAACATAAGTTTAAAAAAACCAGTTAGGATTTAGAAGACCTTTTGTAGAAACCCCAGAAGCAAAGATTTGAGTTTTAAAAAGATACATACATTCAAAGATTTGCACACATTTTCACGATTTTTCAAAAATAGCAGATCTACAAGCTCATAGCGTGGCTATGAGCTTGTAGATCTGCTACTTTTGAATAGCCAGAGTATAAAATAGTGGTTTAAGTGGTTACACAGATGCGTTCCCGGTCTCAATGGGTTAAATGCGGAGGCAACAAATGAGGCTGGATTGCTGTTAAACAGCCTCATGCTGCGATAAGCATTCACCAGAAAGACGTTCCGTGAGAGTTGAGTGTTGTAACGTCTGTAAAGTGAAGTTATTCAGCAGAGAGAAATGTCAGCCTCTCCGATAACCCCTTACGACCGGGAACACATCCGTGTGTCATTTTTGGATTGATTTGGCTATTCAAAAATAGCAGATCTGCAAGCTCATAGCGCGGCACCGAGTGCCGCGCTATGAGCTTGTAGATCTGCTATTTATGTGAAAAATCGTGAAAATGTGTGGCAAAATCTTGGATTGTATATTTTTTTTAAAGCGAACCTTTCTAAAATATTTAGTTCCCGGAATCCCCAGAAGCATAGATTTGAGTTACAATTGTCCGCTAAAAAAAGAAAAAACAATCAAATATTTGCACAACTTTTCATGACTTCTCAAAAATAGCAGATCTACAAGCTATATCTGCTATTTTTGAATAGCCAAACAAATCTAAAAATGACACACAGATGCTTTCCTGGTCCTAAAGAGATAACCGCACACTTCTGTACTTACTCAATTTGGGTTATTAGTTTCATGACATTTGTGCTGTGGGGAGGCTTTATCCTGCCAGTTTTCTTTATTACTGACAACCTGACAAAAACTACCCAAGCAATGTATAGAGCTGTGAGCAATTTGAACTATACGCTAGCCTATTATTCTGACGGTAACTTTGTCGTATGCCTTCTTGAAAACGCAGTATCAGGGATGGCACAAGATCGCACAGATGTACATATGGATGGGATCTCATGAGATTGTATTGATTCCAATGTTGTTTGTGATTCTGCTTATCGGTTAGATTCTTTATCAGTTTCGCTATTGATTCCTGATACATTTTTCAGCATGGAAAAAAAGGAGGATGTCTCAATCAATTCATCAAACAAACATCATTAACCCATTAAGACCGGGAACGCATCTGTGTGTCATTTTTAGATTTCTTTGGCTATTCAAAAATAGCAGATATACAAGCTCATAGCGCGGCACTGAGTGCCGCGCTATGAGCTTGTAGATCTACTATTTTTGAAAAATCGTGAAAATTTGTGGCAAAATCTTTTAGTTACGAATGTCCGCAAAAAAAAAAAAAATCAAATATTTGCACAACATTTCATGATTTTTCAAAAATAGCAGATCTTCAAGCTCATAGCGCGGCACTCGGTGTGTGTGTGTGTGTGTGTGTGTGTGTGTGTGTGTGTGTGTGTGTGTGTGTTTGCGCGACACTAAGCAGCGCTGACGGCTGGGCGGTGATACACACTCGTCACCAGTCGTAGCAGAGTGAATGAGAGAGGGGGAGAAGACAGAGACGGAAGGGCGTATGATCCCATAGCATGGGAGGACGGCCCGTCGGCCCGTCTCCCCATTGGCTTAAAGGACAGGCAAAACGGGGAAGTGTCCCCATTGGCTTAAAGGAGTAAAAGACAGCCAGGACACCCAATGATCAAAAAACATGTCGAGGAATATGTAGTGGATGACTAGTAGGTCAGTCTCTTCATAGACCAGGCTGCACCTGGTAAAAACGTTCAGAAGTGTGGTGTTGTGGCTCCTGATTCTCGTGTATCACTTGCCTGGCCGTGGTGGCAGCCGCGGTGTGGACCGATAATGGCTGGGGATGATGAATGTCCTCGATGATACCCTCAGGCTTGAATCAGAATCAACTTGGCTACACATAGTGTTTCTTGTGTATTTCTTGGAGTGAGGATTATCAGTTGTTTGAGTTTCAAAATAGTTGAACATGTTAAGAAAATTGCCAGTGCTCCTTATCTTCTCCTTTTAAACAGTGCAGACTCATGATGTCTTTGTTTTGTTTTGCAAGTAACTGTCAAAAAACATTGATAAAAGGAAATAAGCTCTGAGGCACACAATGTTTATTCTCTCACTTCAATTCACCAATGATTCCCATCACTACTTGTACACAAATAACACGATTAACCCTTCTCCCCAATTTGCAGCACATTAACACTGGGCTCTTGAGTGACCCACAGACTAAAACGGAGAACCGTGCCTTCTACTCCTAAAAACTCATTTGTTCAGGATTTGTCTCGGTTTGTTTACTCGCAGTAGTTTAGTGTGACTTTAACCCTTTAAGACCTGGAACGCATCTGTGTCACTTTTTCATTTGAGCTAAAAAAGCATTATATTACACTTTGGCTATTCAAAAATAGCAGATCTACAAGCTTGTAGATCTGCTGTTTTTGAGAAATCGCGAACATTAAATCGCGAACATTAAGTGCAAATCTTTGAATATATACTTTTTTAAAGCCTATACTTTTTTAAAGCCAATATTTGTAACGCAAATCTTTGCTTCTGGGGGTCCCTGGAACACGATATTTTGAGCTGGGGGTCCGCGGTCAAATACATATATACATTTTGGGGATCCTTGACATGAAAAAGTTTGAGAACCACTGATATAGAAAGTATGTTTCTATATCAGTGGTTCTCAAACTTTTTCATGTCAAGGATCCCCAAAATGGGGATCCCTTTTTCAGAATACTGTTGGGATTTAGAAGACATTTGTAGAATCGGCTTCAGGTCTTTGTAGGAGTTGTGGGTTATTTTGAGGTCCCAGAATGGAATAAAGGAGATGATATTTGCACACGGCCCTGCTGTCGGTGTCCTTGCCGGGTACGTATAATAATCTAATAATCTCATGCAATTTTAATTTGGCAAAGACGGCGGCAATGACCTTTGAGTGGCTCCGCTCACTGGGAGGTTGGATTTCTTCACATATTGCGAGATCATCTCCACTAGTGATTGTCTGCTGCTTAAAGCCGCACTAAGTCACTTCTTTTAACCCATTAAGACCTGGAACTGTGTCATTTTTAGATTTGAGCTAAAAGGCGTTATTTTACACTTATGCTATTCAAAAATAGCAGATATACAAGCTCATAGCGCGGCACCGAGTGCCGCGCTATGAGCTTGTAGATCTGCTATTTTTGTAAAATAGTGAAAATGTGTGCAAATCTTTGAATATATATATATTTTTAAAGCGAACATTTTTGACTCAAATCGTTGCTTCTGGGGGGTCCCTGTAACAAAATATTTTGATGGGGGTCTGCGGCCAAATACATATAATTTTGGGGGTCCTTGACATGAAAAAGTTTGAGCACCACTGATATAGAAACATACATTTTTCAGAATACTGTTGAGATTTAGGAGACATGTAGAATCGGCTTCAGGTCTCAATGGGTTAAATGAATATAATATGATTTTGTCCAATCTGCTTGGTAGAGTATTTTAATACAATATAACTTATACAATTTGGGTGGTTGTATTTAGTCTCCCTGCTCTTCTATTGAGACATTTAGATCGTGTCAAAGGTCATGTCTCACCTAGACACAGGATCTGACACAAAGTTTGACCTGCTGGTCAAGATTCAACGTATCCCCTCCGGAGCAAGCAGACTAGGCTCTATTAAAAGCCTTATTATAAATGTCAGCACTTGCACAGCAAACCGGGCTCAAATCCGGGGGTAGAAGAGGAAAGTTACATACAGTAGTGCAGCTTTAAATGAATCCTAGTGTCCCTATCCTGTGGTGAAAATAGCCGATTTAAAATATGTCGTGTTATGGCGCGTTGTACATTACGTCGGCTATTTCCAGCGCAGATATTTGGTATAGATGGAAAAAAGCTGCGGTTTAACTGAGTTGAGGTATATAGCCGGAACGTGTCCTGATTGCCTTGTCTTTTCAAGTAAAAGTACGCGAGGGAGACAATGTGAGTGCAATATATATTTTTTTGGACTTTTGGAGCCGTGCACCCGGCAAGCAGTGGTGGAAAAAGTACTCAAATTCTTTACTTAAGTAAAAGTACAAAAGTATTGGTATCAAAATGTACTTAAAGTACCAAAAGTAAAAAAAAGTACTAAAATGTTTGAAAATAGCAGATCTACAAGCTCACAACGGGTCGCATCGCGACGCGTTGTGAGTTTGTAGATCGGCTATTTTCAAATAGCCTATGTATAAAATAGGGCTAAAGTGGTTTATAATGTAACAATTGATATCTGAAAAGTAACTAGTAACTAAAGTTTTCAAATAAATGTATCGGAGTAAAAGTACAATATTTGTCTCTGAGATGTAGTGGAGTAGAAGTAAAAGTATTGGAAATTGAAAATACTCAAGTAAAGTACAAATACCTCAAAATTGTACTTAAGTACAGTACTTAAGTAAATATACTTAGTTACTTTCCACCACTGCCGGCAAGTTTACCTTTTGCTCGTGTTTGACTTAAGATGTGTGCTCGCATTCATCGTAGTTAAAACATGAGGGGGCCAAGAGTAGACCCCTGTGGGACTCCATTCAACGACGCATGTAGTGGTTAAAGATCAGGTGTCTTCAAGAAGCAGCTGGGAGGGTGTGGTGGTCTAACTCCATTTTAATGGTCGTGTCGGTTTGCGTTTGCGTTTGCTGAGCTGTGCTCGGGGGCTGTGGTAGCATGTGGCACAAACGGGGACAAACAGACGACATTAACATCACCATGTGTGCTCGTTAAACTCTTCCACAAAATGGAAGTAGCAGTTTCTCAGCTTGCGGGCCCTTCCTTCAGGGGCCGAATAATTCTGCACACGTTTACATCAGATTTGAGATGGTATAAGAGTTGGATTTATTTTTTTATTATTTTGTTTAAAACATTTGTTTATTGGATTTTGACAGAAGCATTTCTTGCATACATATTAACAACACATAACATTGCATCACCTCATAGATAGCCCAATCAAGACAAAAGTTGCGTAACAGCTTAGTTTGTTTTTTCCCCCCCAAATGAAAACACAAAGGACAAGAGTCTTACAAGACTTAAGAAATAAGAAGTAAAAGAAATACAACAACAATACACACAACCACAAAAAAAACAGTTGGATTTCTTACCCTACAATACATTGAAGCAAGATGCTGTGTTATGATTTGCCAACAGTTGCAGTAAGACATTTGTACCCAGATCACAGTGTTCATGGCGTCTTGAGGTTTTTCCGTCTCAATAGCAGATGCTGTAGTACAGTACAAAAGCCAATAGCTTTGCTTGAACCATGCAGGTGATGCAATGTGTATTGTTTTGGTTTGATGGATGTTGCAATGTGGTACTCATAAGTACCTTGAAGTTTCTTCAATTTCAGAAAGAAAATGATAGATTTTGTTGTTTTGGGTCAGAGATTGACAGTATTAGACATGTTTTTTTAATTGTAAAATGAACATCAATGATAATGAAAAGGGGTCTTTGCTTGCAGGACGGTCAAGGTCATGGACCAGTAAAGTACATTGTTGAACCAATAGCTTTTATCACATGGTTCTTTAAAAGTTGTACAACTTAAAGACAGTTGTCATTGACATTCGACTGTCACTAGTTTGTGTTTGAGAAGCCAGCAGAAGTTTAATATCTACAACCTCACATATACAAGTTCACTTGAGCCCACGCGACTCGCTTCGTAGTATGCTGAAGAATAAATCATGCTTAACCCATTTACAGTAGACCGGGGAAATAATCGGTGTCATTTTTTAGATTTCTCTGCCTATTCAAAAATAGCAGATCTACAAGCTTGTAGATCTGCTATTTTTGAAAAAATAAAATTGTTGCATATCTTTGAATATATATATAGATAATTTTTTTACTCAAATCTTTGCTACTTGGGGTCCCTGGAACAAAATAGTTTAAGATGGGGGGTCCGCGGACAAATACATATGGTTTTGGGGGTCCTTACATGAAAAATGTTTGAGAACCACTGATATTAGAGCAACATATACATATTTTGTAAACTGTTAGGATTTAGATGACATTAGTAGAATCCCCAGAAGCAAAGATGTGAGTTAAAAATGTTAATACGTAAGTGTATTTGAAAATAGCTGATCTACAAGCTCACAACGCGTCGCGATGCGACGCGTTGTGAGCTTGTAGATCAGCTATTTTCAATTAGCCTCGGTATAAAACAGGGCTAAAGTGATTAATGTATGTTTTATAATGTAATAATTTAAATATACAAAGTAACTTGTAACTAAAGTTTTCAAATAATTGTAGTGGAGTAAAAGTACCATATTTGAGATGTAGTGGAGTAGAAGTAAA
This sequence comes from Gymnoscopelus microlampas, assembly GCF_963454915.1. Classification (NCBI taxonomy): domain Eukaryota; kingdom Metazoa; phylum Chordata; class Actinopteri; order Myctophiformes; family Myctophidae; genus Gymnoscopelus; species Gymnoscopelus microlampas. The sequence goes on along the minus strand of NC_139945.1, from coordinate 8,772,412 downwards.
AGTATAGACAATTGGAAATTCTCCAGTAAAGTAAAAGTACCTCAAAATCGTACTTAAGTACAGCACTTGAGTAAACGTACTTAGTTACTTTACACCACTGCCTCATTTATGGACATTTGCAACCACTGTCTTGGTGCCACTATGGCGGTTTTGCGCACGTCAAGAAACTCACTTGAATCAGACAAATGCGACGCGCATATTTCGGCATAAATCAGCAACTTGCAGCTACAGTATATGTTTATTACACTGTTGGTTTAATATGCTGTTCCTTAAGATTAAAGGAGACAAGACGTGATACATCTTTAATGAACCTAGAGGGGGAATCGGGTTGCTAAGACAGCCAGACGAATTACAGGGTCGTAAGAGGATTTAGCAACAAAAACACACGCTAGATAGATTCCACTCCTCGAGGCAGTGTGAGGCGTGATGAAGCGACTGATTAAACCCACCGCGGTCATGCATTTAGCACGACTGGTTGCACAACGCCCGAGGTACGGTATTGATAGGGACAGCCGCGCACCATTCAAATGTCTTTGTCCGTGTATGAGATATCGATCAATATTTAGATTTGGAGCACTGATGTGAAAGTGTCCCCCCCCCCCCCCCCCCCCTCCAGACAGTGGTGGAAAGTAACTAAGTACATTTACTTAAGTACTGTACGTGTACTTTACTTGAGTATTTCCAATCTCCAATACTTTTTACTACTACTCCACTACATCTCAGAGGCAAATCTTGTACTTTTACTCCACTACTATTATTTCAAAACTTTAGTTGCTAGTTACTTTACAGATACAAATTATGATATTATGAAATATACATTCAACACTTTAGCCCTATTTTATACCTAGGCTATTTGAAAATAGACGATCTACAAGCTCACAACGCGTCGCATCGCGACACGTTGTGAGCTTGTAGATCTGCTATTTTCAAACATTATAGTACTTTTTCTTTTGGTACTTTAAGTACATTTTGATGCCAATACTAATTTACTTTACTTAAGTAAATTTTGAATTCTGGACTTTTACTAGTATCAGAGTATGTCTATATTGCAGTATTGATAGCCTACTTTTACTTACTGTAAGTAAAGAATTTGAGTATACTTTTTCCACCACTGCCCCCAGAGTAACATGAAGAATGCCCAGGGCCCAGACAATTACAATCAAGTATTCAGCAGCACTACCGCAGCAGCACACAAGACAAAAGAAAACAGGATTTTTGACCCGTGGGTGCACCCACCACCATCATTGTATCACCCCGGGGAAGCATGATGTTACCAGCGTATACTGACTGTTTCGCTCTGCATTGTGTGAAACGAAGGTCTCAGCCGGGGGGAGGCGAGGCCATGTTTATTCCAGCAGATTTCACATAGTAAAATGGAATCAACAGGCCTCCCAGAATATGTTCACCCACCACAGTTTCAGACACGGTTCCATCTCTCTCTCGCTCTCTCGCTCTCTCGCTCTCTCTGGCTCAAATTTGATTCTCAATGAATACAGCACACCAGTTGCGATGGGAAAAAGCTTGAAACAGCAACATGCATAATTGCTAGCCTGGTATCCAGCCTGCTTCGCTACGTTCGGTGGACTTTTTTCTCTCTCTCCGCTTATCAGTCTGGAATGCACCCCATTGACTCGTTTTGCAGAACTACACTGGAACTACATATGTTACGTTAGGCAACGTCGTTGCTGATTGGATGTTGTTCAAACGAATGACGAATCACAACGATCACACTGTTTTTTTTGTCCCGCCCCGCACCACAGACCAATCAGAAGCCACGGCACGACTCGAAACGTTTGCCATGTCCCGCCTCCCTTGGAGATAGGAGGCATTCCAGACTGAGAAGCGAAGAGAGAAAAAAAAGTCCGCCGAACGTAGCGAAGCAGGCTGGATACCAGGCTACATAATTGCTTAGGGGCAGCAGTTTTCCTTCCTTCCTACCTTCCTTAAGTTTTTATAATCATCAGACACTAAGTAGACCATGCCCGTCGGGGGATATGAGCACCCAAAGTGCGTCACGGTCCGCTTGTTTCGCGGATGTGGCAACACCAGAGCTTGTTTCACGCGCATGATCTGGCAACCCGGGAGCCAGCGAACACAAAAAACGCTAATAAACAGCTGACATTCGGGGAAAGCGGAAAAACGGACTTCGGTGTTCCGTGCACATGGTAATGGTCAATGGCTGTGTGCAGATGCAGATCAATAGACCATATTCACACGGCGGCCATGTTGCTATTAAGTCAATGAAAGTGCCACCCCGGTTGCCACGGCAACGGGGTGGCACTTTCAATGTTAAATTCCAAAATGGCCGCCGTGTGAATATGGTCTATTGCTCCAGCCACTGAGGAGAACCGGGCAGAAGAGTTTTGGGGACGCACGCAGCACGCACATAGCTTTGTAGAATTATAGGATGATGTTGACATCTGGGAGTGTCACAGCCAATATGTACCAACAGTGAGGCGGTTGATAGACCAGAAGGCAGTGTGGTTTCCAACTTCTGCCCTCAATTTCCCACGTTTCTGATTTACCAGCTAGTTAATTGAACCCACCTGCTCTCCCACATCTAGATGCCTTCCTGATTAGACAGCTATATAAGGGATCATATAAAAGTCAGGCCGTCATTATTGGAAAATAATTCCCTTCACACAGATGGGGTTTAATTTCCATTAATGAAAGCCTCTGCCTGACTGTATGAAATAGAAATCATTATGTAAAGCTCCCCTTATCACTACCACTTCAAAATAACAGTCAGTAAAATAGTTTTTTATGTCATAATGAATCCCACTGCATCTGAGGTAACAGCTTTGCAAAACTTGGAACACATTCTGCACAAAACCAGTGCATGAAAATAATAACTAATTTAATTAAATAATGTCCGAAACATGTTCATGTTTTTTTTTAATGAACACATGCTTCCGTAACATGAAAAATATGCATCCCTATGGATTAGATATAAATAACTCTATAATTGAACTGAAGCAGTTGGATGTTTTTTTTGTAATGCTATTTCTATCTGGTTATGCTTGTTCTTGTGTCATGTTTTTGAAGTCATTCATTCATTTAGATTTACACATATAATTGTTGGACTATTTATTGATTTAAGAATGTTTTGCTGTCAGGAAAAACTGAATGCATTTTTTTCTGATGCTTGCAGGAGGAAAAAAACAGTAACCTTGAATCAAAATCTTTTCAGTCCCTTTAACTAAAATATAGAAATGTTTGAACAAGAAAAATATTGACTGAAAAGACCCCCAGTCTTTTCAGAGAGGGGGGGGGGGGGGTCTGCAGCCAAATACTTATTCGTTTGGGGGTCGTTGACATGAAAAAGTTTGAGAACCACTATCGTAGGGCACTGAAGTGACGGCCAGATTCTCTTCTCCAGTTGGTTTATCAAGTTATTAAGGGAGCTTTGCACACTTAATTTGTTCAAGCCGAGTCAATTGAGTCCCACTGATTTTCCATCTCGCCAATCCATTCCTCTGTGCCTTGGTTGCTTACAGGTGACTGCGTTTGTTCAGCTTGTTTATTCGTCCCTCTGTGTCCCCACTCACGTCTTACGTAGTGTTCTTTTTTTTCTCTGCCACGTTCTGTAGCCATTGATTTTTCTCTCGTCTCACTCCAAAGCCCTACGTCCATTTTCTTAACAGAAAATTGGATGATGCTATAGTGACCTTGTCTGCTTTTCTGTTTACTGGCCACTTGCTGTTACAAAACACTAAGGATTGTTTCCAACGATTCTTGCCTCGGAGACTTTGCACACGGTTAACGATAATGATAATGTTCACACCTAATTCTGAATTATTTCAAGAGGACGTGGGAACCGCTCTCTGCATGTTAATGGCGGAGTTAAGGATGGAACGTTTCTATGTAAATGAGCTACAGTGTTATCAAGGTCTAACGTGCAGAGCTGTTCCATAGACCAGTGTTTTTCAAACATTTTCATGTCAAGGACCCTCAAATTGATTTATCTATTTGGGTTTGCCAGGGAGAGAAGATATGAGTTATTTTTTCTCTCCCAAAGTTTCAAAAATAGCAGATCTACAAGCTCAGATTGGATTTTTTTGAATAGCCAACATAACATTTTGTACATTATTTTAAACTTGTAAACTTCAGTTTTATTATCTGAAGAGCAGTATCACCATGCTTGACCCAGAGAATGTAGTCTCAAGCCTGATTTATCATTTAATTGAGCATCGTGTCTCGCACCGAAAATAGCAGATCTTCAGGCTCACGAGGCATTGCGCTGTGACGCGTTGTGAGCTTGCAGATCGGCTATTTCCGGCGCGAGACACCGGCACGTAACAACATTTAAATCGGGTGTCAGTGTGAGAAAGCCCCACAGTCCTATTACGTAATAGCCATCATTGAAAGGATATCGGGTATGACCATTGACCATCCATCCAACAATTTCACTGAAAAATGTAGACTTTTTGCTGTTGAAAATGTCATTTTTATCGTAGGACACGGTCATATAACCTTATTTGCGCTGGGTGCAGTACAAACGGCATTTTGCCCAGAATGTACCAGCCACTCGTGCATTGAAATCGGGTCAAGAAATAGCTGTGAAAATGTTGTATTCTGCTGAATTTACTAAACCACTACCCTTTGCGACTTACAGCACTTTGGCGTGGACATTTCTGCACCTCAGTAGAGGAGGTGTGAATCTGTGTAGGAGCTACAGTAGCTGCTTTGATGGCTGAGATTCCCTTAGATGTTCTATCTGCAGTGAATGCTGCTTCTGGGTCAGATATGAACCCACTCCTACTGGCTTGAGACGCACATGGTGTGTTTTTGATGCATTTCCAGGAGGTTTGTGCCATGGCTTTGTTGAATCGTGACAAGCAGGCAAGTCAACTCAGCTGAAGTTCTGTTTTTTTTTAATGAATTAAACATTTTAAATGAATTCACCCATTTTTATAGTACATTATATTGTGTGTGTCGGTGCAAAAAAAACGTTCAACTTAATATTTAATCTCTTTAGACGATCCGATACACAGAAAGTGGAAAATGGAAAGATTATTTTACCGTTATGTTTAATGTTAAAACGTTGGCAAACCTAACCTTGTGTGAACCTGCTGATCAAATGAAATTAAATCAAAAACTGTTAGAAGGCAGTACTTATTTGCTGTTATACACTGTTTTACTTTGAGCGTTCTGGCATCAAACGTAGTGAAATGTTATGGCCACAGTTAGAAATAATTATGCTCAGCAGGCGCTGATTGCAACTCCTTCACTCAATTTGTCATTTATGTATTGTTCAAAAGATGGGTTATCGTTCATTCGTAGCATCATTTGCTAGCTATGGATTTATCTTGCAGTTATAGAAGCAAAAGGTTGTAGTCAGGCAAAGAGGGAGTAATTGGATTCGCAAATCCGTGAAAGCCGCACTGAAGCCAAAGCCAAAGTTTAAGAAACACTCAAATGGGTAGACAAACACACCAAAGTTATACTGTGTCAAGGCTACGTTGTCATTGAGTTCTAGTGCATTCTAAAGCGCATATTGATTTCAAAGGTCTAGACGAAATTACTCCGTGGAGAAAAGATGGATTGATGAAAGAAATTCTAATGTTCCATGATTTGTTGACCGCATGGTGACGTTTAACCCATTAAGACCGGGAACGCATCGCTCTCATTTTAGATTTCTTTGGGCTATTCAAAAATAGCATATCTATAAGCTCATTGCATGGCACAGAGTGTCGCGCTATGAGCTTATAGATCTGCTATTTTTGAAAAATCATGAAAACGTTTGCAAATATTTGCTTCTGGGGTTCCCTGGAACTAAATATGTTACAAATGTTTGCTTTAAAAACGATATATTCCAAATTTGCACAACTTTTCACGATTTTTCAAAAATAGCATAGCGCGGCACTCGGTGCCACACTATGCTATTCTTGAATAGCCAAAGAAATCTTAAAATGACACAAATGACGCTTTCCCGGTCTTAAAGGGTTAACCCACGCTGACTCCGCTGTTCAGGTACAGTAGGTTCCGTAAAACATTTTGATGAAACCGGAGGAAATGCAAAATAATCTAAAAATATAAAGCCTATTAGACTGTCTGTGGGTCTGTTCAGGGACTTAAACGGCATCAAAAGATTCTTATTTGTTTGTTTGTCCCTTCTTTCACCCATGCCTAATTTGCAGCTCAGTGACAGGAGCATACACAGAGAGAGTATTCATTTTTTAACCATTAAGACCAGGAACGCGTCTGTGTCATTTTAAGATTTATTTGGCTATTCAAAAATAGCAAATCTACATGGTCACAGCGCGGCACTGAGTGCCGCACTATGAGCTTGTAGATCTGCTTTTTTTTTTTTTATCGTGGAAAATGTGTGCAAATCTAGAATATATTTTTAACGCAACTCTTTGCTTCTGAGGATTCTACAAATGTCTTCTAAATTCTAAACAGTTTTTTTTTTTTAAACTTATGTTACTATACTATCAGTGGTTCCCCCAAAATGATATGTAGTCGGCCACGGACCCCCATCTCAAAATATGTTGTTCCAGGGACCCCCCCCAGAAGCACAGATCGGAGTTAAACATGTTCGCTTTAAAACATAATATATTCAAAGATTTGCACACATGTTCCACATTTGTTCAAAAAAATAGCAGATCTACGAGCTTGTTAGATCTGCTATTTTTTTGAATAGTCAAAGAAATCAAAAATAAAATGACACACAGATGCGTTCCACGGACACCGAGGTTTTTTTACTGTGGAGCCGGCTTGATGATTCAGACGTGTGTGTGTCGTCTTGTAGTCATTAAATCAGCCATGTGCTCAATTCAGCTTGGTCTCCTCCTCCTCCTACTCCTCCTCCTCCTCCTCGCTCCCCAGTGGTGGAATGACCTTCCCACAGCCCAGCACCTTCTCTCTATTCTGCCATAAACTGAAAAAAAAAAACACATCTCTTCAAGAAGAACTTTGTGCCCCTCCACTTCTCTCCCCTTGAATGAAATTCCGCTCCCTTTATATTCCCTTACTCTTTTCCACTCTAATTTACCCTTTGCCTTGATTTATATTATAACAGCAGTGGTGTGATCGTACACCCCCCCCCCCTTTCCCCCCTCAGGAGTGCCGTCTGAGCATTGCAGCGTATGGCTTTCTTATTCCAGGAGACAAGGTGATCATTGCGCGCACGGAACTTCTAATTTGTTCTCTGGTTGCAAATGTACAATGTCATCGCAGTAAGGGCACGAGCAAAGTGGCTTGAATGCTCCACTTCATACAAAACCTGTGTGATTAGAAACCAAAACCCTGATTAATTCATAGAAATGCACCACGGGGTTCCTCTCGGTAACACAGTGGTCAAGACCTTTTGCTTTAACCCATTAAGACCTGAAGCCGATTCTACAAAATGTCTTCTAAATCCCATTCCAGTATTCTGAAAAAACGTACGTTTTTATGTCGGTGGTTCTCAAACTTTTTCATGTCAAGGACCCCCAAAACCCAAAAAATATGAAATTGGCCGCGGACCCCCATCTCAAAATATTTTGTTCCAGGGACCTCCAGAAGCAAAGATTTGAGTAAAAAATGTTCGCTTTGAAATAATATATATTTTTCAAGATTTTTCAAAACTAGCAGATCTACAAGCTCATAGCGCGGCACTCGGTGCCGCGCTATGAGCTTGTAGATCTGCTAGTTTTGAATAGCCCAAAGTGTAAAACAATGCTTTTTTTTAGCTCAAATCCAAAAATTACACAGATGCGTTCCCGGTCTTAATGGGTTAATTCACTCCCAGATTTCATGCTGTCTGTATTAATAGAAATCATAATTACGAAGGGAGGTGAGCAGTTTCCCACAGCCCAGGTAGGAAAGCGATATCAAGGGATATCAAAGGTCTGCTGCTGAGATGGTGATGACCATCGATTTTTTTTGTTGGTATTTGACCAAATGAAGTGTGAAGATAAAGTCTGAGCTGAAATTGTTGGACCACGCACGGTTCCTTTACTGTAATTCATTGGTTCTCAAAGTGGGGTCCGTGGACCACCAGGGGTCCTTGGGGAGGTTCCAGGGGGTCCCCAGCAAAATGTGTTAATATAGCAGAGAGTGGTGATGAGTGGCACATTTGGCACATTGCACATTATTGTTAAAATATATAAAAAACAATATGTATTTATTTATTACTATACCCATAGACAAATTCTATACCCATACAATGTATTTTAACCACTTTCAATGCAGGATCATAGAGTGGTAACATACACACATGCAACTTCTTGAAGACACGTGCTGACCCCGAAGTGAACCGAGATCAAAGTGTTGAAAATAGAGCGGCACACCACAGCTCCCTTTTTATTTTATTGTTCTGGTGATGATTGGAGCCCGTGCTCTGATGTGCAAGGGCTTGAAATATCAAATTGTCAATTAAAGGAGTCTGTGTGTGTGTGTGTGTGTGTGTGTGTGTGTGTGTGTGTGTGTGTGTGTGTGTGTGTGTGTGTGTGTGTGTGTGTGTGTGTCGCCTTATTTTCTACACTTTAGGGACAGGTCGATTTTTAAAGAAGGGTACCCCTGGAGAAAATATATGTGCCCTGATCTAAAATGCCATGACCCTCCCTTGACTAAAACAAAAAAATCAATGACCCTCCCCAAGTGATTAAAAAAAAAGATTAACCCTCCCCGCCTATAGGAGTGTCACGATATATTGTGTCACGATATAGCCTACCGTGGTATTAAAATGTGACGATAGGTATTGTCAAGATGTCATACTGTATCGTAATATTTTTTAAATTATTTTTCTTTATTTTTGTTTGCCGGTGAAAGTTATAGGAGTTCTTACTGTATGGTGTATGATACAAAATGTAAAGCTTATCATAATCACAGTAATTATTAATCATGTCTTCCATCATATTCAAGATATTTTGGAGAGAAATGAAACAGACTCCAGTCACTTTTAGTTTAAAGCACTGCAGAGGTGAGGTGTTGTGTGTCAGCTGATGCTCGTTGATGCTCGTTAATGTGACATGCTCAAAGCAGTTATGCTAGTCTGCACTCTCAAATAGGCCTACATCTAATCTAAGATTGTTTACATTGTATTATACTGTATCTGGTATTATAGATTTTTTTTGAGCTGTTGGAAATAACTAGGCTGCACTTGGTTCGTAAAGTCCAGATGACAGAAATATGAGGTTTGTGGATTTATAGTTATGCAGTGTTATATTATATTATATTATATTTGTTATATTAGTGTCTATCTGTCCTCTGAAACAATGGGTTTATAGTTAGTGAGAACTTCACTTCTCCCTTAAGCTTGCACAAATGTATTTATTTGTGTGTACAAAGCACTTTGTAATTGTTTTTCAAAGTGCTTTATAATTGTTATTTTAAACTAAAGATGATGGCCAATGTTGACTATACATGAGAAAAGAACATTAATAATGTATCATATCGATATCATATGCCCAACATCATGTATGTATCGTGAAATTAGTGTTATCTTGACACCCCTAACCCTCCCCATCAAACATGACATTTAAAACTGATAATATGTCCAATGTTTTGCTTTCCACATTGATTAGAACATTACTGTAGTCAGTCTTGCTAAATGCACAGTGTAGTGTCTGTAGTGGTAGCAGAATGGACAGTGTTCTAAACTTACATGTGGGAAACCCATTGAATCCCATAATTATTAACTACAGTGACTACACTGTTGGCTACATCATGGGTTTTCAACTGGTGGTCCGTGGAGGTATTGCATGTGGTCCTTGACCATGCATTTAGTAATGTAGGAAAGTGAAGATTTGTATTATATTTTATTTTATCGATGGTGGATACTGTTAATGTGCGTGACAACAGAAAGGAAATTCAACTCAAGGATGACAGTTTTACACACACACGTCGGACATCCGACTCCGAGTCAGACATCCGACTTCCAAGTAACTGACAACATTGATGCGTCATCATACATCAAATAAAAGCATGTATTTACCTTGATGTACTAAAACCTCCCTTAAATACTTCCACAGAAATGGGAGTTAGAATTTCAAGGGAAACTGTACAGGTTTACCTGGTTGAGTCATCATTAGTAGGAAATGTGCCCATATCAATCGCTATTTCATCAATTCAAAATTGCATGACCCTCCCTTGGATTCAAAGTAAAATTAGCTGACCCTCCCTTGTACTAAAATTAGAAACGCATGACCCTCCCCTATTTTCCTCCAGGGACCCCCTTCTGTAAATTTCGACTGGTCCCTTAAACACTTTCAATGTGGTATCCCTATTTTGGGCATGCCATTATAGGCAATTTATTTTATTGTATTATTGGTGTGGGGGGGGGGGGGGGCGGGTATAGCCAATCTACAAGTTCACAACACATCGCAAATAGTTTTGCCATGCATGCAGTGCTTTGAGGTTTTGACGCACAAAACGTTTGAAAACCACTGCTCTAGGCTATAATGAACCCAAACAATCAGAATTGACTAAGGTTGGAGGAATAGAAATCTTTGAGGAAATCGTTAAGGTTTTTGGTTTGTTTCTTTTTGACGCTCTAAACCAAAATAAGTAGATACAATGACAAAGTCTGGATAACTATAACCTGTGTTGTTAACGCCATCTAAAGAAAGGTATTCAGTTGTGTCTTTTGAAACCTCTTTCTAACTAACTTCTGTTTAAAACGATTAATGTTTGTATTTCCTGGACTTATTCTGAAGCTTAAGAGATGTTGAACAAGCAAGGGATAATGCATGGGGAGGTAGTCATTATTGAAATTTAAAGCCCGACAGGGCTTTAAATTTTGTTACCCAAAAGTAACAACAAAACGAAGTATTTCCTTGCTTACGGCAATGAAAGTATTCCATAAGTATTGGGCTGGGCGGACAAGTTCGCCTCGCAAAAACAAATGACGAAATGGAAAAAAAATCGCCCCAAAACACACTCGCCCCCCATTCTATTTACTGCCGATTTGCCTGTAATACCGCCGGATTTGCCCCGGGGCGACTGTGTTTTGGGGCGAGCGTTTTGGTATTCCCCCGTTGTTGTGCCACGATAAACAAGGAAGCGCAGTGGATCAAATAGAATGACTAATCGGTTATTGCATCGTCTATTTCTCACTTCAAATGTTTTCAAAAACATTCTTGAGAGCAACGTTTAGTTGTAAATGACATTGTTTGTTTGTTTACATGGCTGTCATGTTGGATAAAGCATATAACCAAGCAGCACAGGTTGACATGAGCAGGTGTTCTGAGTCTCTGATTACACAGCGGTCCGTTATAGAGCTCATCGGTCATTATCCAGAAATAATGACCGATGACTGACCAATCAGAATCGAGCATTCAACCAAGCCGTGTAATAATGATTATTAAGCAACACTTCATGTAATAGTATATAGGTTTATAATTAGGAATAAGACAGATTGTTGGACTGTAAAGTTTACATGCTAAATGTGTTACGACAGGGTGGTTGCAGGGGGCTCGGCCACAGGAACCCCTGCACCCTGCCTGTGTGGGATTGGCTGACAAAGGGAGTAAGGGCGGTCTTAACTCTTTGGCCCTCCCATGTGAACAGGATGTGAATCTGGTATAAATAATGTTGTTACATGTGAATGCTGGGCGCTGCTAATCAGACTAAATGCAGGTAGACAGTCGGAATGATTAAACACATTCTGACAACTCCACTTTGACTGGATTCTGCTCCTTAACCCATTAAGACCTGGAACTGTGTCATTTTTAGATTTGAGCTAAAAAGCATTATTTTACACTTTGGGCTATTCAAAAATAGCAGATATACAAGCTCATAGCGCGGCACCGAGTGCCGCGCTATGAGCTTGTAGATCTGCTATTTTTGAAAAATCGTGAAAATGTGTTCAAATCTTTGAATATATATATATTTTTAAAGCGAATATTTTTAACTCAAATCTTTGCTTCTGGGGGGTCCCTGGAACAAAATATTTTGATGGGGGTCCGCGGCCAAATACATATCATTTTGGGGGTCCTTGACATGAAAATGTTTGAGCACCACTGATATAGAAACATACGTTTTTCAGAATACTGTTGAGATTTAGGAGACATGTAGAATCGGCTTCAGGTCTCAATGGGTTAAGCCTCCTCCAGGAGAACTTGTGGTTCAGCTCTTACACTATGGAAAATATACTTCAACACATTATTCAGTGGCGTGACAGCCGCATAATATAGTATATTATCACTGCTGTACATGGAAATTAAGTCTCTGTTTCATGCACGTATAGTGGCATGAGCTGCGGTTGTTGTAGTTATTTGTGGGGACATACTGATAAACGCTGTTCTGGGGGGGGGGGGGGGGGGGGGGGGGGCACGGGGGGAGGCTTGCGGGCACGCTGTAACAATGAGCGGGAATTTGTCTGTGATGTCAAACCAGTGTACGGCTATAGAGGATGACTGAGAAAGAAAAAGAAAAAACATGCTGAGAAGCTGTGATTGGGAACGCCTTGGAGGGATTCAGCAGAATAACGAGGCTCTATTTTCTGCTTGAGTGCTGCTTACTGATACAAACTACTTAACCCATTAAGACCGGGGACGCGTGTGTTACCACTTTAGCCATTCTTTTATACTTTGGCTATTATAGATCTGCTATTTTTGAAAAATCGTGAAAATGTTTCCAATGTTTTTTTTTTAAGCGAAACATTTTAACTCTAATCTTTGCTTCTGTGGGGGTCCCTGGAACAACATGTTTTGAGATGGGTCTCCGCGGCCAAATACATATAATTTTGGGTGGTCCTTGACATGAAAAAGTTTGAGAACCACTGAATTTTTACAGAAGAACATTTGACAAATATGTTTGCTTTAAAAAAAATGTATAAAGAAAGATTAGCAAAAATGTTCACGATTTAAACAATATAGCAGATCTACAAGCTCATACTGTATGTGAGCTTGTAGATCTGCTATTTTTTAATCTAAAAAATGACACCGATATGTGTTCCCGGTCTGAATGGGTTAATTGACTTTCCGCAGCCCTCTATTCAGCAGACTATGCATCTATATGTGTGTGTGTGTGTGTGACATTACAGGCAAAGCGTACTGTGTGCTGTCTCTTGCTATTGGGAGAGTGCATCCACGGAGGATTGACTTTGACTTGTCTTTTTAGCTCTTGAAGTGAGGGACGCTAAAGCATGGGCACTGTGGGCGATGTTTCTGATAAGGCCGTGTATAGGGATGAGACTGCGCGCGGCGTGATGTTTTCATCGAGGCGTGGAAGCTGTCCGAGACTTCATCTTGTTTTTTCCCGCCTCCTTTCTAAAGCCAAATGCAAAAAATGTGTTATAATTAACCCATTAAGACCTGAGGCCGATTAAAACATTGTTTTCCTAAATCCTAACGCTTAAAATAAAATATGTATTCAAAGATTTGCACAAATGTTAACAATTTTTCAAAAATAGCAGATCTACAAGCTCGTAGCGCGGCACTCGGTGCCGCGCTACGAGCTTGTAGATCTGCTATTTTTGAATAGCCGCAGTAATCGTATGTAGCTCCTGACTGCACGAGCTCCACAGAAGATTTTGGCCACTCCAGTACTCAAATGTTTTACTTAAGTAAAAGCATCAATACTACAATGTAGAAGTACTCCGTTACAAGCAAAAGTCCGGAATCCAAAATTTACTTGAGTAAAAGTACAAAGGTATTGGTATCAAAATATACTTCAAAGTACCAAAAGTAAAAGTACTAAAATATTTGAAAATAGCAGATCTATACAAGCTCACAACGCGTCACGTCGCGACGCGTTGTGAGCTTGTAGATCGGCTATTTTCAAATGGCCTATGTATAAAATAGGGCTAAAGTGGTTAATGTGTGTTTTATTATGTAATAATTGAGAATTGCAAAGTTACTAGCAACTCAAGTTTTCAAATACTTGTAATGGAGTAAAAGTACAACATTTGCCTCTGAGACGTAGTGGAGTAGAAGTACAGTAAAAGGTACTGCAAATTGGAAATACTCCAGTGAAGTAAAAAATACCTCAACATTTTTACGTAAGTACAGTACTTGAGTACATGTACTTAGTTACTTTACACCACTGATAGTATTATATAAGTAAACAAATGAAGCTGTGTTGCCATCACATTAAAAAGAGACGGGCCTAGGGAGGCAGTCCACCATACATCACAATAGTCCTCAGGCGGGCTGGTATCATTATAATAAGTGAAGACAGGCCCCCACACTGTAGAGTTGCGTTTCATATTCCTCACCCCTGGGAGAAATAAGTCCATCTCCTTCCCACTGGGTCATTTTAACCCATTAAGACCGGGAACGCATCTGTGTTGTCATTTTTTAGATTTCTTTGGGCCATTGAAAAATAGCAGATCTATAAGCGCATAAGTGCCGCGCTACGAGCTTGTAGATCTGCTATTTTTTGGAGAAAATCTTGAAAATGTGTGCACATCTTTGAATATATATATTTTTTAAAGCAAACATTTTTAACTCAAATCTTTGCATTTTGGGGGGGGTCCTTGGAACAAAACATTTTGAGATGGGGGTCGGCGGCCAAATACATATAATGTTGGGAGTCCTTCACATGAAAAACACTGAGCAACACAAGTTATTTTCAAAAAAACTGCTAGGATTTAGAAGACATTTGTAGAATCCCCCAGAAGCAATGATTTGAGTTCAAATGTTCGCTTTAAAAATATACATATATTCAAAGATGTGCACACATTTTCACGATTTTTCTAAAAAATAGCAGATATACAAGCTCATAGCGCGGCACTCGGTGCCGCGCTATGAGCTTGTAGATCTGCTATTTTTTAGATAGCCATAGAAATCTAAACAAAATGACACACGTGCTGCGTTCCCGGTCTTAAAGGGTTAAAACACATGTCAAACTTGGAGGCCCTGCAGGCGAGATGGGTGGGGTGGCCCCCCCATGCGAATTATATCTGGCTTGGGTTATGAATACACGGCTTTCAATTTGTTCTGACTCGCATCATTGCAGCTACAGCTGAATACAAGTCCCTCATTGGCATATATATATATATATATACGTACAGAGCAGTATGTTAAACCAACAGGCAGCCCCTCAAATAACGTTGTTGTCGGGCAGAAACCTTACAGTATATCTCCATATTTCTCTTTGTTTCATAAATGAATGGCCCTATTTTGTTGTAGAACGGTGTCAGGCAATCGTGGCAAATATGGCCGATCTACAAGCTCTGATATTGTTGCTATTCCTTCAACAACATTTAGGCAGTTAACACATCAGGTGCCAGAGGTTTATTAAAATATTATACGTTCATTGCCTACATTTCTTCCATCCACTTAACGTTGATACGTTTCGTGCTGTAGAAGCCCCGACGCGGAAGTGCATGTAAACAGAGCGTGCGTGTGAGGCGGCGGAGGGTCCCGACTAACGCCTGGGACAATAATATTTCCAACGCGATCCTCCATTGCAGAGTGATCGCCGGTCGAAAACGGCTCATTTCCACCACGTTAAAAAGAAATGGAGATATTAAGCTTTTAGTCAAGGAGTTAACATTGGAATGGCCGACCGGAAGGATTTTTTGACATGGATCCATATCCGGGCCTCTCCTTCTCAGAAACTCCTTGGATGATGCCAAAGTTTTGTTTTAGCGCCCCACGTGGGCCCCACGTATAAACATAAAATGGGGTCAAAAACGGTCCGGACCGTTTACGGCACTCATTGTGTTAAAATGGTTAAGTGTGTCTTTGGGTTTTCTAAAAATATTGAACCAATCGAAAGTACTGGCGAGAGCTTGAGACTAAATAATAACTACATTGTATTAACCCATTAAGGCCGGGAACGCATCTGTACGTCATTTTATGATTACTTTGCCCATTCAAAAAGAGCAGATATACAAGCTCATAGCGCGGCACCGAGTGCCGCGCTATGAGCTTGTAGATCTGCTATTTTTGAAACATTGTGAACATTTGTGCAAATCTTTGAATACATTTTTTTTTGTTTAAGCGTTAGGATTTAGGAAAAAAAGCTTTTAATCGGCCTCAGGTCTTAATGGATTAATTGAATTTTTTTTTTCGCCATTTCCTAAAAAGTAACAGTTTTGGACTGTTTCCCCCCCGATGGCGACGACACACAGACCACACAGTCCAATGTATATGTGTGTTGTCAAGTAGTGTGTGGGGGTTGTGAGAAGTTTGGACGAAGAACGACTTCATTTGAATATTTTGGGACCCTCGGTCAAAGCAGAGGAAACAACATGTCCCAGTTGAGAAGCGCCCGCGGCCTGACCCTCCTCATCACTCACTGTCAATTAGCCAAGCACGGCGGTGTATTACGGGCAAAAAGGAGGAGTTTACGTGCGGCACAAAATTGGCAGAGAGCGAGCGCGTCTTTGTCACATTGCTGAAGCCTGAAGAGCGTTGCCGTGGCGCTCGTCGCGACAAGGGTCACGCTAAAAAAAAAAGAAAAAGAATGCCTGCGTTTATTTCCTTTTGGAAAAGCAAAGTTGAGCTAGCAGCCCAAGCTAATGTAATGAGGCTGCCTTTTGACTGACTGTGTGTGCCGTGGGGGAGTCACACGGGCATCCATCACGAGGGCTTCCCACACCTGCTGTACCCACACGTATGCGCTAAAGAAATATGCAGGGCCCGGAAAAGTATAGCCTACTGGTGAGCTACACACAGACGAATAATGGTTCTTGAATGGTTCTTTAAAAGGCTATATGTGGTTCCACAAATAACCATTTGATCATGTGAATGGTTCTTCGTGTTCCTCATCTAGTTCTACAGGACCTTTTTTTTTTTGTCAACGTTCTTTGAGGAACCTTTGAACTCTTTAACCATGTCTTAATTGACGGACATTCATCGAAAATAGCAGGTCTACAAGCTCACAACGCGTCGCGGTGCGACGCGTTGTGAGCTTGTAGATCTGCTATCTAGTTGATGGAGTAGGGTTTAAGGGGTTTGGGTTCTTTCTAGAACCATTCAAATAAATGGTTCTTTCCGGAAACCAAAAATGGTTCTCCTATATATGGCATCACTCTGAAGAACCTGTTTTGGTTCCAGTTGACACCTTTATTTTCCTGTGTGTATGGAGTATAGAGATGACAGGAGATACACCGCCGGAGGTCTTTTCTGAGGACAGCCATTCTCAACCAGTGCCACCAGTATGTATTGACCTTTACTTATACAGGCGAAGTCCCATTGAGATGCAAGATCTCTTTTTTACGACGGAGCCCTTTTCAGGGTAGCAACGGTACAAAAAGTTGCGCCTTTGACTCGTGTCCGTGTAGCAAATGATTGATAGCTATAGGAACCAAATCCCTTATGAGTCTGTAACTCTGAGGGGTCCATTTGGTGACATTTGCACACTCTCAGAGTTACATTAACAACAATGATTTTGCCGTGTAGATTGAGGTCCCAGAGATACACATTGTATCGAATGGGGGTCTGTGGCCCTAATGCATATCAAACTGGGGGGTCATTGGAATATAAAAAAAGGTTTAAAGTGCTTAACCCATTAAGACCTGGAACTGTCTCATTTTTAGATTTGAGCTAAAAAGCATTATTTTACACTTTGGGCTATTCAAAAATTGTGAAAAAGTGTGCAAATCTTTGAATATATATATTTTTAAAGCGAACATTTTTAACTCAAATCTTTGCTTCTGGGGGTCCCTGGAACAAAATATTTTGATGGGGGTCCACGGCCAAACACATATAATTATGGGGGTCCTTGACATGAAAAAGATTGAGCACCACTGATATAGAAACATACGTTTTTCAGAAAACTGTCGAGATTTAGGAGACATGTAGAATCGGCTTCAGGTCTCAATGGGTTAATTCAGGAGACAACAGCGGCCTTTGTTCTGGCTTGGATCAGCGGGGTCCGCACTGAGGTTCTCCTGTGAACACAATCGCTCCGTGAGTAAAACGACCAGGTGACCTACACCTCCTTCAGCTATGTGTCAAATCATTGTCCTTTGTGTCACGGGGGGGGCTGACCACAATCCAGCTGCTGTCGTGGGCGCGTGCGCGAAGCGTGCAACGAACGCGGCGGTTTGGTGGGAGTCTGCCCCGCTTGTCACTCCGCCGCCTGTCATGATTGCCCGCGCCTGCCTATACCCGCCGCAAATGAATTACTATGCAGTGTGCATGTCAGTCCGCTTGCCGTCTGAACAGCCCATAACCAGTTCAAACCCGGGGAATGCGTCTGTGTAACCACTTTATCCATGTTTTATACTTTGGCTATTCAAACATGGCAGATATACAAGCTCATAGTGCGGGTGCCACGCTATGAGATTGTAGATTTAGCTATTTATTGAATATATATATATATTTTTAAAGGAAACATTTTTAACTCAAATATTTGCTTCTGGGGGATTCTACAAATGTCTTCTAAATCCTAACAGGTTTTTTTAAACGTATGTCGCTACATATATATCAGTGGTTTTCAAACTTTTGTCACGTCTAGGACCAGCCAAAATGATTTTGTCCGCGGACACCATCTCCAGGAACACCCACCCAGAAGCAAAGATTTTAGTTAAAATGTGTATATATATATATATATATATATATATATATATATATATATATATATATATATATATATATATATATATATATTCAAAGATTTGCACGCATTTTCACAATTTATTTTTTCAAAAAATAGCAGATCTACAAGCTCATAGCGCGGCACTCGAGTGCCGCGCTATGAGCTTGTATATCTGCTATTTTTTTTAATAGCCCAAAGACATCTAAAGTGACACAGATGCGTTCCCGGATTGAAGGGGTTAAGAATCGCTGGCATAAAGGGACGGTTTAATTTTGCAACCTCCGAGATCAAATCCTTTGGATCCGCCGCGGCCCCGCCCCCACAGGTACAGATTGCGCTAGATGAGGAGACGGACCGCGTGAAGTCGCCTCATAGTATATCTGTCACAGAGAGAAACCTTTCAATCAAACCTGCGTTTAATACGAAGCCATAAAACCCTCTCCCGGAGCACGATGAACACACGACCTGCTCAGAGCGCCCTGACCTTGATTGGAATGAAATCGAGGCTTTTGAGCAATCTTTTCAAATCCGTTTTGTACTTGATGTGTGGAGCTTTGAGCCCTATAACACTGGCAGACGCACGGTGACATCCAGAGTGTAAGAAAAATGCATGAGTACTTGAAGGTGGTGTAAAGCAACTAAGTACATTTACTCAAGTACTGTATTTAAAGGAGTAGTTCATCCAAAAAAATGACTTATTTTCTATCAATTGCACACCCCATGAAGCCTTGAATTCATGGATTTCTTTTTGTTTTTGTTGCATTCCTAAGTTAATAATTTGATTCCCGTCTCCTACCGGCTAATGTATCTGGTAGAGACACAAAGTAGATTCTTCTATTGTGTCTCCTACCGGAAATACACACAGTCATCAAATTGTTGGCTTAGGAATGTGACAAAAACAAAAATAAATCCATGAATTCAAGGCTTCATGGGGCGTGCAATTGATATAAAATAAGTCCTTTTTTGGGTGAACTCCTCCTTTAAGTACTTGAGTACTTAAATATTTCCCGTTTTCAGTACTTTTACTTCTACTTCACTACATCTCAGGGGCAAACATTGTACTTTTACTCCGCTACAGTTTATTTGACAGCTTTAGTTACTAGTTATTTTGGTAGATTTGGATTATTATCACAAAACATGCATGAACCACTTCAGCCCCATATATATCTTTCGGCCATTTGAAAAATAGCAGATCTACAAGCTCGTAGATCGAGCTTGCAGATCTGCTATTTTCAAATATTCTCAGAGCATGTTTATTTTAGTGATCGATCAATCGATTGTGTTCAATGGAACCAACACGGTATTCCTATTGATCATATCATAATGAGAACTCAAGGTGGTTTTAAATATATTTTATATATATTAATGTTAAAGTATCATTGACATCTTAGCGTTTTACCAAATGTTTTGGCGGGCCCACTTGCAATACCCCTCGCGGCTCACCAATGGTCCCCGGGCCACAGGTTGAGAATCAATGGTGTACAGTGTAATACAGGTAAAACACATGGCAGTGCATGATTGCCTTTTTTTTTTTACTGAGATTGACTGTTTCAACACTTCTCCCAACGGAGTTCCCCTCTCTGTCATCAGGCACTCATTAACAATGTAAGAGCTTACTGTCAATAACCCAAGGTCCAAATTAACCCATTAAGGCTGAGGTTCCGATTCTACAAATGTCTTCTAAATCCTAAAAAAATAAACGTATGTTGCTATATCAGTGGTTCTCAAACTTTTTTCATGTCAAGGACCGCAAAATGTATATGTATTTGGCCACGGACCCCCATCTCAAAATATTTTGTTCCAGGGACCCCCAAGAAGCAAAGATTTGAGTTACAAATGTTCGGTTTAAAAATATATATATATTCAAAGATTTGCACACATTTCCTTGATTTTTCAAAAATAGCAGATCTACAAGCTCATAGTGCGGCACCGAGTGCCGCGCTATGAGCTTGTAGATCTGCAATTTTTGAATAGCCAAAGTGTAAAATAATGCTTTTTAGCTCAAATCTAAAAATGACACAGACGCGTTCCTGGTCTTAATGGGTTAAATGTCAAAGCCAACTGGAAGTCAAGTGCTGGCTATTAGCTTTTTTAATGACTTTGTGCTGAGTAATCCGTTTCCATGGTGAAGCACAATATTTCCGAGGCCTTTACAAATATTAGTTTGCACTCCCTGGGCTCCAGCTTTCCCTACACGGAAAACAAGTAGGATTAATAATTTATGAATTATTGGATTTTCCCTACATGAGTGGTTTTCATATATTGACTGTGAACTTCAACAATTGTGATTTTATGTTTCACAATTTGGTACTCATGAAACTGAGTCGGTTAGTTATGTTGCACCTTGCCCTCATCTCCTCGCCATAACACACGTATTTTTTCAAAAACACGTGAAACACGTTAATGGCACTCAGTGAGTTGATATGAATTAGAATTTTGATAATATAACCAGAACCAGAATGTATAAGCTACAATCCATCAGGCTCACAGAGGCCATTTGCAGA
This sequence comes from Gymnoscopelus microlampas, assembly GCF_963454915.1. Classification (NCBI taxonomy): domain Eukaryota; kingdom Metazoa; phylum Chordata; class Actinopteri; order Myctophiformes; family Myctophidae; genus Gymnoscopelus; species Gymnoscopelus microlampas. The sequence continues at coordinate 8,751,485 of NC_139945.1, read as the reverse complement.
CCATTTGACCAAAGATAGGCCTATAGCACAACATAACACAATGAAGACAATTATTAAAAATATGTATGTATCTTCCTACATAATATCATCATCAATTCACTATCAATAATAGTGATTAATAATCGTGATCACATGATTAACCCATTATGACCTGGAACGCATCTGTGTCACTTCAAATGTCTTTGGCTATTCAAAAATAGCAGATATACAAGCTCATAGCGTGGCACCGAGTGCCGCGCTATGAGCTTGTAGATCTGCTATTTTTGAAAAATCGTGAAAACGTTTTTTTTTTTTTTTTTCGAAAAGGAAAAAGGATTTAGAAAATCTTTAGAAGCGGCCTCAGGTCTTAATGGGTTAAGTAGGGATCATCATTTTAGCCATAATCATGCAGCCTTTAGCCCAATGTATGCTCCTGTATTGTGTGCTGAAAATAGCAGAAAATTGGCTCACGATGCAAAGTGGGGGTAGAGCTCTAAAATAGAGCCCTCGGATGAGAGCCGACGGGACTCGAAATTGATGGATTTGAGTTCAAACAAAAGCCTGGTTTATACTTCATCGTGTGATGGCATCACACACGCCAACACATACAGTAGCAGATCTACAAGCTCACACACATCTGCTCTCATCCTATAGGGCTCTATTTTTTTAGGCCCAGTCATGCCCTGCTAGGATTTTTGTCCTTTGAAGACTGTAATCCCTTTAGTGTTGAGTTTGACTGTGAGTCCTCTGGTAACCCTTCTCTCTCTCTCTCTCTCTCTCTCTCTCTCTCTCTCTCTCTCTCTCTCTCTCTCTCTCTCTCTCTCTCTCTCTCGCACTGTGTGCCTTATAGTTTTGTTTTTGTGAGCCGTTTAACCCTTTCAGACCGGGAGAAGCATCTGTGCATATTTTTTTAGGTTTCTTTGGGCTATTCAAAAATAGCAGATCTACAAGCTCATAGCGCGGCACCGAGTGCCGCGCTACGAGCTTGTAGAGCTGCTATTTTTTTGAAAAATCGAGAAAATGTGTGCAAATCGTTGAATATACGTTTTTTTTAAGCAAACATGTTTAACTCAAATATTTGCTTCTGGGGGATTCTACAAATGTCTTCTAAATCCTAAGTTGTTTAAAAAAAAAAAACGTATGTTGCTGTAATATTTAATATGTTGTATGTTGGTGCTCAAACATTTTCATGTCAAGGACCCCCAAAATGATATTTATTTGGCCGCGGACCCCCATCTCAAAACATGTTGTTCCAGGGACCCTCAGAAGCAAATATTTGAGTTAAAAATGTTTGCTTTAAAATACTATATATTCAAAATGTGCACACATTTTCAAGATTAAAAAAAATAGCAGATCTACAAGCTCATATTGCAGCACAGAGTGCCGCGCTATGAGCTTGTACAGGTAGATCTGCTAGCCAAATAAATCTATAATGACACAGATGCTGTCCCGGTCTTAAAGGTTTAATCACAATGGAGACGGTGCTCTGTTCTGTTCTGTGTGCCAGACAGCGCTGAGAGCCCATCGCGTTCTCCTCGCCTAGAGCTCCCTGTAGTAAAACTTGTGCCTTTTAGTAAAAGAGAGCGACGCTTCAAGCTGGCCCCCAGTAGTCATTTAGTATAGCAACCGTAGTTCACTTCATACATCTCACAGCATCTTTTTTTTGTAACCCTCCTACGTAAAACAAAGCTGCATTTTGTTTTGTGGTTCTGTTGTATTAAGTTCACTTTAACTCTTCTTTAATCACTTCAACCCATTAAGACCTGAGGCCGATTCTACAAAATGTCTTCTAACAGTTGTCTAATGTCTAAACAGTTTTCTGAAAAACTTAATGTTGCCTTATCTGTGGTGCTCAAACTTTTTTCATGTTTGAGCGCCACAAAATGATATGTATTTGGCCGCGGACCCCCATCTCTAAATATTTTGTTCCAGGGACCCCCCCAGAAGCAAAGATTTGAGTAAAAAAATATTCGCTTTAAAAGAATATATCTATCCAAAGATTTTCACACATTCACAATTTTTCAAAAAATAGCAGATCTACAAAGCTCATAGCGCGGCACTCGGTGCCGCGCTATGAGCTTTGTAGATCTGCTATTTTTTGAACAGCCAAAGTGTAAAATAATGCTCTTTAGCTCAAATCTAAAAATGACACAGATGCGTTCCCGGTCCTAATGGGTTAATCTCCAATTAGTCAGCAATGAATCTTTGTCGTTGATAACTTCAAAGACAAGCAGATCTCTAAAGGCTGACCCCGCGCTATAGTCGCGCAACCACAGCAGGTACACTCATCGTCCCCCCCACATACAGTTTTTTAGTCTTTTATTTGCAGTTCTATTGCAGCTAATGTATTACATGACCACAGCTTGAAGCTTTGGTTCTTGAAAATAAGACCACGCTTTCATCTTTGTACTGAATGGGGCTTTCAACGGGTAACGGGAGCTAAATCCATCTCTGCCCTCCACATGCATCCATTCAAAGCTCTAAAAGCTGTGCTGTGAGGTCCATTGTGACTGACCATAGGGCTGTGAGGTCCATTGTGACTGACCATAGGGCTGTGAGGTCCATTGTGACTGACCATAGGGCTGTGAGGTCCATTGTGACTGACCATATATGGGCTGTGTGAGTGTTAAGCCGGTGACTCATGATATTATGATCCTGATGATACGGGAGTTCAGAATCAGGTTTATCGTCTACATCAGTGGTTTTCAACCAGTGGTCCGGGGTCCATGGGGTCCCCAGCAAAATTAGTTAGCTTAGTTAGCTATGGCTATTCACAAATAGCAGAAATACATGCTCATAGCGCGGCACCGAGTGCCGCGCTATGAGCTTGTAGATCTGCTATTTTAGAAAAACCTTGAAAAAGTGTGCATATCTTTGAATATATATATATATTTTTAAAGCGAACATTTTTAACTCAAACTTTGCTTCTGGGGGTCCACGGCCAAATGTATATCAATTTAGTGGTCCTTGGCATGAAAAAGGTTGAAAACCACTGGTCTACATCACAGGTTTTACAAGGCTCAAGGTTATTTCCATTTATATATATATATATATATATATATATATATATATATATATATATATATATATATATATATATATATATATATATGAATGCCACAAGACAAAGCGAAGAACATCTTTATTGAACACATTATTGTCTCCGCCAGGAGACTATGTTTTCGTTCTCGTCCTTCCGTGTGTCCACCAAGCTAACATTGGTCAAGCTTCACGTGACACGTGACAATATGTTGAAAGGGTGTGCTTTGATTGGCTAGCGAGACGCATGATGAAATAGAGACCTATAAATAGGTGTGTCACTTCAAAAGATCATTTATATCTTTTGAAGTGAGGTAAGACAGGATTAATCAGGAACAGTACTGGCGGAGACCTGTGCTCCGAGGAGCACATTTTCTAGTTGACGTTGTGGTCGGACTAGAGGAAAGTTCCCTCTTGAGGTCAGCCTGTCTATACTGTCTCCTCCACTCATTGGTCCTGTCTTAGTCTAGGCTACTCTACACTTATTTTAACCCATTTAGACCAGGGACGCATCAGCGCCCATACCCTAGGTGGGGGTTGGCGAAAGGGCCTACTCTGTGTGGAGTTTGCATGTTCTCCCCGTGTCTCCTAGGGTAGTTCATACCCTCACAAAAACATGTAGTAATCCTGGTCACTATACTGCCTCCCCCTGGTCAGCCGGGGCGCCTGATGGAGGGGAAGGGAACTGGTTGGAATAACGTGTTCCTTCCACGCGCTGCAGTACGTCCTACCAGGGAAACTCCCCCCTGTTGGGTGACAAGAAGGTCAGTTGGCTCTCATGCATTGAAGGAGGCATGAGCTCGGCCTTGGCCTTTCTAGGCTAGTGGGGGGAGTGTAGTGCCCAGGATCACTTAGCAAATTGGCACCGGGTGAAAAAAGGGTTACAAAATCGCGGGACAAAAATTATAAAAAAAAAAAAATAGACCAGGGACGCATTTGTGTAATTTTAGAGTTTAACCACTTTAACCATTGTTTTATACTTTGGCTAATCAAAAATAGCAATTAGCACCTACGAGCTTGTAGATCTGCTATTTTTGAGAAATCTGGAAAATGTGTGCACATCTTTGAATGTATATATTCTTTAAAGCAATTTTTTTTTTACTCAAATCTTTGCTTCTGGGGGGTCCCTGGAACAAAATGTTTTGAGATGGGGGTCCGCAGCCAAAGCCATAATGTTGGGGCTCCTTGACATGAAAAAGTTTGAGAACCACTGATATTATAGCAACAACATAAGTGTTTCAGAAAACTGTTATAGGATTAAAAAAAAAAGAAGAAAAAAAAGAGAAAAAAAAATATATATAAAAAAAAAAAAAATGCTATTTTTGAATATAGCCAAAGAAATCTAAAAAAAATGACACAGATTCTCTCCCGGTCTAAATGGATTAAGGGCAGGGTAAAGAGAGGGCAGCGCAATTATGATGTTTCCCCTGTACTGTACTGTACTGTATGAAAGTGGTGCTGGGTCTGACACGATGTCCCACGCCTGTCCACCCCCCGCCCTGACTGAACTGGAGGGTCTGCTCGGAGTGTTAAGTGTGGTATGGTAATACCGCCGTGCCCCCGGCTAAGCCACGCACTCTTTCAATATTAACCCATTGAGGCCTGAGGTTACGATTCTGCAAAATGTCGGTTTTCTGAAAAACGTTTTTCTGAAAAACATATGTTTCTATATCAGTGGTTTTCAAACTTTTTCATGTCAAGGACCCCCAAAATGATATGAATTTGGCCGCGGACCCCCATCTCAAAATACTTTGTTCCAGGGACCCCCAGAAACAAAGATTTGAGTTAACGTTTGCTTTAAAAGAATATATACATTCAAAGATTTGCACACATTTTCACGATTTTTCAAAAATAGCAGATCTACAAGCTCGTAGCGCGGCACTCGGTGCCGCGCTACGAGCTTGTAGATCTGCTATTTTTGAATAGCCCAAAGTGTAAAATAATGCTTTTTAGCTCAAATGAAAATGTGACACAGATGCTTCTTCGGGTCTTAATGGGTTAAAAAGTGGGTTGCGGGGAATATAGATGTGGGAGTCGTGTATAAGTGATGCATGAAGTCGTTTTCACCAAGGGCAAAGGAGTCAGCCACTAGAAATATGGTTTCTTATGCAAGTGTCTTGGGGGAATTGGATGGAGGGGGTGTTTTGCATGCAGTGCATGCGGGGGGGGGGGGGGGGGGAGAATCATGCATTGAATAAATACCTTGCGAGATAGATGTGAGGAAAAAAAATGCATTGTGGAGTTTCGCTTAAACTTGTTGTCTAGACAGAAGGGCTTACAGCTGTAAAATCCATTCTTTGCCGCTTGCCTCTTGGTTACAATGAACCATGGGATCCGGGAGTAAAACACACATACGAGTGGGCTTGTGCGGAACGTATATCAGCAGAGGCACAGCTGTGACATTACGCATGTAAAGCCCAAAACCGCTGCACAGTTTGGGAGCAATTTGCAGGATCCTCATCAGCTCTGATTATCACGCTCCGACTGACAGGCAAACACCGGCTTAACCCATTCAGACCGGGAACGCATCTGTGTCTGTGTATTTTTTAAGATTTCTTTGGGCTATTCAAAAAATAGCAGATATGCAAGCTCACAGCGCGGCACCGTGAGCTTGTAGATCTGCTATTTTTTTTTCTAAATCCTGAACATTTGTGCAAATCTTTGAAAATATATATATATATATATATATATATATTTTTTTTTTTAAGTGAACATTTTTTACTCAAATCTTTGCTTCTGGGGGGGTCCCTGAAACAACGTATTTTGAGATGGGGGTCCACGACCAAATACATATAATTTTGGGGGCCCTTGACATGGAAAAGTTTGAGAACCACTGATATTATAGCAACCTAAGTTTTTTTTTCTTCACAATTTGTAGAATCCCCCCCAGAAGCAAAGATTTGTACGCATACAAAAACATATTATATTCTAAGATTTGCAAACATTTTCACGATAAAAAAAAGCAGCTCATAGTGCGGCACTATGAGCTTGTATATCTGCTATTTTTTGAACAGCCAGAGAAATCTATAAAATTACACAGATGCATTTCCCGGTCTTAATGGGTTAATTGAACAACCCCCCCCCCCCCCCCCCCCACACTCCACCTCCCCCCCACCACGGTGCTCACCACTTCCGTTTAGGAGAATGAAAATTAGCTCGCCACCCGAGTCTTAGCAATCATTCCACACGCACACACAGACACGCACCCACCCACACGTACTCATCACACGTACTCAGACACGCACACAGAGACGCACACACACACACACACACACACACACACACACACACACACACACAGGCACACGCACAGGAGTGCACCTGGGACATGAGGCTGATGCCATACAGTACAATGGCGTGGATCGGGGCCTTGCCGATTGGGTGCCTCTCCTTAACCATGAACAAACCTGTTATTATTGTGTTTGCTTTGGACCGAAAACATACAGAACATGATGTAAGAGAACTGGGTTATTGCCATTGTAAGTGCAACGGTTAGTTGAATAAATGTTTTAAATAGCTCGCTGTGTGAGCTGGTAGATCTGGGATTCTTTTGGTTTTTGCATGACACCACTTGTACAACAAAGTATGAAAATGGGCGTAAATGGTCAGTCAGACTAATCCATTTATCCCATTATAAAATAAATCAATAAAATCTATTTGACTATTTTTTTCACTTTGATTTGTTGGTACATGGATGCCAATTCAGAACCTCTGCCCCAAATGTTTCACATGGGCCTTTTGTAGCGCCACCATCAGGCCGATTTGTGTTTTTACCTATAACCGCACCGATCTGTGTAAAACTTTGTTTGCACACTCTCTAGAGGCCAAGGAAAAACATCTGCCCTGCAATTTTAACATGTGCCTTTTATAGCGCCACCAGCAGGCCGACTGATCTCTATAGTCATGTGATCAAGACGGATCTTTTTGGTTTTTCATAACATTTTTTCATGACATCTAAATTTGCCCGTTTTGAACAAAATGTTGCAAATCATGAACGCAGGGTCCGATTGCGGTCAAACTTTGCACGCACATTCGCACTACGTTGAGGAACAAATGCCACCCAGGTCTTTAACACATTCCACGCCAGAGTTTAATATCATAATGTACTCACCAGTGCCAGCCATTTATTGTTGTTTTTTTGTTTGTTTTTTCACGTCGCCACAGACCTCGCTAAATCCGTTAAAATCGCGCGTTCAACTGTTTGTAAACACACAGGGTAGCTGTGTGAGACGCCCAGCGAAGACCGCTTCGATCTGCGATCCGCCATCCTGAAGCTACAGCGGTTTATGTTAACCCATTGAGACCTGAAGCCGATTCTACACGTCTCCTAAATCTCAACAGTTTTCTAAAAAACGTATGTTTCTATATCAGTGGTGCTCTATCTTTTTGATGTCAAGGACCCCCAAAATGATATGTATTTGGCCGCCGACCCTCATCAAAATATCTTGTTCCAGGGACCCCCCAGAAGCAAAGATTTTAGTTAAAAATGTTCGCTTTAGAAATATATATATTCAACGATTTGCACACATTTTCACGATTTTTCAAAAATAGCAGATCTACAAGCTCGTAGCGCGGCACTCTGTGCCGCGCTATGAGCTTGTGTATCTGCTATTTTTGAATAGCCAAAAGTGTAAAAATAATGCTTTTTATCTCAAATCTAAAAATGACACAGTTCCAGGTCTTAATGGGTTAAACAGCGATCAGCGATGAGAAAAACAACAACCGAGAAAATGGAGATCTACAATGAAATGTGAACCTGCGAGAAAAAAAGAAAGAAAAAAAAGACTAATTCCCATAGATCTACGCTACTGGCACGCTGCGCAATTATTTACGTTCGCTTAGATCTACTGTACGCGATTGGCGCTCAAATGTGTTAATGGGTTAACACCATTCTCAGCACCCGACCCATTATTCCCTATGGATGTTTCGCTGCTTCTCTCGCAAGGTTGAAGCCACTCATCACAGCGTGGCCAAACCCACCGAGGATCAGTCCCACGTCTGGGTTTTAGTTACCGAGTCGAAAAACGGAGGAGAGGTGCGCCTGCATATGATCTATGGATTCCACCATCCGTAATGATATTCCCGCTGAATAAATGGTCTCAAGCATAATCAGCTTCAGTCAATATAATCTCCCCGTGAAGGTCTCCATTAACCCATTAAGACCTGGAACTGTGTCATTTTTAGATTTGAGCTAAAAAGCATTATTTTACACTTTGGGCTATTCAAAAATAGCAGATCTACAAGCTCATAGCGCGGCACCGAGTGCCGCGCTACGAGCTTGTAGATCTGCTATTTTTGAAAAATCGTGAAAATGTGTGCAAATCTTTGAATATAAATACTTTTAAAGCGAACATTTTTAACTCAAATCTTTGCTTCTGGGGGGTCCCTGGAACAACATATTTTGATGGGGGTCCGCGGCCAAATACATATCATTTTGGATGTCCTTGACATGAAAAAGATTGAGCACCACTGATATAGAAACATACGTTTTTTCAGAATACTGAGATTTAGGAGACATGTAGAATCGGCTTCAGGTCTCAATGGGTTAATCTTACAGGCTGTGGCTAATCATGTCCGTGTACTTGAGGCCCCCCGTGCTAGCGTCTCACCTACTTATGTTATTCTAATTAATTTTTCACGCCGCGCTCGCAGCACCAGGGCCTGAAGATGAGCCTAAGATTCATACGTTGTCTTCTGTGATAACGGAGCTCAACGTTGCAACCAGATGACATTTAGACCATTTTCCCCAGTCATTATTTATTTATTACACAGGCTCACACACACACACACACACACACACACACACGCATGCACGCAAGCACGCACGCACGCACGCACGCACTCGCACACATACACGTTTGAATCACTATACTTGTGAGGACATCAATATTTCTGTATTCCTTTTTTTTTGCCATTATACGGATTAATTATATTATACCCATTAAGACCTGAAGGCGATTCTACAAATGTCTTCTAAATCCCAACAGTATTCTGAAAAACGTATGTTTCTATATCAGTGGTTCTCAAACTTTTTTGGGGGGGGGGGCAAAACGATATGTATTTGACCGCTGACCCTCATCTCAAATTATGTTGTTCCAGGGACCCCCCCCCCCAGAAGCAAAAAGTTACAAATGTTTGCTTTAAAATAATATACATTCAAAGATTTGCAAACATTTTCACGATTTAAAAAAAATAGCAGATCTACAAGCTGCTATGAGCTTGTAGATCTGCTATTGTTGAATAGCCAAAGTGTAAAATAATGTTTTTTTTTTAGCTCAAATGAAAAAGTGACACAGATGCGTTCCAGGTCTTAATGGGTTAAAGCTGAAAATAGCCTATAATGTGAGCTTGCAGATCTCCCTCTATTTTGGTTCGCGACGCCTAGGTATACATGAGGCATAACTCCAGCCCGACACCCCTAAATCTGACCTCTAAATGTCTAATTCTATCCATAACACCAACCTGTAACATTTTCCTAATCGTAAGGTTGACAATACAAATATTTATCAACCATAAAATTAGCATTTATCTTGTGAGGACCAGGAACATTGTCCTCACAATGTCTATCTCTCCAATTCTACTATACTTGTGGGGACATCACAAGTATAGTAACACAAGTGTACACACACACACACACACACACACACACACACACACGCACACACACACACACACACACACACACACACACACGCACACGCACGCGCACTACGCTCAGCTTATCTGCGGTGTGTTGTTCAGCCTCACTGCCTTATCTTTGCAGCTTATTTATTCCATATTTAGTCGTCTCTCACTCACCGTATCAGTGTGACTCTCAGAACGCTGTCAGTTCCTGCTGTAAATAAATGATAAGCTGTTGTTGGTTGTAATGTTGGTTTTCCTTTAATTCACATCCATATTTTATCTTCGTTCAACAAGGTGTGAGTTAATTGAGAACCCGTTCTCTTTTGCGATAACGTACTGATATGATGTAGAATATTATTATTGCCGTTGGGCAAAAATAGCAGATCTACACGCTCACAGCGCGTTGTGATGCAATGTGTTGTGAGGTTGTAGATCGGCTATTTTCACTATTTCTACATGTTTTTCATTTATTTTTAAAAGGAACTTTTTTTTGGACATACAAAGTTACCACACGACAGCAACAATATTTATATAATATATGTGTGTGTGTGTGCTGTGCATAGTACATTAGTCGGTATATTATACTGAATAATAGACTATGTACTCGGAGGCACACACTAAGATAAACCCTTACACCTGTAGGTGTAAAAATAATTAATTTAGTCACAGACTATTTAAAAAGAACACTTTCAGACCTAATGTGTTATCATCAATTAGTCTATTAGGTGATGTCTATGTGAAGGACAGCACCGATGCATCTTCACAAAGTGCATAATAATCCATCTTTTACACATGTCCAAAGTCCTTGTGAAAAAAAAAGGAAGAATGAAGCAGGCACAAAGAAAACAACATTTCTCACATTGTGTTCTTGGTCCGGGTACAAAACGACCCGGTGTCTGCCTTTGAGATCGTATCACAGGAGCGGCGAAAGTAATGATCGCTCGGCTCCTTCACTTCACAGCTCCTCCCTCCCTCCCTCCCTCCCTCCCTCCCTCCCTCCCTCCCTCCCTCGTACGCCAACGAGCACTTCCTGTTTCTGTAGCCGCCAAATGAAAGGGATCCGAGTGCTGCAAAGGGGTCGTTTCTTTTTTATCAGATGAAGGTGACAGGCGCTTGTCAGCTTCACCAGTCAAACAGACAAAGGGCTCCCTCTCTCTCTCTCTCTCTCTCTCTCTCTCTCTCTCTCTCTCTCTCTCGCGCATTTTACTGATAAGCCGTATTTGTCAGGAATTAGCCCCACGTCTCAACTTCAAATGTTACTCCCCTCAAAGAAGCCAACCTTTTCTGTCATGCTCCTGACAGGACGGTAACAGTCAGAGCGCTTATGCCCGCACGTGTGAACACATAGCTATGACATGAGGATGGAGGTATTGCATTGTGTGAGGTATATTACAGTATACAGCTTGTTGTTTGCCTCTGTGTATAGTCTACATGCCCCTTTATCAATAATTAAACAATGGATCAATTAGCTTTCAGAGTTAGCTCCTCATGCATTGAAGGAGGCATGAGCTCAGTTGGGACCGTACCTATGGTCCGCCGCTCAGTTCTGGGCTCTCCCTAGGCTGGCAGAGGGAGAGTAGTGCCCCAGGATTACATAGGCAATTGGCACTGGGTGAAACAAAAATTGGTTACAAAAATTGTGGGATAAATTAAAAAAACAAACAATAGCTTGCATAATGTATGGCACAAAATCCACGAGAACGACCACAAACTAAAGCCATTCAAAATAGTTGTTAGAATTCATCAGCATCCACATTGTCATGTTGTTGGATCAGAAACAGATTTTTTTGTCAGCTTAACAATAAGCCGTACTTACAGTGCTGTGCAATTGGATGACGGGGTGTATTTGCATCATTGAGGGACAAATTGGATAAAAAAGATCATTACTGTTGCCTTATTGGGATACATGCGTGTCACTCCACCGCCCCTGCCGGTTCTCTAAATTTATATTTTTAAATAGGCTCTGTCATGATTAATTGACCACATATATGAAGTTAAACTACTAAATTCTATCCAAACGATATCTTAATAGTAAATTCCGTGCCTCAAAAAAGAAGTTTGAGACCGTTTTAAAAACGAAAGTAAGAAAGTGAAGGCACTCGGACAACAACAATGGCTGCCGTTCGTCTTTTGTCGGCTGCACTCAGGCTGCACTCGGCTTCATTCGGGCTCACTCGAACTCGCCACCTGATTGGCCAACTGTCGCTGTCAATCACAGAACGATGTGCGACGACGCTGATAGGCTCGTCAGTTTGGCGTACACAGCCAATATCGCAGAATGGGCGTTCATGCCAGACTCACTCCTGGAATCAAATGGAAATTAGATTTCCGGAGGGAGGGTTTACCAGGCTATAGTTGAGCTGCTCCATGCCCTCTGGTGAAAAACGAACAAACAAACATGTCAGTTTGCTGTTCAACTAAAATAATAATAACATACATAATAATAATAATAATATGTTCGGCCACTTCGTAGGCTACTACGTGCATACTTCCCCACAAACAGTAATCTACATAATCATACATTATTTAGCCGTACCCTGAAACGGCTACAGAACAGTGCAGGCGATAATCAGACAGCGCACATGGATGTTTCACAGGGGGGCATAAGACAACGTGCATGCAAAACAAGGTGGAAACAACCAGGAAAGGATGACAGGTAAGCAGGGAAAGGACCACAGGGGTCATCTATCCAGACAGCATCACACAGCACACAGGAGCCCAGACATTCAGCCCAGCATGGGGCCCAACCAGCAAAAAAAAGAACAACAACGCTGCATGCTATTTAAACACACACATAGAAAAATAAAGGTGCGTACCTGTACTGGAACTGGTTCTTAGATAGAATGACCTTTTATTGATCGTATGGGGCAGCGGTGGAAAAAGTACTCAAATGATTTACTTAAGTAAAAGTGCCAATACTGCAATGTAGAAATACTCTGTTACAAGTGAAAGTCCAGAATTAAAAATGTACCTGTACTAAAATGTAGTGTTGGCATCAAAATGTACTTAAAGTACCAAAAGTAAAAGTACTAAAATGTTTGAAAATAGCCGATCTACAAGCTCACAACGCGTCGCATCGCGACGCGTTGTGAGCTTGTAGATCGGCTATTTTCAAATAGCCAAATTTTGGAAGCGAACCTCAGCCAATGAGGATAGAATCTGAGACAGATCTGTGTTGATCACATGACTATAGTGATACTGTGTACCAATTTACATGACGTTTGGATAAAATCTGTAGGAGTAATGTCAAATAATTGATTTTGCACAAATCGGCCTCCTCGTGGCGCTATAACAGGTCCATGTGAAAAGAGGTAGAGGTTCTGAATTGGCATCCAGGGAGTGTGTGTGTGCGCAGTTTCGCAGCGAGCGGACCAACAGTGCCGGAGATTAGCTGGTAACACACGGACATGACACACACACACACACACACACGGACGGACGGACGGACGGACGGACAGGGGGTAAAACATACTCTCTCGCCAGGCCGGAGACAATAATAATAAAATAAAAGAATAAAATAAAAATGTAATTGAAAAAACATGGCCCACTCACTCGTATTAGGAGGGCAGTACGAGTCACCGGACCAGCCGTCGGCGTTATTATGTGATCATCCATTTGGGCTTTGTTTTTCTTTTTTAATGTACTGCCTGTACCTTTTAACCACTTAAACCATCTCCTTATAGTCAGGGGATATTAAAAAAATCTTGGAATAAATTCCTTACCAAAAAAAATCTTCACCAATGTGTTTGTAAAGGTGTCTAGTAACACATCTCACAAAGACTGAAATGCAGTTTCCCTAGGAGAATGTTTGACAGCTCCTGAAAGTTGGGGTACCCACCATAACCTTATGTGGGGGGGAAAATCTAAATTTAATTCTGTTTTAAGTAGCATGTGAGGGTCAAACTAGGGTGTTTTTAATGATTCTGAAGCCATTGCAAGCATTTGTTTTGCACCAAAACCACTCCTTGGGCTAAAAACGTCCATATATAGCCATCCTTTTCCAGGTATACTTTTTGTGTAAAAAGCCCATTGAGATTGGGCCGTTTTTAGCCCAAGGAGTGGTTTTGGTGCAAAACAAATGCTTGCAATGGATTCAGAATCATAAATACACCCTAGTTTGACCCATCACATGCTACTTAAAACAGAATTAAATTTTGATTCTTTTTTGGGGGGGATTTTTTTCAACCAAGGTTATGGTGGGTACCCCAACTTTAAGGAGCTGTCAAAAATTCTCCTAGGGGGACTGCATTTCAGCCTTTGTGAGATGTGTTAATAGACACCTTTACAAACACATTGGTGAAGATTTTTTTTGGTAAGGAATTTATTCCAAGATTGGAAAATATTCTGCTAATATCCCCTGACTATTAATGAGACGTAATTGAGTTACAACTGTCCGCTTTTTCCCATCTACACCAAATCTCTCAAAGATAGTCTAGATCGGCTATTTTTGGCAAATGTATAGGCCTGTGGTTAAATCATGAAATGGACGAATTAAACACTGAATATTTCACTGTGAAGGTTTTTATAAAAGCTGTGTTTGAGAGGGTGATGTTTCGGAGCCGTGTGCAATGTTCCTTCACTGCGAAGACGGGTCATAAAACCGCTCAAAATGTCATATTTGGATTCACCTACTGAACGGGGGACATCTTTCACCGCCTTATGCCTTTCAGCAGCACCTCACACTGTTGGGTAGCGCCTCTCTCTCTCTATTGCTGAAATGCTTTAGAAATGTGTGCAAAAGTGCACCATAAACAGAACACATCTGTGTAATTTTTAGATGTCTTTGGCTATTCAAAAATAGCAGATCTACAAGCTCATAGCGCGGCACCGAGTGCCGCGCTATGAACTTGTAGATCTGCTATTTTTTTTTGCAAAATCGTGAAAATGTGTGCACATCTTTGAATATATATATTTTTAAAGCGAAAATGTGTAACTCAAATCTTTGCTTCTGGGGATTCTACAAATATCTTCTAAATCCTAACAGTTAAATGATATGTACTTGGCCGCGGACCCCCATCTCAAAATATGTTGTTCCAGGGACCCCCCCAGAAGCAAAGATATGAGTTAAAAATGTTCCAAAAATATATATATATATATTCGAAGATTTGCACAACATTTTCTGATCTACAAGCTCATATCCTTGCACTCGGTGCCGCGCTATGAGCTTGTATATCTGATATTTCTGAATAGCCCAAAGTATAAAATAATGGTTATATAGCTAAAAACATGCTTGCGTTCCCGGTCTTAATGGGTTAAAGGTGTTCGCAGTGAGCCTCGCACAGTACTATGTCTAAAAGAGGTATTACCTAACATTTTGGGATTCACACATAGAGGCGTTTGTTTGGGTCATTTCAAGTTCAAGGTGCCTTTTTGGTCACGGTCAGTGGGGGGAAGAAAGCTCAGAGTTAATGTTTTTTTTAAATCTTTTTTATCTTAACACACATTCATTGCCAGATATTAATTAATTAATTAATCCGCCACTGCCAGCGGATTTACCTTATTTCGAGTCTTTTTCACGATCCACAGAATATTTTTTTCAACCCAGATGTAGACAAACAATGTCTCGTGGAAAGGCGAGTCTCTCTTCTTTCCTTTTTAATATATAGTCTCTCTTCTTTCCTTTTTTGTATAGAGTCTCTCTTCTTTCCACCGGAAAAAAAACATTGTAACCGTGATCGTCCGTTCTGTAGTTATCGGCAGTTATAGCTCATTTTCACCAAAAACGCAATCTGGGAAAAGAGATCCAAGATCAATGTATTTGTATACATCTGATAACATTGCAGGGGACCGAGTGATTTTTAATAAAAAAAAAAAAAAAAAAAAAAAAAATAGCAACAAAGATTTGTTGTAATTTTTGAATAAATAATTGATTTTTTCCAGAAAACTTAGGTCAGGATTTAGAAGGCGTTTTTAGAATCGGCCTTAGGTCTAAATGTGTTAAGTAAAAGTAGCAATGCCACAGTAGAAATGCTCTGTTACAAGTAAAAGTTCTGTATTACAAATTTGACTCGAGTAAAAGCAAAAAAACTAAACAAACCAAAAACTGATTGGCACCAGAATATACGGTGCCAAAGGAAAAGTAGTCATTTTGGTTAAAGGAGACATCCAGACATTTTAAGTGTTATCTTTGATGTGTCGCTAATCACTCACCAACATTGAAAGGGACGTTGAGTTATTCCCAGAGAGTCCCCTTCGTCCAGTCTAACGAGCCCCTCCGTTGGCATAATGGGAGCCCGTGGAAGGCTGAAATTCGCCTAACATAACAGATGCAAAGTTAGTTTTTTCTCTACTCCTGCTCATTGTTGAGTGTCATGATACTCAAACATGCAGTGAATGTCGCGAACGAGCGACCATTCGTGCAGAACGACACGACGCAGGTTGCTTGTTTTTCCATAGACGCCAGGTTCTATGGAAGAAACAAGCAACCTGCGTCATCTCGTTCCGAGCGTACGGTGGCTCGTTCGCGACACCGGGACTCTCTGGGAATAACTCAACATCCCTTTCAATGTTGGTGAGTGATTAGTGACACATCAAAGATAACACTTAAAATGTCCGGATGTCTCCTTTAATTGTAAATCACCCGTCTCCCCCTATCATAATCACTGGTATTATTTTCTCAGGCTGGATAAAGCTCATGAAGTGGCTCCTCCAATATGTTTGTGAAATGATGGGGTCAATCCAGACGGTACATTTCACTTTCATTCTGATTGAAGCACTGTGAGTGGTCTGGGTGTGAGTTGATATGAAGGGTTTACAGAGGCGGGGGGGGGGGGGGGGGTATTGTGCTGTTATGCTGATTACAAATGTTATGCTGATTAGCCCATTTAGACCTGTGTCACTTAAAATGTCTCTGGCTATTCAAAAATAGCAGATATGAACTTGTAGTTCTGCTATGTTTTGAAAAATCGTGAACATTTATGCAAATCTTTGAATATATATATACTGTATTTTCCGCACTATAAGGCGCATCTGAGTATAAGGCGCACCTTCAATAAATGTATTATTTTCATATATAGGGCGCACCGCATTATAAGGCGCATCCGCACTATAAGGCGCACTGACGGTGCGCCTTATAGTGCGGAAAATACGGTATATATTTTTAAGCGAACATTTTGAACTCAAATCTTTGCTTCTGGGCTGGGGGGGGGGGGGGGTCCGTGGGCAAATGCATATCATTGTGAGGGTTCTTGACACTGATTGTATCAACGTAAGTTTTTCCAAAAAACTGTTTTAGAAGACATTCGTAGAATCCCCGAGAAGCAAAGATTTGAGTTATACTTATGTTGGCTTAAAAAAAAAAAATATATATATATATATATATATATGTATATATATATATATATATATATATATATATATATATATATATATATATTCAAAGATTTGCACACATTTTCAAGATTTCTCAAAAATAGCAGATCTACAAGCTCATAGTAGATCTGCTATTTTTGAATAGCCAAAGACATCTAAAATGACACGGATGCATTCCCGGTCTTAATGGGTTAAAAATGCTCGTGTCACTCAGCCATAGCATGGCTTGACACAAGCAAGTGTCTGATTTCTCAATGTTTTTCACAAGCAGCTGAAAACAATGTGTGATTGTCTTTTTTTCTTTTTTCTTTTCCTGGACCCTTTCCTGGATTTCAGCAAAGGTCTTAATCGTTCAGAAATAGCGTTTGTTCATAAGGGTCCACCCGGGTCTCATTGACTGCAATACATTCCATGGAACTCCCATGGCTGCCGTTTGCCTCCCAGTGCCACACATCTGTCCGGCTGGAATTGCTGAAATAGCAGTTGTGGAAGAAGTACTCAGATTGTTTTACTTACGTAAAAGTAGCAATACCTATACCACAACATAAAAATACTCTGTTACAAGTAAAAGGCCTTTGTTCAAAATGTTACTTGAGTAAAAGTACAAAAGTTTTGGCATCAAAATATACTTAAAGTACCAAAAGTAAAATCACAAACATGTTTTGAAAATAGCCTCAGTATAAAATAGGGCTAAAGTGGTTAATGTATGTTTTATAATGTAATCATTTATATCGTTCAACAACAATGTCGAAACAACAATGTGGCGACAATGTCGCGCACCAAGAATAGCCAACCTATACAAGCTCACAACGCTTTGCGGTTGCGACGCGTCGTGACCTTGTATAGGTCTGCTAATACTCCGCCTTTTCTTGACGCGAGGACAGCATGCGGCGCAGCCTCTGAACCAACGTGAGACTCAATCAGCCGCACCAACAAAAAAACAAAACAAAAAAAACACAAGAAATGTCCTGCTGCTTGACTGATTCTCAGGCAGGTGCTCATTCGTTCGCTTATCAATGTTTCATTCCCTCCAGACACCTCTCTCTCTTGAAGCAGATTATTTGCCTCTCCCATGCCTCCATGTCCCCACGGTTGTGAAATTAACCTGTTCAAACCGGAAACGCATATCTGTGTAACCACTTTATCCATTTTTTATACTTTTGGCTATGCAAAAATAGCAGATCTACAAGCTCGTAGCGCGGCACTGAGTGCCGCGCTACGAGCTTGTAGATCTGCTTTTTTTTATCGTGAACATTGTGCAAATCTTTGAATATATATATTTTTTTAAGCGAACATTTGTAACTAAAATCTTTGCTTCTGGGGGGTCCCTGGAACTAAATATTTTGACATATCCTTGACATGAAAAAGTTTGAGCACCACTGATATAGAAACATACGTTTAAAAAAAAAAAAAAACTGTTAGGGTTTAGAAGACATTTGTAGAATCCCCCAGCAGCAAAGAGTCGCAAATGTTCGCTTTAAAAAAATATGTCTTCAAAGACTTGCACACATTTTCCAAACTTTTTCAAAAATAGCAGATCTACAAGCTCATAGTGCGGCACTCGGTGCCGCACTATGAGCTTGTATATCTGCTCTTTTTTAATAGCCAAAGAAACTTAAAGTGACACAGATGCGTTCCCGGTCTGTATTGGTTAAGTAAATGTCATCTCCCCACTTGCGGATAGCGTGGCAATGTTGTTGTTTTTTTTTGGTGTTATTGCCGATGACACGTCCCCAAAGGCATTATAATCATTCCTCAGTTTCGCTGCTCGGGCTCATTCAAAACACTTTATCATGTGTCTATAGAGAAATAAACACCCACCTTCCCCCCCGCCTTATTTTCCCTTTTCAGCACTGTGATTATATGCTCTTGTCAAACGCGAAGCAGCCAGTCCCTTTTCACATGGCTCGGTGTAAGCGCTCTATCTTTACGGCACAGCTTTCCTTTTCAACATAGATGGAGCAACGCGATAGTTCAGCCAGGCGCGGCAGTTTAACCCATTAAGTCATTGTCATTTTTAGATTTGAGCTAAAAAAAACATTATTTTACACTTTGGGCTATTCAAAAATAGCAGATCTACAAGCTCGTAGCGCGGCACCGAGTGCCGCGCTACGAGCTTGTAGATCTGCTATTTTTTTTAAATCGTGAAAATGTGTGCAAATCTTTGAATATATATATATTTAAAGCGAACATTTTTAACTCAAATCTTTGCTTCTGGGGGTCCCTGGAACAAAATATTTTGATGGGGGTCCACGGCCAAATACATCTAATTTTGGGGGTCCTTGACGTGAAAGAGATTGAGCACCACTGATATAGAAACATACGTTTTTCTGAATACTGTTGGGATTTAGGAGACATGTAGAATCGGCTTCAGGTCTCAATGGGCTAGGCGGCTCTCCTCCGCGCTCACACTCACTCAATCTCCCTCCATTCACGTTCGCTAACAAGCTAGCATACAGTACCGTACCGTACCGTACGCCCTCAATACTAATGGTTCATTCTTTTTAAGCAGAACAGTGTGTTCACTCTTTATACTATCATGCAGTGGCGTAAAGTACCCATGTACTCAAGTACTGTATTTAAGTACAATTTGGAGTATTTACAATTTTCTATACTTCTACTTCTACTCCACTACATCTCAGAGGCAAATATTGTACTTTTTACTCCTACTACAATTATTTGAAAACTTTAGTTACTAGTTACTTTGTAGATTTTGATTATTATTACAAAACCACTTCAGAACTGTATCTACTTTGGCAATAAGAATAACCGATCTACAAGCTCAAGTGACACATTGTGAGCTTGTAGACATACAAGCTCATAGCGCGGCACCGAGTGCCGCGCTATGAGCTTGTATATCTGCTATTTTTGAAAAATCG
This sequence comes from Gymnoscopelus microlampas, assembly GCF_963454915.1. Classification (NCBI taxonomy): domain Eukaryota; kingdom Metazoa; phylum Chordata; class Actinopteri; order Myctophiformes; family Myctophidae; genus Gymnoscopelus; species Gymnoscopelus microlampas. The sequence continues at coordinate 8,731,653 of NC_139945.1, read as the reverse complement.
TGACAATTTGTGCAAATCCTGTAATTTATTTTTAAAGCGAACATTTGTAACTCAAATCTTTGCTTTTGGGGGATTCTACAAATGTCTTCTAAAATCCTAACAGTTTTCTGAAAAAACGTTTGTTGCTATAATATCAGTGGTGCTCAAGCTTTTTTCCTGTCAAGGACCCCCCCAACATATTTGGCCGCGGACCCCCATCTCAAAATATTTAGTGCCAGGGACCCCCATGAAGCAAAGATCTAAGTTACAAATGTCTTTAAAACATATATATATATACATTCAATTCAATGTCACATTCAATTTAAAAAATAGCCCAAATAAATCTTAAAATGACACACAGATCTATTCCCGGTCTTTATGGGTTAACTCATGCCGTTGAATGGTTCATTGTTATATGTTCATGCAATAACTGTATCTTAGGCTCTGCGTCTATGGTGGGTTCATTTAGTGATCTCAGGTTGGGTGTCATGCTTGCACCAATCTGGGAACCCATCGCCAAATGAAAAGGAAAAACAGCGCCCTCTGCTGTTTTTTACTCTCTCACTTGGCTCTGGGAGAGGGTATATGGTCCGAGGACGCTATTGTTAACCCATTGATACCTGGAACGCATCTGTGTCACTTTAGATGTCTTTGGCTATTCAAAAATAGCAGATATACAAGCTCATAGCGCGGCACCGAGTGCCGCGCTACGAGCTTGTAGATCTGCTATTTTTGAAAAATCGTGAACAAATATTTTTTATATTTTTTTCAAAAAACTGTTAGGATTTAGATTTTTTTTAAGAATTGCCTCAGGTCTCAATGGGTTAAATGAGTTTCGGTTTTGTTTTTAGTGGGAAGCAGAGCGCAGACAGTAAATCCCGCCCACTACATTTGATTGGGTAAAGCGCGGCCTGCTTCCTGATCTGAAGGCACGCCCACTTGTGTAGGTCAGTGCGTACGCGTTATGACAGATTCCAGCGGAGAGCAGAATCTGTTCTTGAGAGATGATGCTTGCACAGATTCATCTGTAATATCTCAGGAGTCACACCGTCAAACTGAATAAATGGTTGATCCTGATGAAAGTGGCTGACTGAACCTATAACCTCTATTCTCTCCCATTATAATACAGCTGAAGACTCTGGTCGGTAGAGCTCACATTTCTCTGCAGTCTCTTTCACATTAACCCATTAAAACCGGGCGGGGACGCACTTTAACCATTATTTTACATCTTGGCTATTAAAAAAAATAAAAATATATATATATATATATATAGGGTTAGGGATCCAATGGAGTTAGCTGGTTTTGTCAGAAGCACTTTTTAATGCTTTTCATTGGTTCAATATAATTTTTTTATCAACACACAGACGTAAAGGGTGTTCAATAGCACTGATTTATGGAAAAAAAAATGCAGAAGCGGAAAAACTGAGTTGACGACAGTATGCGTTCCCAGATTGAATGGGTTAACCCATTGAGACATGGAACTGTGTCATTTTTAGATTTGAGCTAAGAAAGCATTATTTTACACTTTGGGCTATTCAAAAATAGCAGATATACAAGCTCATAGCGCGGCACCGAGTGCCGCGCTATGAGCTTGTAGATCTGCTATTTTTGAAAAATCGTGAAAATGTGCGCAAATCTTTGAATATATATATATTTTTAAAGCGAACATTTTTAACTCAAATCTTTGCTTCTGGGGGGTCCCTGGAACAAAAATATTTTGATGGGGGTCCGCGGCCAAATGCATATAATTTTGGGGGTCCTTGACATGAAAAAAGATTGAGCACCACTGATATAGAAACATACGTTTTTTTCAGAATACTGTTGAGATTTAGGAGACATGTAGAATCGGCTTCAGGTCTCAATGGGTTAAATGGAATCTCCATTACGGTTACACATCACACTCAATTTGGGATTTCTGGGTGACAGTAATGCATGTGTGCCCGTGCCCGTCAAGCTCCGTCATACAACACAGAACGGGGGAACGACTTTCCTCTGTTTACTGGAAAAAAAAACCTGGTTTGTGGAAGTATGATCATACTGTAGCCTACTCGCGCGGTTAGATTTTGGACCCTGTGCTGCATGGTGATTATTTGATGATTTTTACGATCCGGCTGCTTCGCCCTGGTATTTATCATCGAACGGATGAGCACGACCGCGTTGCATAACATCACAATGAGATGTGCTTAACCCATTAAGATCGGGAACGCATCTGTGTGTCATTTTGAGGTTTCTTTAAGAAAGATAGCAGATCTACAAGCTTGTAGATCTGCATTTTTTTTTTTGTTATCGTGAAAATGTGTGCAAATCTTTGAGTGTGTGTGTGTGTGTGTGTGTGTGTGTGTGTGTGTGTGTGTGTGTGTGTGTGTGTGTGTGTGTGTGTGTGTGTGTGTGTGTGTGTGTGTGTGTGTGTGTGTGTGTGTGTGTATATATATGTATATGTAAAGTGAACATCTGTAACTCAAATCTTTGTTCCTGGCGAATTCTACAAATGTCTTCTAAATCCCAACGGTTTTCTGAAAAACGTATACTGTATGCTGCTATATCAGTGATTTTCAAACCTGTTTCATGTCAAGGACCACCCAAAATGATATGTATTTGACCACGGACCCCCATCTAAAAAAAAAAAATGTTCCAGGGACCCCCAGAAGCAAAGATTTGAGTAAAAAATGTTGGCTTTCAAAATATATATTCAAAGATTTGCCCAAATGTTCACAAATACATTTTCAAAAATAGCAGATCTACAAGCTCATAGCGCGGCACTCGGTGCCGCGCTATGAGCTTGTAGATCTGCTATTTTTCAATAGCCCAGAGAAATCTCAAAATGACACAGATGCGTACCCGATCTTAACGGGTTAAGAGCGGCGCGTAATAGAATATCAAATCAAAGGAAGGATGTTCAATAGAGAAACAGATAATCAAAGATAAGAGATATACTCTGGAGGTTAAGACCCTCATCTGAGGGAAAACCGCCCGGTGTCTGATTAATCACCGCCAGAGCTAGTCTCCTCTGACTCCCAATTTGATTTCCAAATCAAAGGAAAACTAATAGGGAGGTTCGTGCGCAGCAGCAGCCCACCTAGAGATCTGACCAACCAGCTGTTATCTGTGTGAAACGGGTGTCATCCTTCAGGAGGGAATGAGACATTTTCACACGCGTTGACTCCAAAAGCAAGCTATTTGGCAAGAGGTCAACCGTGTCGCTTTGTGCGTGTTGATGGAACCGTCTGATCTATATAACCAGAGGCACCCGTACTGTGCCAAGACACTTTATTACCCACCTTGGCGTTTCCTCTATTGCTTTCCCTACTACTCAATGTCCCTATGCTGTCTCAAGAGAGGACGAAAACATAAAGAATACAGAGCGTGGTGGTCTGTTGGATGGAAGGGGAGAGACGTTGGGATGGATGGATGGATGGATGGATGGAGGAGGTTCTGTTGAAGGAGATAGCTCAGTGATGGCTCATAAAAAAACTGGAGAATTTAACCGGGACCAATCTGCGTATTTAAAAAAAAAACGTATTTGGGTATTCAAAAATAGCAGATACACAAGCGTGCCGCACTATGAGCTTGTGTATCTGCGATGGTAGATCTGCTATTTTTTTGGGGGGGGGAATCGTGAAAATGTGTGCAAATCTTGATTATATATATTTTTAAAGCAAACATTTGTAACTCAAATCTTTGCTTCTGGGGGTCCCTGGAACTAAATATTTTGAGATGGGGGGGGGCAAATATGTATAATTTGACATGGAAAAAAAGAACCACTCATATATAAGTAAATAAATAAAATTAAAAAAAAGGTTGTCTAGATGTGTAGAATCCCAGAAGCAAAGATTTGAGTTACAAATGTTTGCTTTAAAATATATATATATATATATATTCAAAGATTTGCACAAAATGTTCACGATTCTTTTAAACTAGCAGATCTACAAGCTCATAGCGCGGCTAAAAAACACTCACCCCCAGTTTTTTCGCCGACCGAGCCCGCCGGATATACCCGGGGCGAGCGTGTTTTGGGACAAATTCACTGGCTTGTCGAATTTGGGGAAAGAAAATAATCAGGAGCTCAAAAACATAATGAGAGGATATACAAAAGTATCCTCTCCTCTCATCACACATGTGTGTGTGGTGCTCGTGCATGCGATGACACTAAAGTCTCACTCCTAGCTTTTCCTGAAAGTTGGCAGCCCTGCATATATAGTGTGACGAAAATCATGAGGTCTTGACTTGATGAAAAACACAACGGGGGGTGCCAGGAAAAATCCTGCCCAGGGCACCAAATTGGTCTGGGCCGGCATTGACTTTTTCCACCACTGCTGCTGCTGTGAACTACAAAATGAAACCGCGTTAAAATGAACCAGTACAGTTCATTTTAACCCATTAAGACCTGGAACTGTGTCATTTTTTGATTTGAGCTAAAAAGCATTATCTTACACTTTGGGCTATTCAAAAATAGCAGATATACAAGCTCGTAGCGCGGCACCGAGTGCCGCGCTACGAGCTTGTAGATCTGCTATTTTTGAAAAATCGTGAAAATGTGTGCAAATCTTTGAATATGTATTGTTTTAAAGCGAACATTTTTAACTCAAATCTTTGCCTCTGGGACCCCCTGGAACAAAATATTTTGATGGGGGTCCGCGGCCAAATACATATAACTTTGGGGGTCCTTGACGTGAAAAAGATTGAGCACCACTGATATAGAAACATACGTTTTTCAGAAAACTGTTGAGATTTAGGAGACATGTAGAATCGGCTTCAGGTCTCAATGGGTTAAACTAGTCTTTGAGCTACAGCTCTTATAAAGCGTTGTACTTCTGTCTCTTGTCCCCTCACAGTGTGATTCTGTGGCGACGCCATGCAGAGTGTGACTGAACACCATCTTTTTTTCATGTCCCATGTTTTTTTTCCCAGACTTTGCCAAATGCGTAGCGGGACGACCGGTGACATACGCGGCGGTGCTGCGGATGAAGTCGGGCGGCGGCTCCTCCTCGTCGACGCTGGGCTCGCGGAGCAGACCTCGACAGGACCACGGCGGGGGCTCAATGACGCGTGACTGGCCGTCGCACCACCTGTCAGCCCTGAGTCTGATCAGCTCTCAGGAGGACTATAGGAGCGAGGGTGAGAATATGTTCCTGTTTTTACTGTTTTCAGTGGCAGTGGCGGAAAAAGTACTCACATTTTTTTTACTTAAGTAAAAGTATCAATACTGCAATGTAAAAAATACTCTGTTACAAGTAGAGGTCTCGTATTCAAAATGTACTTGAGGTAAAGTATAAAAAGTATTGTGCAGTATGTCCCATTTCAAAATATGTATAACAAATCTTTTGGAAATAACAGATCTACAAGCTTGTAGATCTGCTATTTTCAAATGGCCGAAATGTACAGTATAGGGCTGAAGTGGTTAATGTTTTGTAATAATAATCTACAAAATAACTAGTAACTAAAGTTTTCATATAATTGTAAAAGTACAATATTTGCCTCTGAGATGTAGTGGAGTAGAAGTAAAAGTGCTGAAAATTGTTTGAAATACTCCAGTAAAGTAAAGGTACCTCAGAATTGGGCTTAAGTACAGTACTTAAATAAGTAAATAATAAATGTAATAATAATACATTTTATTTGTAACATATTTGAAACAAATCTGTGCTACATGTTAAAAGCAAAAAAACTAAGGTCAGTTAAAACATTTAAGTTAAAATAATTAAAACAACACACATGGCATCACTGAGTCCATCCAGGCAAATGCCTTTTTGAAAAGAAAGATTTTTAGTCCCCTTTTAAAGGTGTCAGTGCACTGTGGCGCTGTCAGATGGTCAGGGAGGGCATTCCACAGTCGAGGAGCAGCTGAGCAGAAGGCCCGATCCCCCGTGGTGTGTTTGAATTTCTAGAGCGGAGGGAGCGGCTGCAGCGGGTGGAGGTCGGGGATTCGAGGAGTTCCTTTAGATAGGAGGGGGCATTGCTGTGGATGCACTGATAGGTAAGGAGGGAGACCTTGTACTCTATCCTGAAGGAGACGGGGAGCAGGGACGTGCACAGATAGACTCTAGGTGGTGCTAGAGCACCTGCCCTTTGCCCTCTTGACCAGAAGTGCCCTTGTGACCAGAAGCTTTTTTTTTCACTTTACAGCAGGGGTTTTCAACAGGGGGTCCGGGACCCCTAGGGGTCCTCAGAGTTACTACAGGGGGTCCGCCAAATCTTTATGTGATATGATTTATCTTTTTACCATAACCACTCGAAACCTAGCATCCCTTTTCTGAGGAGAACTTTAGCCAAAAATAGCAGATCTACAAGCCCACAACGCCTCGCGCTGCGAGGCGTTGTGGGCCTGTAGATCGGCGATTTTTGGCAAAGAGGTATAGGTGTGTAGAGGGACAAAAGAGCAGACCAAGTAAATTAAAAAAAGCACCTGCCCCTCAAAATGGCTGTGCACGCCACTGACGGGGAGCCACCGTAATGAATGGAGAATGGGCGTGATGTGTTCATATTTGCGCACTCTCATCAGGATCCTAGCAGCACTGTTCTAGATATACCTTGAGGAGACAAAGGCGTGAACTAGTGTTTGGGCATCTGGTAGGGTGAGTGTGGGCCGGAGTCTGGCTATGTTTCTGAGGTGGAAGAATGAGGTTTTGCACAGGTGTTTAACGTGGTAATCCAAGGTCAGATGGGGGTCCATTTTAACACCCAGGTTGGTGACTATACACCCAGGTTGGTGACTATGTACTTCGTTACTTTTTGGGGGGTCAATTTCTTGAGTAGGCTTTCTGTGCTTTACTTGATTATCTGTATTTTCGGATACTTACAGCATGACTTAGACTCCACTACATTTCAAAGACAAATACTGTACTTTTGACTCCACTGCATTTATAGGAAGGGAAATAGTACATTCTGAATTAACCACTTAAGCCATATTTCAAATACAGTGAAAATAATCACTATTGGTATTTATTGAAAGTTTCTGGAAAATCTTTGAATGTGTAAAAATAACTACTTTTGAATACTTAATTAATTTTAATAGCAAGTACTCTAGCACTTTAACTCGAGTATAAATTTGACAGAGCAATCGTTGACATGCAGCGTAATAATATTTGACCAGGAGTATCAGTACTTTGAGTCAAGTACTGAGGTTGAGTACTTTGTCCACCGATGCTTGTTGCATTGAAGGAATGTCATGCCACCTTGCTACGGGCATCTCGTTCGGTTTCCTCTGTAGATTTGGCTTCTGGAAATGAATCTGACCGATTCATCATCGTCGGCGCGTGGGGGTGTGAAGTGACCGGGGCCGTGCCCTTTGTGAAATTGAGGTGGGATGGCGGCAATATCCTAGCGCTCTCTGGCAGCCCCCGTCAGCGGCGCGGCGGCTACGGGGCTGTGATGGATAACTTTGTCAGAATGGAAGATTTAACCCATTGAGACCTGAAGCTGATTCTACATGTCTCCTAAATCTCAACAGTATTCTGAAAAACATATGTTTCTATATCAGTGGTGCTCAATATTTTTCATGTCAAGGACCCCCAAAATGATATGTATTTGGCCGCGGACCCCCATCAAAATATGTTGTTCCAGGGACCCCCCAGAAGCAAAGATTTGAGTTAAAAATGTTCGCTTTAAAAATATGTATATTCAAAGATTTGCACACATTTTCACGAATTTTCAAAAATAGCAGATCTACAAGCTCGTAGCGCGGCACTCGGTGCCGCGCTATGAGCTTGTATATCTGCTATTTTTGAATAGCCCAAAGTGTAAAATAATGCTTTTTAGCTCAAATCTAAAAATGACACAGTTCCAGGTCTCAATGGGTTAATGCCTCAAACACAGCAGGGAAAACCCGCTGTCATAAATCTGCATGGGTCACTGGACGCCCTGTCTTATGAATAACTACAGAGGACGTAATGACACCAGAACGCTCTGATGTTTGATTAAAGACATCATTTCTGCTTATTGAGTCTGGATTGCTTTGGTTAGTGATTCTCAACGGTTTTCATGTCAAGGAAAACCTCCAAATCAAAATGTATCTCTGGCAGCGGACCTCCATCTGAACATGTTTTGTGCCACGGACCTGCATGCAAGATTTGTGTTGTTAAATTGTTTAAAAAACAGATCTACAAGCTCTTGTAGATCTGCTGTTTTCAAATAGTTCATGTATATGCCACTGGCTTATGGAAACAAAACCTTGTCAATGAATTATAGAACGATGATAGATGTTCCACATAGTCATGTAAATTGACATGACACTGAGATGAATCAAATCATGCTACCCCACGCTGCCTTCCTTTTCATGTCAACATCATCACTACATACCGAGAAATGTATTTACATCTCTATACCCAAGATATATGGAAATGTATTTCTATTGCTAGTAATTAGACAAACATAATATTGGGTTAACCACATGAGCCCTAGTATCCCTATTCTGTCACGATAGGCTAACGTTTGTCGAAAACAGCTGTAGAACAGCTATTTTGTTTAGTAACTCAATTTAATGTAGAGTGGGAAAGGGAGGGGACAAACTATAGAATCCCGGGGGACCCCTAGTATTTAAGTGGTTACTATGCAGTGTCTAAAACAAACCAAACACACTGAATCTTCAGTACCGTTAGAGGATATTAATATTTATGAACCGATTCAGTGTTATTTTCAGTTACATTGTATTAGTATCATTCAATGTGATAGCCGAAGTGGTTTTCAGTTTTTTCACATTGCAACCCCAATTTTGTGATCACGACTCAGGAACGAAAAAGTAATACACTGCAACATCTGAGTAACATTTTGAAATTGTTTTTTTTTATTTTATGAATATGCCACTGGTACAACCAGATGTATAATTTATTGTGCTCCACAATTTGGAAGTTAGGGGTCATTTAATGCCATGCTTTAATGTGCAAAGATAAGCTCTGAGAAAAAAAGTTTGTTTTCACAATATCAGAGAAAAAAAGTCATCAGTGCTTATAGACTCCATTTAATTGGACAGCTCACAGCACTGCTGTAGTATCGGATGGGCGGCACATAAATCAAATCATGTATAACAAATTCATGAAGGCATGTCTAAATACTAAATGTCACTTCCATTTAAGCGGTGCATGTTTAAGTGTTTTAACTTACATCAGAAGTTGAAAACGAGTGAACTACCTAAAGACTCGCCCCAACCAGCCAGCTATCCCACAATGCCTTGCATATCAAATAGTGTGCAAACCTCATGCTGTGATTGGCCGGGGGGGAAATTCTTATGTTCCAGGTGTGTGGGGATTGAGAGAGGGTTTGTGTGGTGGGGCGGGCTCGGACAGAATACTTAGTTGCTTATCTGAGACAGTAATGACACGTGAAACTGTAGTGATTTTTAAAGATACATACACGTATTCAAATAGTTTTCCAGTATAGTCTCATCATCCCCGCAAACAGTTTATACCATACATGGGCAACTGGCGGCCCGGGGGCCACATGCGGCCCCCACCTTCACTTAATGCGGCCCACAGGTTAACACTATTGCCGCCAAGCCCGTAGTCCTACGGGCCGTTAAATCCAACCGTTAACCGCCAATCCCGTAGTCCTACGGGGCGGGTGTTTCCCCATGTTAAATCGTGCAGGTGCAGATTCCGGATTTTTTTTGCACTTCCGGTTTCGAAGGGGGCGGACCGGAAACGAAATAATACTGTTTCCGGTGTTTGTCCCGCCTCCGTTTCCTGTCTAGCGATCAACTTTGGACGCCATTATCTCGGCTTGTTTTTTTTCTCTCCGCATCCCCCATTGTAACGTTTTGCTCTCGTTCTCCAAAACGGCTGGTCGGATCGCGGCACGGTTTTCAGCGTTTTGTTCCGTCCGGTCCCGTGTTTGTGTCGAACCAAATGAATGCGGATTTTAAACGGATTTAGCGGGGCCTATGACGGAATCAAAAAAACAAAAAAGGTAGGAAAAAGCTTGGCACTACGATGGATGTTCTGAGATTAGCCGTTGGCGGGGGATGTGTTAATATCGGATTACTGATATATTATTGATTTCAGCTGTTACAATTCCAAACATGCAAACATGACCCGCTTTAATTACTTCAGTCTATAGTAGTAGCTTAAAGACTAGTATTAACATTCTATTGTCTTTTTTATGTCCAATGTATTTGTATTTAAGTTGAAGTTAACATAAGTATAACTTAATGCATTTGAAATTAAATACAAATGTTACTTTTCAGGATTCCAATTAAAAAAATAGCAAATAAAAAGTCTGGGTTCCAATTCAAAAACAGCTAAAATAGTAGATCTACAAGCGCGACGTGTTTTGAGCTTGTAGATCGGCTATTTTTTGCTACTTTTGTGTGACATAGAATGGCGAAAAAAGTTAAAATATGGAGCGATATGCAGTGTGGCCCTCTGGAGTGAGTGTGGAAATATAGTGTCTACTCTCCATCATAAAAGTTGCCCACACCTGGTGTACACAGCAGTGGTGTAAAGCAACTAAGTACATTTACTCAAGTACTGTACTTAAGTACAGTTTTGAGGTATTTGTACTTTACTTGAGTATTTCCAAATTCCCAAAAAAAATCTGAAAACTTTAGTTACTAGTTACTTTGCAGATAGAAATGATTCCATTATAAAACATACATTAACCACTTTAGCCTTATCTTATACCTAATCTATTTGAAAATAGCCGATCTACAAGCTCACAACGCGACGCGTTGTGAGCTTGTAGATCTGCTATTTTCAAACATTTAGTACTTTTACTTTTGGTACTTAAAGTACATTTTTATACCAATACTTTTGTACTTTTACTCAAGTGAGTTTTGTATTCCAGACTTTTACTTGTAACATAGTACTTCTACATTGCAGTATTGATACTTTTACTTAAGTAAAATATCGGAGTACTTTTTTCCACCACTGGACACAGTCAAATAAATATTGGGCTCAAGCAAACCAGCAACTGCAGAGAAACATGACATAACTAAAGTTGAGGGAAAGGGGAATGATGGATGCTTACCAAGTCAATTAAACCAATTTTCTTTTTTCAAATGTCTCCATCATACCGTGTTAGGATCAGTGGTTGAAAAAGTACTCAAATTCTTTACTTAAGTAAAAGTACCAATACGGCAATATAAAAATACTCTGTTACAAGTAAAAGTCCAGAATTCAAAATGTACTTGAGTAAAAGTACAAAAGTATTGGCATCAAAATGTACTAAAAGTACCAAAAGTAAAAGTACTAAATATTTGAAAATAGCCTATCTACAAGTTCACAACGCGTCGCATCGCGACGCGTTGTGAACTTGTAGATCGGCTATTTTCAAATAGCCTATGTATAAAATAGTGCTAGAGTGGTTAATGTGTGTTTCATAATATAATAATGTATATCTGCAAAGTAACTAGTAACTAAAGTATCAAATAATTGTAGTGGAGTAAAAGTACAATATATTTGCCTCTGAGATGTAGTGGAGTAGAAGTAAAAATATAGACAATTGAAAATACTCCAGTAAAGTAAAAGTACCTCAAAATTGTACTTAAGTACAGTACTTGAGTAAATATACTTAGTTACTTTACACCACTGGTTAGGATCCACAGTCGGTGTCTTCCCACAACAATGCTGTGGTCCTCCAGAAAATATTCATATATAGCAACTTTAGGTTACGCCATCGCATCATTACGGTTATGGCTGTTTTCTCACCTTCTGATGCGTTTCATCATGGTCCTCCAAGCTTTAACAAACATTTACAACAATAGTTGCTCCCACTTAACCCATTAAGACCTGGAACTGTGTCATTTTTAGATTTGAGCTAAAAAGCATTATTTTACACTTTGGGCTATTCAAAAATAGCAGATCTACAAGCTCATAGCGCGGCACCGAGTGCCGCGCTACGAGCTTGTAGATCTGCTATTTTTGAAAAATCGTGAAAATGTGTGCAAATCTTTGAATATATATATTTTTAAGCGAACATTTTTTAACTCAAATCTTTGCTTCAGGGGGTCCCTGGAACAAAATATTTTGATGGGGGTCCACGGCCAAATAAGTATAATTTTGGGGGTCCTTGACATGAAAAAGATTGAGCACCACTGATATAGAAACATACGTTTTTCAGAATACTGTTGAGATTTAGGAGACATGTAGAATCGGCTTCAGGTCTCAATGGGTTAATGGTTTCTCTTGTCAGTTGTTTTTCCCTACTCTTTTCGTAACCCATAATGACACAAGGACAGACTATCAGCGTGCCAAACAATAGTAGAACATGTTTGTACTGCCATGTTTGTTTACCGAAAGACTGTTATTATGTCTCACTGGGACACCAGTGATAAGAGTGTCAAGCTATTACACGTGTAACCATTCTGTTCTATTGTGCTGTAATCGCTGTGTTGTGGCACAACGATCGCATGGAGAGTGGTGCAAGGTTCTGAGATCGATTGCTCTTCTCTGTATGCACAGTATGTATGTGAAGCTGGACAAATACAACAGTGAGTTCTCTGGCGTACGACTATGTGTCATGGCCTGATACTTTACAGACATAATAAAGATGTCACTGATAATCCCAAACAGTAATGCTTTATCTATACGCCGTGGTATGGCAAAATATGAATTAGATTTAAGTCTCCATAAGCCCACAACCAAAAAAGAACCCTGACCCACATGAGTTATATGATACTAGACCATACCCGGTGAAGTGCACAGGCGAAAGTAGTTGCAAACGTGGGGTTATTGCGCGTCCTGTCTCCCCCCCCCCGGGTCCCAGCACAAACACAGACACACACAACCGTTCGACCCCCCCCCCCCCCCCTCTCACACACACACACACACACACACACACACACACACACACACACACGCAGATCCGTAACAATGTTTTCTGTGTACACGCGTGTAAGCGATGTCGTCGTGTCTCTGAAGTTGTTGTGTTGTGCTGTTGTTGTGCTGTTGTTGTGCTGCGGTGAACGGAACGTAGTGAATGGAATGTGGCCCCCTCGCAGAGTGCAGAGGTTGTTGTTGCCATCTTTGCCTGTCGTAAGCGGTTTAGGGGCAATATTGGTGGTAGTGCGTTTTTGGCGTTGGTTGTGAAAGTGCAGGTGGGTGTGGGGACGCGTTGTGAGCTTGTAGATCGGCTGTTTTCCAAGAGGCAATGTATATATGCTTTCCATCGACCTTGTTGCTTGTTTCTCGCGCGACACCTGGCAACCCTGCACGCAGTTTGATCTACCATTGTTCGACAGATAAACGCTAATAATAAGCTGAGATTTGATGAAATAGAAAAACGGGCTTCGCTGTTGCGTTCAGGTCGTAATGGTGAATGTATGTGTGCAAATTCAGATCAATTGCCAGTGAGGAGAAATGGGCACACCGCTTTGCTGACACGATGGCCCCAGAGGTTTGTCAAATTTTAGGAGGATATCAATGCCACACAACTAGCATGTTTTTTAATTGTTACTTACAGATGTGCCATTTCAAAACTTAAAATGTCCTGCCATCGCCAAGACAGTGATTTTCAGGGGATTCCCAGGGCAATAAGAGGGACAAAGAAGGGCATTTAAAATGCTGAATTATTTTGATGATCACTGCTTTTATGATGCTAATTAATTTGAGCAACTGGTCAAGGACCTCTTCAAATCACCTTTCGCCTCATAATGAGTCTGACACCTTCTTCAACACACATTATTTTGTTCTCATGTATATGGATGTCTGTTGAAGGGAAAAACGGGGGTGTGTAGTGACAACTTCTTTCAGGGGCAAAACAGTGCATTTTTAAGGGCAGAATAGGGAGGAAAACATGCTTTTCAGGGCACTTTCAGGGAAAGAACAGTAACGTGTGAAGTTTTGAAGTGGCACATCTGTAGTACCTAATTTGCTTGTGACAGGGTCACAGACATATGTGACCCTGCAGACACGTCTTATTTCTATAATTAATGTGTCAGCAATACATTTGTAATGTTACCCTAACACGTTTGTAGGACACGTTCATGACATTTGGCAAGGTACTGTAGCCTGCATGTATTCCATGCAGCCGCTTTGTTTCTCCTTGAGTGTTTGTAGTGATGAGCTATCAGTGGTGGAAAAAGTACTCAAATTCTTTACTTAAGTAAAAGTACCAATACTGCAATATAAAAATACTATGTTACAAGTAAAAGTCCAGAATAAAAAATGTACTTGAGTAAAAGTACAAAAGTATTGGCATCAAAATGTACTTAAAGTACCAAAAGTAAAAGTACTAAATATTTGAAAATAGCAGATCTACAAGCTCACAACGCGTCGCGATCTTGAAGATCGGCTATTTTCAAATAGCCTAGGTATAAAATAGGGCTAAACTGGTTAATGTATGTTTCATTATATCATAGTTTATATCTGAAAAGTAACTAGTAACTAAAGTTTTAGTAAATGTAGTGGAGTAAAAGTACAATATTTGGCTCTGAGATGTAGTGGAGTAGGTAAAAGGACTGGAAATTGGAAATACTCAAGTAAAGTACAAATACCTCAAAATGTTAATGTAGTTACTTTCCACCACTGGTGATGAGCTATTCATAGTACCCTGCATATAGGTATTAATGCTCTCAAACCTTGCTGAATGGCACGGCTGCTTTTAGTGAGCCCACTTTGGAATGCTTTGAAATAATGGCTAGAATGCTAGCTGTAGGTGGAGAGCCCTCCAGCTGACCATGTTAGCACAGATTCCGACACACTCCACCCACCACACCACATGACCAAAGGAGCAAAGGAAACGCTGCGAGATGCGGCTGAATCTGTGTTGCCAGATGTTGCACCAGAAACAAGCGGCCAGGTCTAGAAAAAGTTTTTGAAACATTTTAAATACACACATCGTGTATGGGCGGCCCTTTGAGGACCACTGGTTTATACACAATTAGGAAGCAAGCCCACATAAGCAACTACACCTGCTCTTGTGTCCCACTGACTCAGCTGCCAGCGAGGAGCCCCCACCAGGAGAACGTAGAGCCTTCGTCCTACTCCTCCCGCCCAACACTCCCCCCTCCCAAAGTCACTTATAATAAGCAGACTTTGTTGGCAACACTGAGTTGAATCCACACACACAGCGACATTCTCAGTCTTAGTTTAACCCATTAAGACCTGGAACTGTGTCATTTTTTAGATTTGAGCTAAAAAGCATTATTTTACACTTTGGGCTATTCAAAAATAGCAGATATACAAGCTCGTAGCGCGGCACCGAGTGCCGCGCTACGAGCTTGTAGATCTGCTATTTTTGAAAAATCGTGAAAATGTGTGAAAATCTTCGAATATATATATTTTTAAAGCGAACATCTTTAACTCAAATCTTTTCCTCTGGGGGGTCCCTGGAACGAAATATTTTGATGGGGGCCCGTGGCCAAATACATATCATTTTGGGGGTCCTTGACATGAAAAAGATTGAGCACCACTGATATAGAAACATACGTTTTTCAGAAAACTGTTGAGATTTAGGATACATGTAGAATCGGCTCCAGGTCTCAATGGGTTAAATGGGAATTTCGGACTAGCCTTGTTCCTACCTTTATGCAATGTTATTATATCCAGTGGCGCTGGAAGTCATTTATTCCAAGGGGGGCTGGGCTCTGCGGGGGATTTCGCGATTTTTTTAATTTACAAAAAAAAAAAAAAATCGAAAAGAAAAAACAACAACTTTTTTTTCCTTTTCTTTTCGATTTATTTTTCTTTTTCCCACCACCAGGGGGGCTGCAGCCCCTACAAAAAAGATATACAATTTAACTTTAGTTTTTTTTTAAAGTTACCTAGTACAACTTTAATGTAAATTTCCTGTTCTACCATGGTTTTGAATCCGGGTCTCCTGTGTTAGTGCTAAAGGTTAAATGCTGGGGAAGACGCGATTAGGTTAAAACGCATCCGTTGCTCTGCCTGAGTGTGGTAAATGAAACGGACATTTATTTAGTGCGTGCTGCCTTCTTCTTCTCATGCTAAACGTTTTACCACTGAGCACGCCTGCTTGCTCAGGGGAGAAATAGAATTTGGACTTTCAGGTCAAACTTTGTGTCAAACCAGAAACAGGATTGTGTGAAAGGCCATGCCCAACCTAGGCACACGATCCAAATGTCTCAAACAGAAGAGCAGGGAGACCAAATACAACCACCCCAATTGTATAAGTTATATTGTGTTAACATACTCTACCTGTATGCAACTGTGTATAGAACAAAAGTCACATTGTTGTTTTATTGTTTTGATTTTGAAGATAATATCTCCAATGCATTATTTATGAAGAATTACCGCAAGCCATGTATATATATATATATTTTTTTTTTCCTTTCACAGTTGCCCTGTCAGCTGTGTCCATGAAGCAGATTTAGCCTCATCCGCGGATGTTTCCACTTCCTTGTAGTGAATCAGTGAATCACTAGCATAATGTCTGTTTTGAGAGAGAGAGAGAGAGAAAAAGATGACAATAAAAACAAGAACATTTCTGACAGTTGTGTAAGATTCATGGTATCTAAACAAAAGAGCAACATGTTTTTATTTGACAACACGCTCTAGCTGTTTGATTTGCAGATGCACATCGTGGTATGATTTATACATGGAAATATAAAGACTGACTTTCATTAAAATTTTTAGCGCCGGTCGTTAGAGTGGTAAATTCGTTCTCCGCGCACCAGATTGCTTTTGTTGTGTGTAGTTCAGCGGGAGGCAATAAGCAACTTACTATTGATTCATTTTCCTCTACAGATTTATGTATAATTCCAAAAGCGTTTTTATTTCCCTGCAGAGCAGTGATTTGCTGACAAAAGGTTGTTGCGATTGCACACGCCCGCCCCCGGGGATAGAAGCCAAGGCCCTTCTTGTCATCAGATCATGTCTGAACAGTAAAAAAAGAAAAAACGCTCTCCACTGACACAAGATTATTTATACGAAGAACAAATTACAAAATAAACTGTTCCCATGATGCAACTGTTATGGATACGGTCATGGCTTTTTCTTCTCAACAGGGACAACGACCATTTGAAAGAATACTTTTTTTTAACCCATTAAAGACCTGGAACGCATCAGTGTCCTTTTGGGATTTTTGGGATTTTGGCTATTCAAAAATAGCTGATCTACAAGCATGTAGATCTGCAATTTTTTTTTTTAATTGTGAAAATGTGTGCAAATCTTTGATTATATATTTTATTTTAAAGCGAACATTTTCAACTCAAATCTCTGGCGGGTCCCTGGAACAAAATGTTTTGAGATGGGGGTCGGCGGCCAAATACATCATTTTGGGGGTCCTTGACATGAAAAAGTTTGAGAACCACTGATATAGAAACATACGTTTTTTTAGAATACTGTTGGGATTTAGAAGACATTTGTAGAATCGGCTTCAGGTCTTAATGGGTTAATATCTAGACATTACCGTTTTGAAATGTTGACCTACAAGCTCACATCACGACACATTGTGAGCTCTTAGATCTGCTATTTTCACTACTGTACATTTTAAATGGGGTTCAAGTGGTTCATTCATAATGTACTTTTTTCCCTTTCTAGAAATGTAGTGGAATC
This sequence comes from Gymnoscopelus microlampas, assembly GCF_963454915.1. NCBI lineage: Eukaryota > Metazoa > Chordata > Actinopteri > Myctophiformes > Myctophidae > Gymnoscopelus > Gymnoscopelus microlampas. The sequence goes on along the minus strand of NC_139945.1, from coordinate 8,714,233 downwards.
AAAAGTACACCATTTATTTGTCTTTGAAATGTAGTGGATTGAATGTGATGAGTATCAAAAAAATCGAGTACCAGCGGCGGACTGGCCATTTGGCGTACCGGGCAAATGCCCGGTGGGCCGCTGGGCCAGTGGGCCACTGGGCCAAAAAAAATATATATTTTTTTTAAAAAATGTTTTAGGGTTATTACGGTCATATCCGAGTCGCGCGGCCCAATTATTAGTTACGTTAATGTTTGGGCTGGGATGCTTTCCAGCAGGCGCCTCAGTGCGGCCGCAGAGTTCATGTGCAGGGCTGGGTGGCTCAGTGAAACGACCCCCCCCCCCCCCCCCCCCCCCCCCCCGTTGACAAAAGGGGGGGGGGGCGGTCCGGACCAAAATGCCAGGGCTGAATTTTGGTCCCAGTCCGGCCCTGTCGAGTACTCAAGCGAAGTACAGATACTCAAGTAAATGTGCTTCTTTACTGTCTGCCACTGTTGACATGGCACTCCTTACCGAATCATTTTGGCGAAGCACTCGTCCGTATCGCTCTCTCACCGAGGTTCATCGTTTTGCCTGTAAAAATATGTGCCGCTGAAAAGCAGTGGTGGAAAAAGTACTCAAATGTTTTACTTAAGTAAAAGTATCAATACTGCAATGTAGAAGTACTGTTACAAGTAAAAGTCCGGAATTCAAAATGTTACTTGAGTAAAAGTACAAAAAAAGTACTAAAACTCGAGTACATTTTGAATTCCTGACTATTACTTGTAACAGGGTATTTCTACATTGCAATTTTAATACTTTTACATATGTAAAACATTTGAGTACTTTTTACACCACTGATGGTTAGATATTACATGTATACTCCTTTTTCTTTGGGTCCATGTTCAAGTGCGCCACAGTCCATGCAGGTGTCAGCAGTCAAAAGTCAATAGTCAGTAATAAACTATTGAATTCTGCGATGTTCAATCAGCCTCACATCGATTAGTTCAATTTAACCGTGTGAGAACGAGGCACTATTGAGCCATGCTCAATCAGGTGATCAGATGGTTATAGCAGTGGTTCTCAACCTGTGGGTCGGGACCCCCAGGGGGGTCCCCTCATGATTTGGGGGGGGTCCCCAGATGAACTGAAAATGTAAGGACTTTTAAGACCTTTTTAATACCTAAAAATAAATGTTACAGCATCAAAAGTAATCAACAAACTATACTATGAAACATTGGCGAATCTGTCAAATAACATAAGAAAGAGGCAATAATTGTGAAAATAGCCGATCTACAAGCTCACAACGCCTCGCGTTGCGAGGCGTTGTGAGCTTGTAGATCGGCTATTTTCACAATATTTATCTGTGGAACGGAGTCAAACGAAATGGGGGGTCCCCAGTTCAAATATGATTATTTTGGGGGGGCACGGCCTGAAAAGGTTGAGAACCACTGGGTTATAGGAGCATATCCTTGTTGCCTGGCGGAAACCGTGTATGTCCAAAACGGTTCGTTTTTTAAAAAGTATTATTTCAAAAACATTTGAACAAATAGTGAAAATGACCGGTCTGCAAACTCACATCGTGTTGCATGGCAACGTGTTGTGAGCGTGCAGATCTGTTATTTTCACTACTTTTATGTGACACTGAAGTAGTGCATTAACCCATTGAGACCGGGAACGCATCTGTGTCAGTTTAAGATTTATTTTGGCTATTTTTGAAAAATCTTGTGTGCAAATCTTTGAATATAGATATTTTTAAACACAAATCTTTGCTTCAGGGGGGTCCCTGGAACAAAATGTTTTACAAATGTTCTCGTTAAAAAATATATATTCAAAGATGTCCACACATTTTGAAGGTTTTTTTCAAAAAAATTGCAGATCTACAAGTTCATAGCGCGGCACTCGGTGCCGGGCGATCTGCTATATTTTCTTTAAATATCCAAATAAATCTGAAAATGACGGAGATGCGTTTCTGGTCTTAAAGGGTTAATAAACGGGGGAAAAAAAAAAAAAGCGTTTTTCATTTCATGTTTCATCATTTGAAACATGGAGATACAAGGTTTCTGCCTGACAGCATACCTCAGAATAGGCTTCACATTGCTTGGCAACGGGGTCGCATTGTGAGGAGGAGAGAGAAAAGCACTCAAGTTCAAGTGTGTCATGCGTCTCCCTGAAATGTCAGGACAAGTGCTGCATCCAAAGCTGCCATGGGGGCATCATTATCTGTAGGTAACCCTTGGCATTAAAGTACCGGCGAAAAAAAGAGTATTTCTCTTTGGGGATCGATAGACTATCATAACAAAAGAAGAGAACAGGAACTGGAAAAGAATAAAAGAGAAACCTTAGAGATAGAAACTAGAGACTGTAATCATTACTGATGTTGAGTGGAGTGGAGCTGTTTTCATGACAATAATGGAAACTATCAGTGCATGGTGGAAGAAGTACTTTTACTTGGGTAAAAGTAGCCATACCACAATGCAGGAATACTCTGTTACAAGTAAAAGTCCCATTCAAATCTACTTACGGTACCAAAGTAAGTGACATTTAAAAACATTTCTCAACCGTTTTTTGAATATAGCAGATCTACAAGCTCACAACATTCCACATCACGTGTGAGCTTGTAGATTTAGTTTAGAATAGCCAAAGTGTAAAATAGGGCATAAAACGGTTCTTAACACTATTACCGCCAAGCCCGTAGTCCTACGGGCCGTTAAATCCAACCGTTAACCGCCAATCCCGTAGTCCTACGGGGCGGGTGTTTTCCCATGTTAAATCGTGCAGGTGCAGATTCCGGATTTTTTTTGCACTTCCGGTTTCGAAGGGGGCGGACCGGAAACAAAATAATACTGTTTCCGGTTTTTGTCCCGCCTCCGTTTCCTGTCTAGCGATCAACTTTGGAAGCCATTATCTCGGTTTGTTGTTTTGCTCTCCGCATCCCCCATTGTAACGTTTTGCTCTCATTCTCCAAAATGGCTGGTCGGATCGCGTCGCCGTCTTCGGCGTTTTGTAATGTCGGATCCCGTGTTTGTGTCGAACCAAATGAACGCGGATTTTAAACGGATTTAGCGGGGCCTATGACGGAATCAAAAAAACAAAAAAGGTAGGAAAAAGCTTGGCACTACGATGGACGTTCTGAGATTAGCCGTTGGCGGGGGATGTGTTAAAGGAGGAGTTCACCCAAAAAATGACTTATTTTCTATCAATTGCAATTGCACAAAAAGTGACACAGATGCGTTCCAGGTACTTAATGGGTTAAAGGGTCCTAGGATTCTCGTTAATGGCACCCGCTGTGTTAAGTATCTTTTGTAATAATAATCTAAACCTGCAAAGCAACTAGTAACTAAAGCTGTCAAATGATTGTAGTGCAGTAACAAAAATACTGTTTCCCTCTGAGATGTAATGGAGTAGTATAAAGTTATAAAAAAAAAACGTAAATGTTCGCTATACTTTCCTCCTCTGGAAACCGTAGCGTCGAGGTTTCATGGAATGTGCCGTCACATGCTCGCCCGAAATGAGTGGTGACGGTTTTGTCTTTTAAAACAAAATACAAAAAAAAAAAAAGACATCCTCATACAAAAGTCTATCATTATACTGTAGCTGCCGGCGCAGTCGTCCAGATTTCCAATTCCCGGTTCCCTGTGGAGCTCTACACCTTTCCTGACACTACAAAGGCTCTCTCTCTCTCTCTCTCTCTCTCTCTCTCTCTCTCTCTCTCTCTCTCTCTCTCTCTCTCTCTCTCTCTCTCTCTCTCTCTCTGCATGTATCTGGAAATGGTAGTCAGCAGCAAAATGTACTGTTACTTACAACCGACTCAGCTGTCCTGTCCTGGGCGTTGAGTTTAAATAAGCAGCACTATTGTTGCTGTCGGGTAGAAACCATGTACTGTAAGACCAAAACTGTTGCTTTTCAGGAAAGGTAAAACAAAACAATTCCCATGTGTTCTGATGGATTTCTTTTTTTTTTTTTTTAATAGCTGATGTATGTAGGGCCCTGGGGGTCCCCGGACCCCACTTTGGGAACACCTGCATTAGACCACAGACCACCATAACTCTGAGAGTGTACAAATGGAACCAAATGGACCCTTACGGGTCCATTTGGTTCCATTTGTACACACTCAGAGTTACAGCGACATAAGGGTCCATTTGGTTCCATTTGTACACTCTCAGAGTTACAGCAACATAAGGGTCCATTTGGTAACTAACTATCCAACATTTATCTGGGTACCCCCTGGAACCCGCTCAAGGACCCCTGGGGGTCCCCCGGACCCCACTTTGAGAACCATGGCTCTAAGCAAACCAACCCTCTCTCTCTTTTTGTTCCACAGAGAGCGACGGGTTTGGGCCGTTTTTTGTCCAGGAGCCTGACGATGCTATTCTGGCGTTGGACGCCGACAAGAAGAAAGTGATGCTGAACTGCGAGGCACGAGGGAACCCACCGCCATCATACAGGTATAGAGCAGGGATACTCACACATAGCTTAACCTGAGGGCCACATTAGGACAATGGCAAGGGGGCCCGGGAGGGGCCAATTGATGAAATGACATTTATTTGACAAATCAAACACATGATTGGCATGAGATGGTAAAAAATAAATAAACGTAATCATCCGTCCATTTGGGGTTAAAACAATGTTTTTGGTATCAACGTTTCGATGCTTGCTGCAGCTCATGGCTGTAGTGCATATATAACTGGTGACTTGCGATTGTTAATGTAATTAAATGCAATAAAAGCAATTGATGATGTTATTTAATGTGATTAAAGATGAGACATATATTTCGAATGGCATTATATCAACATATTGTATTATACAGTATATTTTTGATTGGTTGATTGGGGGCCAATCGAAATTACTTTGTGGGCCGGAAGTGGCCCACGGGCCAGAGTTTGAGAAGCAGTGAGGATGTGCAGTGGTTCCCAAATCGGCTATTTTCAGTTCTGCCACACTGCCAGCGTTTTCGTGTTTTTTTTAACCTTTTCAACTGGTCACAGAAAATGTTGATCCATTATGATCTATCATCGGACCGTTGTAAACACAAACAGTATCAGTGACCGTCCCCCAGAGGAAAAAAAAATCAAAGGTGTCTTACATTGTCGCTGCACGCCCGAAAACAGCATCTTCCGTCAAAAATGAACGTCTTTCCCACCTCCCCAACTGGCCACAGAACATTTATATTCATTATGATCGCTTGTCAGACCATTTGTAAACACAACAGGGATCACTGTTCGTCGTCCAGAGAAAAAAATATACAACCAGGACTGTCCCTTCCTTTGATAGAGCATGTTGAAAACACCATGTGTCGCCTAATGCAGGGCAAAACCAGTCAACTCAAGATATAGCTGTTTCCAGGAAACCAATAAACAGGAAGTGGACGGTGGCGGAAATCTTCGGATGACGTTAATTCCGGATCCGTGTGATTTAAAAGTGAAAGTGGTCACTCAGGGTGATAGAGAACAGCGAGATCTTTTAGAAAACTACTAAACAGCCAAGTATCGTCCAAACTCGTCCGTGGCAATGTGAGCCTTTGCAGAATTGGACGGGAATGGCAATGAAAGAGTTAACAGCAAAATTGGTGGAATTTATGGAATATATATATTTTTTGAAAATCCTTTGAAATAATAATACTAATGTAAAAAAAAGGAAAAGAAAATAGTTACTCGCGACCCATGAAAATCAGTCCGTGACCCACAAATGGGTCCTGACCCACTGTTTGGGAAACGAAGTGAGGTAGAGGATGTCCCGGTGTGAACTACTGGTACCTGCATTCACCCCTCGTCGCCTCGTCTCTTTTAGCTCTTCCATCTTTGCCCCCTGGACACAAATAACCCTCATTTGTATTGTGTTTCCAGCTGGTCCTTCAATGGGACCGAAGTAGACACAGAGGCGGATTACCGCTACAACTTTATCGATGGGAACTTAATTATAACCAATACGAGTGAGATCACTGACTTTGGGAAGTACCAGTGCAAGGCCCAGAACAGCTTTGGAACAATCTTGAGTCGGGACGCCCTTTTGCAATTCGCATGTGAGTAACCCCTTTTCCTATCTATCTACAGTATCTGTCTATCTGTCTATCTATCTGTCTATCTATCTATCTGTCTATCTGTCTATCTGTCTATCTGTCTATCTATCTATCTATCTATCTATCTATCTATCTATCTATCTATCTATCTATCTATCTATCTATCTATCTATCTATCTGTCTATCTATCTATCTATCAGTTTATCTATCTAATCTATCTCAGGGGTCTTCAACGTTTTCAGGCCAAGGACCCCCTAGCTGAGAGAGAGATGAAGCAGGGACCCCTCTATATTGTATAAAATTGTGTTTCAGATAAAAAAAAATGTTTTACTTGGTCTGCGCTCTTTTTTCCCTCTACACCTAAACCTCTTTGCCAAAAATAGCCGATCTACAAGCTCACAACGCCTCGCAGCGCGAGGCGTTGTGAGCTTGTAGATCGGCTATTTTTGGATAAAGAGCTCCTCAGAAAAGGGATGCTAGGGTTAATGTAAAGTGGTTAATGTAAAAAAAAAAAAATAATAATAATATCACACAATGATTTGGCGGCCCCCCTGTAGTAAGTCTGAGGACCCCCTGTTGAATACCCCTGATCTATCTATCTATCTATCTATCTATCTATCTATCTATCTATCTATCTATCGTATATGCCATTTTTCTCTGTTCTCCTTTTTATACATTTGACCCTTTTTCTTGGCTCTGCAAGCCCCATGAAACATATGCTTGCTTGAAGCTCCAGAGCCCTAAAGCTTCAGTAGCAATTTCCTCTTTCAGGACAAAATGTCCAGACGTGTGATGACTTTCCAACTGCTTGGATGCAAGCGACTGGCTTCAAACTCTTCATCTCTTTCACTTAGAATAGACCTGTTTGTTTGTGGGGTAAATAGACACGGTCTAAAGCAACATTCTGTTGCCGTCTTTATTCCCCATAGACAGTAGGCCGTGCCTGACACTAGAATTGTGTTGCTAAATGGGGCGTGTGTCTCCCACACTCCATACCTCAGTGGTAAATGAGAGCCAACTAGAAAAAAGTGCTCCTCGGAGCACAGGTCTCCGCCAGGTCAGGTAGGTTATTCTGGCCTCCTGGTGGCGCTATAGTAGGCCAATGTGAAAAGGGTGCCATTTCTTCTTAGGCCTTTCACGGCAATAGGACACTGCATTCATGATTTGAGGCATTTTGTTTGTGTGTTTTGCTAAATTAGACCTGCTGGTGGCGCTATAACAGGCCAATGTGAAAAGGGTGGCATTTCTTCCTCGGCTTGGTGGGAATGTTAATGCAAAGTTTCACGGATATTGCACGCTGCGTTCATGATTTGAGGCATTTTGCTCAAAACGGACCAATCCTGCAAACTTTGGAAGCCAATGTTAGCCAATGAGGATGGAATATGAAATATTGGACACATCCGTATTGATCACACACATTATGGAGATACTGTGTACACATGTGCGTGATTTTTGGACAGAATCTGAAGGAGTAATAGCAGTTGTGAAAAATGCAGGGCAAAGGTTTTTCCTTGGCCTCTAGGGAGTGTGCGTGCAAAGTTTCACGTAGATCAGTGCAGTTATAGCTAACAACGCGAATCGGCATGTTATAGCGCCACCATGAGGCTGATTTGAACATTTTCAAGTGGCATTCGTTCCTCTGCCTAGTGGGAAATCGCATGCTCCGTTCATGATTTGAAGCATTTTGTTCAAAACAAACCAATCCTGCAAACTTTGGAAGCGAAGATTAGCCATGGAAATTGGAAAATCGGCCTCCTGGTGGCACTATAACAGGCCCTTGTGAAAACCTTGGGGCAGAGGTTCTGAATTGGCATCCAGGGAGTGTGTGTGCACAGTTTCGCTGTGACTGGGCTAACAGTGACAGAGATTAGCTGTTCACAGAGGGACGGACGGACGGACAGGGTGCAAAACATACTCTCTCGCCAGCCTTTCGGCCTGGCGGAGACAAAAAGCGTCCAGCGCCCACCAGAGATGGGGACTCGAGTTTGAGACTCGGACTCCAGTCACACTTGACTCGGTTTGACTCCTCCCCTTTCTTAGTCCACGTCCTCCCAAGTGCTTCTGTGTTTATTCCTACTAACAACAACACTAATGTTTAGGGCAGTGGTCTTGAGTGATTAGTGTTGATGTATATAAGCTGTCAACAGGTCATGACGTGGTGCGTTGATAGTTTTTGTGTATCTGTTTTTTGTGGTGCTTGACGCACGTTATATGTGTTGAAGTCTAGACATCTGGGTTTGAGAGGCTATGAGTGATGTAAATTTACAGTAGGCCTATATTATAGTCTATATTGTAAGTTGTCACAATATAGTTGTAGGCTACTCTGTTATTGAAAAATAGAACACAGACAATGGACATGTGACACCTTTAAAACCTTAATAATGTCTGCTAGGTGTTTTTATGCCATGTTTTTAAACCCTGTAGCCCTTTGAGATTTGCAAGAATGTAAAGTGTGTTATATACACATATAACACATATAATATGTATTATTATTATATCAGTATTGTCTCCTCTCGCCAAAGTAATTAACTCTGAGAGTGGCCTCAGTACATGCCATTTACTTAGGACACACACACACACACACACACACACACACACACACACACACACACACACACACACACACACACACACACACACACACACACACACACACACACACACACACACACACACACACACACCACCATTAGACATAAAGGGCAAACAGGGTTCTGACATGTGGTAAGGTAAACAAGCCAACACACTGTAACTAATGAGATACAGAGCTATGCATCCACCATGATAATAAGTGGAACCTTATTTCTAACCAACGTTGTATGGAGTTTGCTGTCCTAACATCACCTGCTGCATGGGTGTAGCAGGACTGGGCAATATATCCGAAAAGGTAGCAAAACCGGTATTTATAGTGATGATAATACAGTACATGATTTGAATTCCTTGTTATACGTGATAAGTCACAGTACAACTGGCAGAGCTTTTTTTTTTTGGCTCTTTTGAGACTCGACTTGGATTCGCCCCTCGAATACTTCAATCTCGACTCGGACTCGAGCTCAAAGACTCGAGGGCATCTCTGGTCCCCACGCCTGGTGGTGAAGTACAGACAGAAAGGCTATGGGCACAGAGTTCTGTGCTGCAGGAAAAAAATCCATTGTTGGTTTTCCTCAAAGTTTTCCCTGGAGCTACGACCATAATAGTCATGTTACAGTATGGCTGCAGGGAGCTTACGGCTCACTATAGCGAGCGTACGGTGCGCAGCATTTGTGTTATGTGAACCTAAAGTGGTCACGAAGAGCATACTCACTGTAGAACAGGATCAGCCACTTAAAAATTCCGAACCAGTGAGTAGAACATCTCAGAATGAAGACAAAAATAACACATCAGCGCGGCAGCGGAGGGTGTGCCTGGAGTCTGACCTGCTCTCTCCCATTTCACATAAGTCCACCTCCCTGTCAAACCAGAGACAAGCCTTTTCAGTCGGTGAGGTGGTTTTGTTTGGATATAACGGTGTGTGTGTGTGGGGGGTGGGGGGGAGCACTGTTTGTGGAGAAAGCCCCCTGCTGACAGACATCTTATTCTTCCACTAGGTTACTTTGATTCATTATTCCATTGAGCGGTGTGCTCTGATCCGAGGAGCGGTCTTGACAACGTTGCTCTAATATCACGCTTTCCCCACGAGTCTTATTATCTCATGTATGTAATTTTAATAAAGTGGGAGATATTATAATTTCCTCAGTCTCACTACCTGCTTAAATTGCCGGGGGCATCCTGTGGGAGTATTTCTTGGACAGGCAATCTGTGCTAAAAGTTGTACCTTGACACGACCCCTGAGTGCATCGGCTGCTCCCAGCTGCCTGTTAAGCTTTTCTAAGCCACTTATCTGGTTCACTTTACTCATAAAGCACTCTTCTTTTTCCTCGCATTGTGCACAGTGCATCTCTTCAGCTTCATGCAGTATTCATATATTATAATACTATGCAACTACATGGAAACGATTCATCAGTTATTTGATTAACGGAAGATCAATGAATTAAATAACTACATTTGTTTAGTGACGTATCTTGTAATATCTATGTGCATCAAGAACAAGAGTAATGTGAATTAGCCTGGGATCCAGCATGATTCACTACGTTCGGTGGATTTTTTTTTTCTCACTTCGCTTCTCAGTGTGGAAAGGCTCCAAGGGAGGCGGGACATGCCATACGGCTGAAAACTAACCGTGGCTTCTGATTGGTCTGTGGTGCGGTGCGGGATAAAAAAAACACCAGTATGATCGGTGCGATTCGTGATTCGTTGGAACAACATCCAATCAGCAACGACGTTGCCTACGTAACATATGTAGTGAACGTAGTGAAGCAGGCTGGATCCCAGGCTAAATGTGAATGTGTTTCTTAATGTTTTTTTCCCAATATTTTTTCATTTTTGTTCTTTATTAATTTACAACCATCTCAACAGGGGTGGTACCGCCCCGCTAGGAGGTGTTCAGAGAACGTCAGGGGTGCTAGAAGCAAAAAAAATTAAGGGGTCACAGAGGCACTGTTGGGGGTTATTTGTGTTTCTTTCTTCTACTTGTTTGCACATTTTCCTCATTTTGGTCATTTAGACTTCCGTTCATAATCTCAAACTGCAGTCAAATGAGGTTAGTGAATCCATGGCCGCTGGTGTTCAGTTGTTCATCTACTGCAGTAAAATCGCCTGTGTTGAATGCATGGTTTAACACATTGACCGCCATAGGTTAATCTCATAATGTACTCACCAGTGCCAACGTTTTATTGTTGTTTTTTGTTTTTTTCACGTCGGCATAGACCTTGTTAAAATCCTTAAAATTGAGCCGTGCACTGTTTGTAAACATCGCAGACATCTGCCTGCTTCTACCACTGAAGAACGCGTGTCAAACGGTGCCTCCATGTTGTAGTTAGAACGGTTTATGTTAAACAGAGATCGACGAGGAGAAGAAAACAACAAGGAGAAAATTTAGTTTCAGTTTCGTCATTATTCCGGTGGTGTTACAATGAAATGGTCTGTGTAGAAAATTGAAAAGAAAAAAAAAAAAATCGAAAAAAAGGAAAAAGCACCACGGCCCGTAGGCTACGGGATCGGCGCTTTATGGTTGGATTTATCGGCCCGTAGGGTAGAGTGTTAATGGAGTTTTTTAAAGGACGACTTCACCGCTTTTCAACCTACAGTATCTTCATATAATATATATAAAATGGTACCATTTTTTTCTACTTGGTCTGTGTCTCATAGGAGGGCTGTGGACAGTTCAGAAACCCGTCTACCAGTGACATCGTTAGGCATGATTTTTTTTTCCAACAAGATTTCACATTTTTTATTTAGATTTTTATTAACGCGAGAACAATGGCTTCTTTTTTTGCATTGCAACTTTCCAGGAATAGAAAGCCTGCAGTTTCTATTAGCTTGGATTCCCCATTGATGATGTCACTGGTAGACGGGACTCTGAACTGTCCACAGCCCTCCTCTGAGACACAGACCGAGTAGAAAACAATGGTACCATTTTATCATGAGTATTAGTGAGGACCTATTATATGAAGATAGGTTGAAAAGCGGTGAAGTCGTGCTTTAACAGGTGGAAGTGTGTCTGGGACAACTAGTGAAGACTAATTCATAGTTTCTGTACGATGGTGTCGCTTGCCAAGAAGACTCATTGATTTGTATATCTCGTTGCTGTCGGGCAGAAACCTTTTATCTCTATAGTTTAACTTATTTATAACTACTTTTTTGTAAATTAACACCCTACTTGATCATACTACAGAGTCACACAAATCATTAAAAGTAGCAGATATGCAAGGTCGAAACACAGCTCGGAACGCAGCGACGCGTTTTGAGCTTGTAGATCAGCTACTTTTGCTATTGTTTTGCATTTGAATCCTGATATGTAACAGTTTTAGACATCTGTTGTCTTCGCACGTGACACAGTCCTACTATGTCGGTTAAGCATTTAAGCCACACGTGTGTTTCCCAGCAGTTGTTTTTATCTAATAGGAAAGTTCCACTGTCCCAGAAAATTGTCATTTGCCGAATCATTTTCAACTACAGTGAACTACAGCCGAATTCAATTAATTGTGAGTGCAATTCATTTAGATTCTAAATTAATTGTATTCAGAGCGTGCGGGTACATTGTCACGCTCGCTGTGTTAAATTGACATCAAATAAATAATCAACAGATTAATTGATGATGAAAATAATCATTAGTGGCAGCCCTGTCTGCAACAGTTCCATGTCTGACTCTGCTGTTTGCCTTCAAACCGGACCCTGCAATAAAAAAACGCCAGTCAGAGAAGACAAAGCGAGCTGGCCTGCAGCCTGCATTGAGATGCAAAGCCTCGCCTGTCTCTTTCAGCATAACGAATGGGTGGCTATTTTATCCCTCCAGCTTGGAATTCAAGGTGGTCTGTCTTAATCTGGTTGGCATTACACATTCTCACGCGCTGAAGCAAAGCGTTGATCCCCCGAAGTTGTAAAGTCTTGGAAGTTCTTTGATCGTTTCAATAACTTATAATGGAACACATCCAATAAGTAAAGAGAAAAAAAAATCCCATTCCTGTTTCAATCACGTAGGATTGACTGTGCATTTTTGTATTGATATTAACATGTGGAGACTTTTGAGACTCTGTACTAGTCTAAGCACAGAGAATTCCGGGTCCACTTTTTGACACTCCCGGACTTAAATTATTAATCAAAAAGGGTTTTCAAAGAAGTACTGCTTAACTCCCAAATGGTGTGGACTGCAGACTTGCAAAGAAAATAGTTCCACTGCACTCCGTCTTTGATGAAAAACATATATAGGACTTATTTCGAGCAAGGCAACACATTATGACCAACGCGTAGCCTATCGACCTAGAAGGTCTTCATCAGGGTCTGTCTAACATTTTGGCTAATCAGTCACACTAAAATACAGCCATGTTCCGTACGTTAATACGTCATCATGTCATTTGAATAACCGTTCAAGTGAGCACAAATTACCAAATAAATCACAAAGGGAAAGATGGCGGCAACACCCAGAGTGACCAACACCAAATAAACTATTAAACATATGTGAAAACATGAGAAAAACAGTATTCACACAGTACTACATATTTGCACAGTAGCCAAAGAGCACCTACTGTATCTATCAGAGCCACTGGCTGATCCGTGCAGCGCTTCTTTTTTCTCTTTTTAAATTATTAATACTCTTCTGTGCAGCTTCATCTACTAGAACTTTATTGAGCAGGTTAACCCATTAAGACCTGGAACGCATCTCTGTCACTTTAGATTTCTTTGGCTATTCAAAAATAGCAGATATACAAGCTCATAGCGCGGCACCGAGTGCCGCGCTACGAGCTTGTAGATCTGCTACTTTTGAAAAATCGTGAAAAATATTTTTTTTTAAAATATTTTTTCCCGATTTTTTTTTTTTTTTTAGGATTTCGAAAATGTTTAGAAGCGGCCTCAGGTCTTAATGGGTTAAAGGTCAATACACCGCTTTCTTCCATCTACACCTTATAGTCCACCTACAAGCTCAAAACGCGTCGAATTGCATCGCGTTTTGAGCTTGTAGATCGACTATTTTTTGGCTAATGTTCTCTCCCCCAGAATATGGACGCTGGGGTACAAGCGGTTATAAGGGTTGCCAGACTAACTAACTGCATGTAGGCCAGCGGTTCACAAACCTTTTCAGCTCATTGTTTGGGAACCACTGCGAACTGAAGGTGTGTCTCAAGGGGGTAAGGCAACCTCGCCGTCTGTATGCAGTCAATAAGCAGGGGCTCTATGCGCCAGTGTTAATTTTGTCGACTAAGACTAAAGGTCATTACACACCGGCCATTATGCGAATATACGCAAAATTCGGACTTGTTCCGAATACTTAAAAGACGCTTTTTCGCTCCATGGACTGCATTGACTTTATAAGGTTTTAAAAAAAAACGTATTATTCGCATGAAAAAATCGCCCCCCGGTGTGTAAGGAGCTTAAGTATAAGTATATTATATTTAGTTGACTAAGACTAAGACTTAAGGTCATTATACACCGGCGATTATGCGAATATACGCAAAATTCAGATTCGTTCCAAATAATTAAAAGACGCTTTTTCGCTTACATTTTTCGCTTTTTCGCTCCATGGAAGATTGCATTGACTTCATAAGGTTTAAAAAAAATATGTATTATTCGCCTCCGGTGTGTAAGGAGCTTAAAGGTAGGGTAAGTGATTTTCTTTGGTTAGAATAAGTGTTAAATAGCTCTACAGTATATTCTGATAGTACTCATTGCTATAGAGTGTTTGTTCAGTAAAAGGAGTCTCCTTGTCTCTCCAGCTCTTTATTAAACAGAAAATGCATTTTCGTTTCAGTTTCATTTAAAATTGTATCCAATCAGGATAGAGAACTCAATCAGGATACAGATTAAACAAGTGAAATTGGAAGTGATGACAGAAATGAGCAGGCAAAATTGTAACTGGAACACTATAAAAATGAAGCTTAAAAATGGGTACTTTCTCCTGATTGGCTGAGATTTTGACACCTACCGGAAAATGTATTTTCTGTTTATTAAAGAGCTGGAGAGACGGGGAGACTCCTGTTACTGAACAAACACTCTATAGCAATGATTACTATCAGAATATAGTGTTTTAACCTTTTAACAAAATACTTTTTGTTTTAACCCAAAAATATCACTTACCCTACCTTTAAGACTAAATCAGAATTTGCTGCAGTGTAATTGTTTTAGACTAAAATACTAAGGTTTTGATATTTAGTCGACCAAGACTAAGACTAAGGCTAAACAATTTCAGAAGACTAAAATGGGACTAAGACTAAATGGTGTGTTCATTCAAAAGAATAAGACTAAATCAAAATTTTCTGTCAAAATTAACACTGCCACGCACAGCAGCAGCCATATTGGAAAACAAATTGGGCATCTTCCTCACTTCCTTCACAGGTGTTACCAATGATACTAACGAAAGGCTCTGCTCCATTCTGGTCAAACAGAGTCAGGGTACTGATATTGTGCATGTTTGCTACCTGGAAACACTCTGCTACACCAGTGGGTCTCAAAGTGTGGTCCAGGGACCATCATGGTTCCTTGAGGGGGTTCCAAATGGTCCCTTACGAGTTTGTAACTCTGAGAGTGTACAAATGGAACCAAAGGGACCCGTATTTGTACACTCTCAGAGTTACCGGGGTCCTTGAAATTAAAACGTTTGAGAACCACTGTGCTACACTAAATGGAACAGAGCCTTAATTTCTATCATTGGTAACACATGTGACAAACGTTATTTCCAATAGAGTACAGAAGTCCTGACGTCACTCGCTCATCCCCAGGTTCGTAAAGTAATTTCTTTATGGAGAATAACATTGGGTCATCATAGAATCGTCTCATATAAGAATTGTGGTCCAAAAATAAACAAACTGTCTCGGCGATATTGTCAGAAAGGAGGTTCTGAATCGTTTATGATACTCTGTCACTTATATTTGATACAGTCTGTTTCTGGCAAAAATTGAACTAATTCTGCGGAAGTAACATTATCGTTTTCTCACCGTCAGTTGATGCTTCATATCCATAAGAGTAAAACCAGGGTTTTTTCTTTATTTTTGGAACACAGTTCTTATTTGACGCGATATTAAATACGTCTATGGGGATTCAGAATGGGGGTGGAAAACCGCGAACCAGGTAGACAAACCAAGGATGTGTAAATGACGTCAGACTTCGGTGCTCTCTATGGCTGCTGTGCATAGAGCCTGTGCGTCAAGGAACGGCCAAGTCCCTCTCTCTCTTCTTTATTCAAATCTATTCTGCTCACTGGTTGTGTTGTGTGCCTCCAAACATTCTCCAGTATAGGAGCCTTCTTTTCTCTCTCTCTCTCTTTTTTTTTCACTCTGAAGAGGCTGAACTCACACAGTTGGGCTGTTTCTCAGCCGTGACTTTGAAGAGCAGCAGGCAGCAGAGTACTGTGATCCCTGTCCCCAGGGAGATCTTCTGCTGCTGCTGCTGCTCTCTCTCTCTCTCGCTCTCTCTCTCTGTCTCTCTGTCTCTCTGTCTCTGTCTCTGTCTCTGTCTCTGTCTCTGTCTCTGTCTCTGTCTCTCTCGGTCTCTCTGTCTCTCTGTCTCTCTGTCTCTCTGTCTCTGTCTCTGTCTCTGTCTCTGTCTCTGTCTCTGTCTCTGTCTCTCTGTCTCTCTGTCTCTCTGTCTCTCTGTCTCTGTCTCTGTCTCTGTCTCTGTCTCTGTCTCTGTCTCTGTCTCTGTCTCTGTCTCTCTCGGTCTCTCTGTCTCTCTGTCTCTCTGTCTCTCTGTCTCTCTGTCTCTCTGTCTCTCTGTCTGTCTCTGTCTGTCTCTGACTCTGTCTATGTCTCTGTGTCTCTCTCTCTCTCTCTCTCTCTCTCTCTCTGGTGGAAGAAGTACTCAGTTTATTTGTGTTACTTAAGTAAATCGAGCAATACCACAATATCAAAATAATCGGTACAATCAGAGTAAAAAGTAAAAGGCCTGCATTTAATTTTTTTCTTGAGTAAAAGTAGAAATGTATTGGCATCTTACCTAAGTAAAAGTACTCTTTACTCAACAAATGCAAACACTCTGGTAAACTAAAAGTACCTCAAATATGTACTGAAGAACGTCACTTGAATATCGTCTCTCATATGTCCAAAACTTTTACTTTTCTGCATTCAAATTCAAAAGCATCAAAAGTAGCTGATTGACGAGCTCAAAGCGCGTCGCCTCGTGCCACATTTCAAGCTTGTGGATCTGCTACGTTTGATGCTTTTGTGTGACGCGTTAGTATACCCATTGAGACCTGAAGCCGATTCTACATGTCTCCTAAATCCCAACAGTTTTCTGAAAAACGTTTGTTTCTGTATCAGTGGTGCTCAATCTTTTTCATGTCAAGGACCCCCAAAATTATATCTATTTGGCCGCGGACCCCCATCAAAATATGTTGTTCCAGGGACCCCCAGAAGGAAAGATTTGAGTTAAAAATGTTCTCTTTAAAAATATATATATTCAAAGATTTGCACACATTTTCACGATTTTTCAAAAATAGCAGATCTACAAGCTCATAGCGCGGCACTCGGTGCCGCGCTATGAGCTTGTAGATCTGCTATTTTTGAATAGCCCAAAGTGTAAAATAATGCTTTTTAGCTCAAATCAAAAAATGACACAGATGCAGGTCTCAATGGGTTAATACAAATATGTAGATATACTTAGTTACTTTCCCCCACTGCGCGCGCTCTCTCTCTCTCTCTCTCTCTCTCTCCCCCCCCCCCCCCCCCCCTGGCTCAGACTCAGGTACAGGAGCCAAAGCTCTGAACCGATCGGTGGTTCCTGACGACAGACTGAAATCATTACTCCACTATCTCGGGCTGCCGATCTGGTCAAATGATTGATCGCCACCGAGCACCTGCTCTTTGCGATGGCGACGGCACATTTCTGCGTTCAGCCGTGGACACAAAGTAGTATACTCGAGTAACTACTTAAGTATTCACAAGTAAAAGTACTTTTTCTTTTTCATATCAATGTGTTGTGCTGTGACACGTTGTGAGCTTGTAATTCGGCTATTTGCACCATATCTGAAATATAGGGCTTAACCCATTAAGACCGGGAACGCATCTGGTGCCATTTTAGATGTATTTGTCTTTTCAAAAATAGCAGATCTACAAGCTCATAGCGCGGCACCGATTGCCGCGCTATGAGCTTGTAGATCTGCTATGTTTGAAAAATCGTGAAAAAAACTGTTTTGCATCTTCCTTTTAAGAATCGGAATCAGTCCTTAACCCACTAAGACCTGGGACTGTGTCATTTTTAGATTTGAGCAAAAAAGCATTATTTTAGACTTTGGGCTATTCAAAAATAGCAGATATGCAAGCTCGTAGCGCGGCACCGAGTGCCGCACCACAAGCTTGTAGATCTGCTATTTTTTTAAATTCTTGAAAATGTGTGCAAATCTTTGAATATATATATTTTTAAAGCGAACATTTTTAACTCAAATCTTTGCTTCTGTGGGTCCCTGGAACAAAATATTTTGATGGGGGTCCGCGGCCAAATACATATAATTTTGGGGGTCCTTGACATGAAAAAGATTGAGCACCATTGATATACAGCAGAAACATACGTTTTTCAGAAAACTGTTGGGATTTAGGAGACATGTAGAATCGGCTTCAGGTCTCAATGGGTTAATGGGTTAAGTGGTTAATTCATAATATATGTTTGTAAGTTTGGGTCCTAAGAGTCCCTTCCTAGAAATGTAGTGCAGTCAAAAGCACAATGGGCCTGATTCACTAAGCTCCTTTACGCCAAAATGTTGTACTTTTTACGCAAATTCCAACGTTAGGAGTCCGATTCATCAATCTTTTTTTGTCCGTGAATTTCGACGGGCGTCCACTACAAGCTTGTGTCATCAGAATGCCTTATTCTTCATGCAAAATGTGTCAACAGTGGTGTAAAGTAACTAAGTACATCTACTCAAGTTTATTTTCAGTTGACGCATTTAGAGCCTTTAATTATTAGTTCCCTCGGCGTGTTCGCCCATTTGCAAGTGTGGCCACGGTTTCGCTATTGGGCTTTCATGCCGACTCCAATGTATTAATTTATGATATTGACCACTTCACATGAACACAGCCTTAGCATCTTGATGAGGATACAGTATGGATGAAATCTAGCTGTGTCCATAACTCCATTTCCAATTCCGATGTAGGAGAGTGGAGGGTTCATCCAAATAACACAATCTCCTCAGAAATCAATAAAGCTTGGATATTGGCGCATTATTCCAGCATCAACTTTTTACCTCGGCAAAGGTGAGCGAGCAATTGTTCAGTAGATATCGAATATAGCAATTGTTCAGTAGGGCTTATATAATATCCATTCCAAGTTGTATTAGCCTTTGGTCGTGAGGTTAACGTGTGAGGTTAACGCTTCTTAATGCTCATTACGCGTGAGAGTTGTCTGTTAACTTCATTAACGTTCGCTTGCGCTGATCTACACGTTGTCAAGTGGGTGCGTCCCGCCGCGTTGTATAAGCTTGTAGATCTGTCCAGTTTGAGCAGTGGTGAGGTTTATAAATGTAGCGGAGTATGAGTCATGAGCTTCCCAAAAAATGTAAATACTCAAAAAACACAAAATATTTTGTTAAGTACTCAAGTAAATGCACTTAGTTACTGTCCACCACTGTCTGCATTGCAGTTCTTTTTTCCGTTTGCAGCATTTAACCCATTAAGACCTGAGGCCAATTCTTACTTAAGTCTTCTAAATCAGTTTTCTGAAAAACTTATGTTTCTATGTCAGTGGTTCTCAAACGTTTTCATATCAAGGACCCCCAAAATGATATGTAATTGGCCGCCGACCCCCATCTCAAAATGTTTTGGACCCCCAGAAGCAAAGATTTGAGTAAAAAAATTTCACTTTAAAATAATATAAATATATTAAGTTGCACACATTTTCTAATTTTTTCAAAAATAGCAGATCTACAAGCTCGTAGCGCGGCACTCGGTGCCGCGCTACGAGCTTGTAGATCTGCTATTTTTGAATAGCCAAAAGTGTAAAATAATGCTTTTTTTTTTTAGCTCAAATCCAAAAGTGACACAGATGCGTTCCAGGTCTTAAAAGGTTAAAGACTTAGTAAATATGTCGATGGAACGAACACTGCTAAATCTGCAGGTCAGATCGTGTTGCCTGTTATGTAATGAGATGTTGTTAATTTCGCCCCCCAGTGTTGGCCACATTTAGATTGCCGTCCATTGATTTGTGGTAGTTTTACCTCATTAGAGAGACATTGATATTGATCCACTTACATACAGTACAGTACGTCTCGTTTTACAGAAGGAAATAATAACGGGTCACGCGGGTTTGCTTGGTCTTCTGGTACTTGGAATTTTAGTGAAACTCGAGCATTGCCTTTCCCGGTATTCTGCATACGCAGTAACCCCCCCCCACCCCCCCCCCCCAACCTAAAATCTACCTTCTATCTCTTCTTAACCCATTAAGACCTGAAGCCGATTCAACCATTTGTCTACAGTATTCTGAAAAAAAACGATGTTTCTATATCAGTGGTTCTCATACTTTTTCATGTCAAGGACCCCCAAAATGATATGCATTTGGCCGTGGACCCCCATCTTTTTTACCATTTTTCAAAAACAGCGGATCTGCAAGCTCGTAGCGCTATGAGCTTGTAGATCTGCTATTTTTGAATAGCCAAAGTGTAAAATAATGCTTTTTAGCTCAGAGAGAGAGAGAGAGAGAGAGAGAGGGAGAGAGGGAGAGGGAGAGAGCGATATGTCTAAAATTCACCTCCCAATTAAAATCTGTCTAAAATACCAGACACCGTTATAGAACCCATTTCCTTCTATGGTTGCGAGGTCTGTCGTCCACTTGCCAACCTTGAAAAATTGTATAAACACCAAATTGAGACTTTGCAAATCCATTCTCTGCATCCAATTCCCCTTTAGGCTAGTCGTTAAGATGTTGTCTTTCCACGCGTGTGACCCAAGGTTCGAATCCCG
>NC_139945.1:8508186-8693579 GCF_963454915.1 Gymnoscopelus microlampas | reverse complement strand
AATCCCGGGCTTTACTTTGGAAACAGTAAAACCCTGGAGCGATGTCCCCTACTGGACTAAGCCCAATGATAAGAAAACAAAAAGAACAACACGGGAAAGAATCAACCCAAAACCAGAGCAAATTGTTGACCTTGCTCCCAGGAGAAGATTGATGCGCACAATGTGGTAGAAAACGTTCTAACTATCCTCCCACTGTACAAAGACACTAATCGTTATGTGTATTCCTGTACTATCTGTACCGAGTTCACCTGGACTGTAGAACTATACTGTATATATGAGCAGAGTTCTACGTTCAAAGACATTCGGAAATGTTTCTGTGCGTGCGTTTGTTTATTCAAATACATATAATAACTGCTGCTATTTGTCTTAACCCATTAAGACCTGGAACGCATCTGTGTCACTTTAGATTTCTTTGGCTATTCAAAAATAGCAGATATACAAGCTCATAGCGCGGCACCGAGTTTTTTCCAAAAACTGCTAGGATTTAGAAAACATTTTTAAGAATAGCCTCAGGTCTTAATGGGTTAAAATGTTTACACCGAGTGACTGCTACAAAAAAAAAGTGCTGTGATTTGCTTTAAAAGGTTCATACTGTACCAAGCTAACCTTGCCTAGTATGCCATACTTATTCTTAACAGCAAATGAACCCTTTCATGGTTTTGTGAGCTAGTTTTCTTTCTTTAGTTGCAATGTGACGAAGCTTGTTTTAGACAATTCTTTATTCCCTTTAAAGTGTACATCATCTCCCAGCTTTGACGCTTGCTGTGGCAAGCATACGTTTTCTCATCCCAATAAATCTCCATTGAATTGAGGGAGAGAGACGGAGAGACAGACAGACAGACAGACAGACAGACAGACAGACAGACAGACAGACAGACAGACAGACAGAGCCACACAGTGGGTTTCAAGAAGCACATCATCATGGCTGCTTCCTTCAGTCATTTGCTGTCCGTATCTACAGATTGCACAGGGAAGACACGCCACCATTAGACCCCGTCTTATTTTAATTCAAGCTTTCAACTTTAAAATGCTCCGCTTCCCCACAGCTGATAGCATTTCTGTCACCATCAAGGAAATTATGGATCTTTGAAAATACTTTGTTAAATCAATCCTTTCAGGGACTATTTTCGGGGGCCAGGCTTTTCAAATCAATTCCAACTGCATTAAAACGCAGCAGATAGTGTAACTTTGAGGCAGTGAAATTGAAAAAGAAAAAAAAAGAAGTACGTTTCAGTTACTGCAAGTTCATTTCACACCGTGCAGAACTGAATGGAATCCAATGGTTTGCTTGAGAAGCAAACAGACAACGTACTGCTTTGGAAAATGGCGTCAAATATCGCGGCTGTCGGTCAAAAAAACGTTCCTTTTTATTATTATTTAAGACTTGAGGCCGATTCTACAAAATGTCTTCTAAATCTCTTTTTTTTTTAAACTTATGTTACTTTGTGGTTCTCAAACCTTTTCATGTCAAGGAGAAGGACCCCAAAATTATATGTATTTGGCCGCGGACCCCAATCACAAAATATTATGTTCCAGGGACCCCCCAGAAGCAAAGATTTGAGTTACAAATGTTCACTTTAAAAATATATATATATTCAAAGGTTTGCACAAATTTTCACTATTAAAAAATAGCAGATCTACAAGCTCATAGCGTGGCACTCGGTGCCACGCTATGAGCTTGTAGATCTGCTATTTTTGAATAGCCAAAGTGTCAAAAAATGACACGGATGCGTTCCAGGTCTTAATGGGTTAAATAGTTAAAATAGCCGATCTCCAAGTACATTGGCTATTTTCACTACTTGTGTGCAACACCATATGATGAAGTAGTGCATTCATTTATACGCAAAACCTTCTTTTATCAAATTTCAACTCGTTATGAGTTGAAATATATAGAGATACAAGGTTTCTACCCGGCAACAGCAATACACAGTGAGTCATAGTCACTGGGCTTTTACATGTGCATGGCAGACCACCCGTATGATCCTTTAGAGCAGTGGTTCTCAACCTTTTTCATGTCAAGGACCCCCACATCGACACTTATTAGCCCGCGGACCCCCATTTGAACAGATATGTTAAGGAGGAACATTTTTTACCGCTCTAGCAGTGATTTTCAACCATTTTAATGTCAAGGACCCCCAGTTTGACATGCATTAGAGGCTACGGACCTCCATTTAATGGCATTTATATCTCTGGGACCCCAATTTATATTGTAAAATCAATGTTAATGTTACTCTGAGAGTGTACAAATGGAACCAAATGGACCCGTTAGGGTCCATTTGGTTCCATTTGTACACTCTCTGAATTTGGATACTGGGTATTGAAAACCTCAAGGGATGCGTCTGTGACGTATATACCATGCCACCACTTAAACATAATATTTCAGAAGCTAGAACTTTTGACACACTGATGGAGTATAGTATAGTATATTGTGGGTAGTATATGGAGATGACATATATGGGACATTAAAAAGGATAAATTAAACAAATGTGACAGTTTATTAGAACACAAAAAAAATCGCTACAGCCTCAGTAGTTAACCAGCAAAATGTTGGTATTTTACAATGCCTCTCATACTGATTGCATTGAGAGCTGCAGTTCATCGTTCTAACGGACCTCGAGTAGCGGCGCTGTCTCAAAAGTGGGCGTGAATGTGTAGGCCTTCCGCTTCTGGCCGTGTGTCTCTATAGTCTAAGACTGAGAGTAGGACAGCCTCTCTGATCCTCTTTCTGCAGAACAAGGGGAAACAATATGTATTTCTATAAAGTAGACCCATTTATTTTCAGTAACAGGGCTCTAGCTGTCTCTCAAGCTCTTTAATAAACGGAAAAATACAATTTTCATCCAATCAGGAAATGTACCAGTTTCAATTTTATAGTGTTCCCATTGCAATTTTGGTCTGACTGCTCGTGTCTTTATTTCCTCGCTTCCAATTCCACATGTGTATCCTGTATCCTGTATGACTTCTCTCCCCTGATGGAATTGTTATCTCGACCCGAAAATGTATTTTCTTTTAAAAAGGCAGGAGGGACGGTGAGACCCCTGTTTGCCGAACGAACGCTCTGTACAGCAATGATTACTATGGGGAAATAAAGTTATTTGACGCTCATTTTAACAAAACATATCCTTTTACCCCCCCCTTTAACCGTTACGTGATCAGGCAAGTTGTCAAATAATATCCTGTATTTTTTCTGTATTTATAGCGGTGTCTAGGATACTAGTGGGAGGGGGAGAGAGAGTGTGATTCTCAGGCCAGTGCCAGCATTCACGCCTGTTAGCTGCCAACTAAAGTACAAGCACAGGCCTGTACTGTTGCCCACTAAGCAGCTCTTTTAGTTTTTTTTGTTTTTTTTACCCATTAAGATGTTACAAATGCCTTCTGAATCCTAACAGTTTCTTGAAAAACGTATGTTGTCCAAACTATTTCATGTCAAGGAATTATTATGTTATTATGCAGACCCCACATCTCAAAATGTTTTGTTCCAGGGACCCTCAGAAGCAAAGATTTGAGTTATAAATGTTCGCTTGAAAAAATAATAATTGTATATTCAAAGATTTGCACAAATGTACACGATCTTTCAAAAATAGCAGATCTACAAGCTCAAAGTGCTATTTTTGAATAGTCAACCAATGTGCTAAACAGCAGGAGGGGGTCCTGAGTTGGTTGTTGATTGAGGAGACAAATTCTGCTTTACTTTCGTGACACTCGTTTTCTCAGGTGGTATAGGCCATTGGTTCTCAAAGTGGGGT
This sequence comes from Gymnoscopelus microlampas, assembly GCF_963454915.1. NCBI lineage: Eukaryota > Metazoa > Chordata > Actinopteri > Myctophiformes > Myctophidae > Gymnoscopelus > Gymnoscopelus microlampas. The sequence continues at coordinate 8,689,833 of NC_139945.1, read as the reverse complement.
CCGGGGACCCCCAGGGGTACTTGGGGGTGTTCCAGGGGGTCCCCAGCTAAATGATGGATAGGAACCAAATGGACCCTTATGGGTCTGTAACTCTGAGAGTGTACAAAAGCAACCAAATGGACCCTAACGGGTCCATTTGGTTCCATTTGTACACTCTCAGAGTTAAATTAACATTGACTTTACAATATGAATTGGGGTCCCAGAGATATAAATGCCATTAAATGGGGGTCCGTAGCCCTAATGCATGTCAAACTGGGGGTCCTTGAAATTAAAACGGTTGAGAATCACTGCTAGAGAGCCGTAAAACTCTTCTCTTATGGGGGTCCCTGGCTTATCTTTTCAAATGGGGGTCCGCGGGCTAATAAGTGTCAATTTGGGGGTCCTTGACATGAAAAAGTTTGAGAACCACTGGTATAGGCAATTTTTACCAGAGATCTTCCTGACCACAGGCTCCCTCCTGCTTTTATTCATTTACTTATTGATTTGCACAAGGAATGCTATTCATATAAACCGTATACAACTTCTTTCTTTGGGAAAGATGACTGGATGTTGTTTTGAGGGTGAGGTAAGAACCCCTAGGAGGGCTTATAGGAGAAGCTCACCGTTTGCATTGCATGATATTGCATAATATTAGAATTGCATTAGCATAGAAATTATCAGATCATAAAATGTATGAAGTCAAAACTAAAGAAAAACCCTGAGCAGAAAAGACACCAAATAAAAGAAGACGTGACACTATGTATGAAATGCAAAATAAAAGTGTTTTAACCCATTGAGACCTGAAGCCGATTCTACACGTCTCTTAAAGCTCAACAGTATTCTGAAAAACGTATGTTTCTATATCAGTGGTGCTTTTTCATGTCAAGGACCCCCAAAATTATATGCATTTGGCCGCGGACCCCCATCAAAATATTTTGTTCCAGGGACCCCCCAGAAGCAAAGATTTGAGTTAAAAATGTTCGCTTTAAAAATATACACTGCTCAAAAAAATAAAGGGAACACTTTGATCCCTTAATTCTTTTTGAGTTTTTTCGTTAGCAGTATGTACACAGTTCATGAAAAAACTCAAAACAATTAAGGGATCAAATTGTTCCCTTTATTTTTTTGAGCAGTATATATATTCAGAAGATTTGCACACATTTTCACGATTTTTCAAAAATAGCAGATCTACAAGCTCGTAGCGCGGCACTCGGTGCCGCGCTATGAGCTTGTATATCTGCTATTTTTGAATAGCCCAAAGTGTAAAATAATGCTTTTTAGCTCAAATCAAAAAATGACACAGTTCCAGGTCTTAATGGGTTAAAATACACATAACACTACACCAAGTTTGCACACACGGGTCTAAAACCACCCATTTATTCAAATATATATATTTTTTAAATAAACAAAGACATGGATATTAATACTTTGTTTCAAATATATATTTTAGATGTGATTTGGGCCAAACAATCATACGTTCAATATTTGAAACATATTTTTTTTTGTCACTTTGCCACAGCATACAGTACACATACCTATGTTAGCAGAAAATGCAATAGAACTCTACTGTACTGTATCTTTAGTGTACAAACTGTGCCACTGGGGCCAAGTACTTGGAATAGTAATTGGAAATACATTTGTTTCAGAGATATACAGTACCTAAATAAACACATGTCGTACATGAAATATCATAGAAAGTGAATGTGGGTGTAGAAATACAAAATCTATGTTTGTTCATAAACTAAGAACAAAAATATGTAAAATAACTATTTTAAACAATAACAATATATGTACTGAATACTTGAAATAGTAAACGAGATAAATGCATTTATTTCAAAGATTTAGCACTGAAACACATACACATACATGAAATAATATAGAAAATGGATATGGGTCTTTTTGGACCCTTGTTGTGCATTAGAAGGGTAGTGATACAAAACATATTTTAATTCAAAAAGTCATGAAGTAAAACATTAATTAAGGATGTGTGATGGTAATACAAAAACAAATTAATTGGAATACCTGGAACACTGGATGATAATTTACCTTTTTGTTTGTTTTTCAATGTACTTATTAGTTTACTATTGAAGGTGCAGTAGATAGGGAGGATGTGGTAGCCACTAGTCATGTCATAGATCATCTGACAGATCTACATACGTATGTACGTATGCAGTCCACATATCTCGTGAACCGTTTGACCTGATAGGCGGTTGTTCAGAACTGCCAATTGATTGCCATGGCAACACCAGCCTAAGCTTGTTCTGGCAAGTTCCCCACACCTGCTGCCATTTGATTTCTTAGTCAGTCTACTTTTCACAGTCAGTTTGCACTCTTCAGACATTCTCCATACATTCTCCACAGCAGGGACGTGCACAGATAGACTCTAGGTGTTGCTAGAGCACCTGCCCTTTGCCCTCTTGACCAGAAGTGCCCTTTTGAAAAAAATAAAGAAACACGTTTTTTTTACAGCAGGGGTCTTCAACAGGGGGTCCGGGACCCCTAGGGGGTCCTCAGAGTTACTACAGGGGGTCCGCCAAATCTTTATGTGATACGATTTTTCTTTTTACCATAACCACTCGAAACCTAGCATCCCTTTTCTGAGGAGAACTTTAGCCAAACATAGCAGATCTACAAGCCCACAACGCCTCGAGCTGCGAGGCGTTGTGGGCTTGTAGATCTGCTATTTTTGGCAAAGAGGTATAGGTGTAGAGGGAAAAAAGAGCAGACCAAGTAAACAAAAAAAAAAGTATAATTTACTTGAGCACCTGCCCCTCAAAATGCCTGTGCACGCCACTGCTCCACAGATATTCACCACTGCACCAAGGACTTTCCAGAACCGCCAATATGGGCATGAAAGGGACAAGGACAGATAGATATAGAGATCTCCATATAATGGGTAGTAAAGGGACACAGGCAGACAGACAGATACAGAGAGTGTACAATGGTTCCATTTGTGCACTTTCCATTGGTTCCATTTTGGAACCCCCTCAAGGAACCCTGAGGGTCTGTGGACCCTGCTTTGACAACCACTGGGATAGATGATTGATCCCATTCAGGTGTTGAAAATGTCAAGATGCTCACCCGCAATACTCATAAAACTCATTTTCTCCACCGTCCAAGCTACTTCTCTCTGTGTGTGTGTGTGTGTGTGTGTGTGTGTGTGTGTGTGTGTGTGTGTGTGTGTGTGTGTGTGTGTGTGTGTGTGCGTGTGCGTGCGTGCGTGCGTGCGCGCGTGTCCTCACTCTGAGGAAAGCCCTGTGCAGAAACGCAGACGCATGTGTTGTTTATTGTTATGTGACCTAAATACATAAGTGGAAATGTGTTGATATCAAGCTCGAGATGTGCAAAAGTTGTCCTATCTTTTAGAATAAGGTATGTGTACAAAAAATGTCTCATCAGTTGCACTGGTGCTTGAACCCCAGCATCCATATTCTAGGGGAAACATAAGCCAAAAATAGCCGATCTACAAGCTCACAATGCAACACATTGTGAGCTTGTACATTGGCTATTTTCGGCGGAGAGATTTGGTGTCGACGAAAAAAAGTGGTCAAAGTACAGCTGTCACTCATGTCCAGTTCTCTAAGACTACGGGGGTTTAAGTGGTTAACCCATTGAGACCTGAAGCCAATTCTACATGTCTCCTAAATCTCAACAGTATTCTGAAAAACCTATGTTTCTATATCAGTGGTGCTCAATATTTTTCATGTCAAGGACCCCCAAAATTATATGTATTTGGCCGCGGACCCCCATCAAAATATTTTGTTCCAGGGACCCCCAGAAGCAAAGATTTGAGTTCAAAATGTTCGCTTTAAAAATATATATATTCAAAGATTTGCGCACATTTTCACGTTTTTTCGAAAATAGCAGATCTACAAGCTCATAGCGCGGCACTCGGTGCCGCGCTATGAGCTCGTATATCTGCTATTTTTGAATAGCCCAAAGTGTAAAATAATGCTTTTTAGCTCAAATCTAAAAATGATACAGTTCCAGGTGTTAAGTGGTTAAATAACGCCCATGCCTAATGCTTTACAGAGGAGGCCTATGAACAATTACAAATAAGCTGTTGCACTAGCCTGGCATGGCCAGACTAATGTCACTGCGTAGATATTAGTCTGGAATCTCTGTGTGGAAGCTGCATTACCGAGGGGCAAATAAAAAGAAATGCCTCTGGTGATAAACGCGCCCCATATTTGCATACTGGGCTTTGATTGGTCCCTCACAACTTCGGAGGGAGAGAAATCCAATCTCTATTGAGAGGGGCCAGACCTAATCTGCCAATTAGGGCAATTCTTGGGCGGTGCAACCGCCCCTATATGTGAGGTTTGGACCCCCACCCATTGCACCCCCCCCAACCCTGCGCTGTGATTGGCCACCATTGTACCCCCCCTAACCCTGCACCGTGATTGGCCAACATTGTACACTGGTTGACTCTATTAAGGACTGTGATTGGCTAGTGAAACACATGACACATATGCAGTCCTATAAATAGGACTGCGCACTTAAAAAAAACACATTTATGTTTTTTCTAAGTGAATCACCCACTGTGATGACCACTGTGACCACACCGCCCACTTCACACTGGGTGTGATTTTTCTTTTGCAATGGCAGATTCGTCTGGAACCAGGCTACTTTTGCACTGCCCACGACATTCAAGTACTTTGAGTGCTGGCGTAGATTTAGGCGCAGGTAGGATCACAGGGATCCTATCTGGTATTGTGTTGATGTTACGATAATAACAGGTTACTGTTCAGGATCCAAATAAAAAAAAATATATATATCTAAAAGTAGCTGATTGACAAGCTGGAAACGCGTAGCTTCGTGCCACATTTCGAGCTTGCAGATCTGCTACTTTGTATGCTTTTGAGTGACGCTGTACTGACCTGTAGTGTGATCAAGTAGGGCATTAATTTATAGAAAAAACACATTAACCCATTAAGACCTGGAACTGTGTCATTTTTAGATTTGAGCTAAAAAAGTATTATTTTACACTTTGGGCTATTCAAAAATAGCAGATATACAAGCTCATAGCGCGGCACCGAGTGCCGCGCTATGAGCTTGTAGATCTGCTATTTTTTGAAAAATCGTGAAAATGTGTGCAAATCTTTGAATATATATATTTCTAAAGCGAACATTTTTAACTCAAATCTTTGCTTCTGGGGGGTCCCTGGAACACAATATTTTGATGGGGGTCCGCGGCCAAAAACATATAATTTTGGGGGTCCTTGACATGAAAAAGATTGAACACCACTGATATAGAAACATACGTTTTTCAGAAAACTGTTGGGATTTAGGAGACGTGTAGATTCGGCTTCAGGTCTCAATGGGTTAAGTTAAAATATGGAGATAAGAGGTTTCTGCCCGACAGCAACGATATTTGGGAATAAATATGTATCTTTTTTTAAGCCCTGTAGCATTGCTGAATATTATGCACCCCATGTATGCTGAAAGCCTCATCCAGGCGTACAGACATGGTGTTTGGAATGTTACATTTGACCATGTGCTACATCCTGAGATGAAGGCTTTGAACTTCAGTCACCATGAGGCGTAATTATACACTATAATTACAGTATAAAATTAATTATATGCATATGTAATGATACCATATATGCATATACATTATGTATTTTGTAGCCTCAGTGTCCTGTTCATATAGTTGCCAGCAGTGGCAGACCACCGGATGGTGTGGTCTTCTGCTGCTGTAGGCCGTCTGCCTCGAGGTTGGACGTGTTGTTTTTCAGAGAAGCTCTAATGCAGTGGCTCTCAAACCTTTTCACGTCAAGGAACCCCACATTGATGTCTTTGGCCACAGACTCCCATCTGAAAATGTTTGTGCCAGGGAGAGAGGATTTGTGCCAAAAAAATAATTCTACAATAATTCAAAATCTTCCAAACATTTTCAAGATTTTTCAAAGAAATCCCAAAAAAAATAACACACAAGCTTACAGCGCGGCACAAAGTGATGCGCTGTGAGCTTGTAGATCTGCTATTTTTGAATAGCCAACACGATAAAGTGGTGAAAGTGATTGTGATGCTCTATTAGCTCATTTTGCTGGGGACCCCCCCCCCCCCGGATTTAATATGAAGTTGAACAGGCGTGCCTACATACATGTTTGGTGAGTGTAGCCCACAGACAATACACTCTGCTTCCTATTGGTCAAGACCAAGACGAAAACACTGATACTGTACTTCCTTTCTGCATTTCGACGGTGAAATGGCATTTGCGTTTCACCATTGTCATTAATTCACGGAGAGCTTCAGGCAGTGCATTCGTTCGGCTCAGTGCAGTAAGCTTTCACTTTGATCTGAGCGTAGGAGCGCAGGGCAGAGTTGAGCGCTGTATTATCAATAGTACACGTTCCAGGGTTTCGGGGTGGAAGTCCGCCTCTCAGAGTGTGTTTCCAAACGAACCATTGAATGTGCATTGTAAATTGTAAATAGAATGCTTTAATGGTCTGTGACTCTGATACACAGATACACGGACATTTGAAGGAATGTCTAAACTCCCCCAGACAGCCAGGCCCCCAAAAGAGGACATGTCCGAGGACATGTTCACGCTGGTATAATATGTACTGTATAACTGCCTTGAAGAGATAAAGGTGTTGAACGTCTCAAAACTTTCAAAAGCAAGTTCGAAATCATTCTGTTTGCACCCCCATGACTTATCACACAGATAAAACACAATCTTGGCAACCTGTCCACCCTGGTCAACCCCCATGTCACAAGCACTGTAGTACAGTACATGCACTATTATAGCCAAAGGCAGTATTTTATTTTATTTGTTTCTACATTTGAACCATAGCCAAAGTCAAGCCATTTCTCCCATGCTCTCATATCATCCTGCTTGGACTACTGCCCCTCGCTGTACACTGGAAGTATTTAGTTGGCCCTGTCCAGTGGTGGAAAGTAACTAAGTACATTTACTTAGTTACAGTAAGTACAATTTTGAGGTATTGAGTATTTCCAATTTCCAATAATTTTACTTCTACTCCACTACATCTCGGATCCAAATATTGTAGTATAAAAACATCACAATGCAGATAAATAAGGGCTACTCAAAGCTGGTGCGATCCTTATGTAATGGATCGTATACCCTAAATGTCTCTAATAGAGACCAATCCATCCAGTTTCACAGAGTCCTAGAGTTTGTTCCGTTTGTCTGGGGCAAAAAAAGATGACGGCAGTCTTTCCTTGTTCACTGTTCTCTCATGGAGTGATACGTCTAATGTGTGTCTGTGAGCATATTTGGCTATTTTTGGTTAAGAGATATGGTGTAGACGAACCCAAAAAAAATGGTCAAAGTCAAGGCAACTCAGGTCCATTTGACTAAGAATAGAGGGGCTGAGGTGGTTAATGTTCTCCTGATTGTTTGCAAAGCTCTTAATGGGCTGCCTGCCTCCCCTGCCTACAACACTGACCTTTTAAACCCTCCTCCTACCTCCCAGGGTCCCTCGGGGCAGCTGACTTGCTGACTAGCTGTCTCACAAACTAAACACAGGTTCAGGGGTGGCCGCACCTTTGCTGTCAAGACTGCGGAGCATGCATTCGCCTCCCCTGTCAACCCCCCCCCCCCCCCCCCCCCCCCCCCCCCCCCCAACCCCCCCCCCCCTCCGCTGAATCCTTTAAGTCCATGGCTCAAGACTTCTCTGTTATTCACTAGCATTTGAAATCCCCCCAGGCGTGGCTGATATTTATCCTCGGTGTTGCTGTTTTGTATTGCTTTTTACCGCTTGTGTGTGTGTGTTCTTACAGATGTTTTTTTTTTTTTGCTGATTGTTTGTGCCTTTTAGCTGTTAGATCTTGTTGTTCATGTCGATGATTTTTGTATCCGCTATTTAACTATACTGTACATCTTGGTCTATGCAGCATGTTGGTTAATAAGTTGGTTAATATGTCTTTTTAAATGTGTTTTATAAATACATTTGACTTGACTACTGTACACAGACAGACAGACAGACAGTAAGAGAGAGAAAGAAAAGAAAAGCTCTTCAAACACGGAAAAAAGAAATGAAATGAAAAGCAAGCACATGCCACATCTTTTACAACAGCCTTAAATGGATATAAATGTCTCTAATTTTAGACCTTTTTCATAGCTTTTTTTCCCCATGCCCAAGGTGCAGCGTAGCTGCAAACACTCTGGCCTGCAGAGTGATGGACTTAAAGTGATAGCAATAAAATGGCTGGCCCTCGGGTCAGTCGTCTGCCTCTTCCTATGTCGACGCTGCCAAAGTATTGTGAGTTTAACAGCGTCAATGAACTGAAAGGAATTCTGGAATTTAGTCACACTCAGTAGTTGTTATAGTCATGCATTGCCACCAGTCCCAGAAATACCCTGCAGGGGTGTTATGTTATCATTATATGCATCTAAGTGCAATCTATATTGGTCTTTCAGAATCAATTGTGTTTACTTTATTTAACTTCTCAGGGTGACTGATAAAGAGAAGCCTCAACTGGCAGTATCCTACCCAGTAGCCACCATGCATTGCACAAGCATAAGAGTCGCGATACGTCCAGGTATAACAATATTACATTGTGTTTAGGCTTTGGTTTAGCCATGGCTTGTCGGTGGTTAAGGTCAGGTTAGCTAGCGGATAGCCACATGTGAACTCCCACATTCAGAGCTCATAGGAGCAGAGAGAGAGAGAGAGAGAGAGAGAGAGAGAGAGAGAGAGAGAGAGAGAGAGAGAGAGAGAGAGAGAGAGAGAGAGAGAGAGAGGAGAGAGAGAGAGAGAGAGAGAGAGAGAGAGAGAGAGAGAGAGAGAGAGAGAGAGAGAGAGAGAGAGAGAGACTATCAAAAGAAACATCTACTTTTTTGGTTCAGCTTGTCCTTTTAGCAGCTAGTATACTGTAACGTTGGTCTTAGCCCTGTGCTCGTTGGCAGAACTACTGTGCCACTGACACAAGTGTTATTGTACTTCTCTCCATGAGATCATGTATATTAAAGTATATCCATCACCACCTATTGTCTCTGATTGATCCAGAATTCTCATGACACAATCTGTCGCAGCGCCGTTTTTTTTTTACTCACGCTGTTTGGTGAACCCCCCAAGGTTGGTGCCCTGTGCTGCGCTGCTTTTATCCGCTAGATTGGGACGTTCACGCCATATTTTGCACCATTACGGTGCGTTCATCATCAGTGACGAGTGCCTCCAACAGCCGCTGCGTGCAGCGAGCTGCGAGTCGCAGCGTGCCTGTGTGTTAGGATGCCGTGGCTCACACAATCACAGCATGCGTCGCCCTGCGCATAATGGCTGTACATGGGGGCGACGCGTGCTTTAGCGTGATTGTGTGCCTAGCCTCGATCTCCAGGCTTTTATTTTTTAGTTTGGCTAAAAAAGCTTGGACATTCCTGTCCCAGCTGTTGGTACGAAAAAGCGCCTCGCGTCGTCTGATGTGGTGCGCATTATTTATTTTGGGTGCGCACCTGCGCACCAGTTATGTGCACCCCTGCACATTACCACTAGATTCTTTGGCTATGTTTCGCTATATACAGCTTCATCAAAGATTAGCACAAATTGTGAACACTAGGGGACCCCCCAAGTGATGCCCCTGGTTCCGGAGGTCCAAAGCCAGAGCTGAACTGCTCCAGCCCCCAGTTTGCGTCAATAACAGAGCCCCAAGTCCTACTGTGAAACTGAAATAATTGGCTAAATATTCCCTTTGAAGCTGTCACAAATAAGAAGCCAGCCTGTGTTTATCCCCTCAGTTTTGTCTGCAGGACTTTAGGGGCCGTTTGCTCTGTTAGTGACACCATGCAATATGGGCCATCCACCTCTGAGACGGATTAACCCATTAAGACCTGGAACTGTGTCATTTTTAGATTTGAGCTAAAAAGCATTATTTTACACTTTGGGCTATTCAAAAATAGCAGATATACAAGCTCATAGCGCGGCACCGAGTGCCGCGCTACGAGCTTGTAGATCTGCTATTTTTTAAAAATCGTGAAAATGTGTGCAAATCTTACTTTTAAAGCGAACATTTTTAACTCAAATCTTTGCTTCTGGGGGGTCCCTGGAACAAAATATTTTGATGGGAGTCCGCGGCCAAATACATATCATTTTGGGGGTCCTTGACATGAAAAAGATTGAGCACCACTGACAAAGAAACATACGTTTTTCAGAATACTGTTGAGATTTAGGAGACATGTAGAATCGGCTTCAGGTCTCAATGGGTTAAAACCAGGAAATCCCATTAATCCATTAAGACCGGGAACGCATCTGTCATTTTAAGATTTATTTGGCTAGTTTATAAAAAATCTGGATTGTTTTTTGCTAAGACTGTTGCTTTTTTAAAATCTTTTCATATACATATGTATGTCTTAAAGCGAACATTTTTAACTCCGATCTGTGCTTCTGAGGGGGTCCCTGGAAAAACATATTTTTAGATGCGGTTCCGCGGCCAAATACATATCATTTTGGGGGTCCTTGACATGAAAAAGTTGGAGCACCACTGATATAGCAACATAGTGTTAGGATTTAGAAAACATTTTTAGATATGTATTTGGCCGCGGACCCCCATCTCAAAATGTTTTGTTCCAGGGACAAAGAGGCAGAAGCAAAGATTTGAGTCACAAATGTTCAGCTGCTTTCTTTCTCTCTGAGGCGGCCATAGAGAAACAGACTAGGTTGTGATTTGTGTGACCGGTACTTTGGACCATTTTATGAACACATTTTTTTGTATTGAATTTGAAAAGGTTAGGTTTTTTTTGCCCGCGTCCCAATATTTTCAAAACACCTGCTATCGAACAACATGATTTATCGTACAACCTAGCCTGGCGTAGACAGACTATATCACTGCGTGGATATGAGTCTGTTGCTTCCATGAGGACGTTTTGTTTCCCAAGGGGCGGGATCAAAACAATGGCCCTCGACGCAATTGGTTAGACCTACAGTACAACCAACTACCAATTACAGTCGCCCATATTCGAATACTGGGCCCTGATTGGTTACACACGTCTTCTGGAGCGGGAAATGGATTCTCTATGGAGCGGTGCCAGACCCAAATGGCAGAGTGCATTTTTTTTTTTTGCACTCGCAGATTCGTCTGGTCCCAGGCTAATTAGAACCATGTTGATGAGACATTCTCCGCCTTAGCACAGTGGAAAAGAATGGTTCAAATATATCCTGAGGCTTGTTCACTAGATCTGCTATTTTAAGCGCATGACACTGTCGCGCATCAAAGTATAAATCAGGCTTAATCCGTCTGAGCCCGAAGCCCACCGCTCTCCCCCAAGCCCACCGCTCTCACCCTTTACCTAGATCACGGTTTGCAGTGGTGGAAAAAGTACTCACATTTTGTACTATAAGTAAAAGTATCAATACTGCAATGTAGAAATACTCTGTTACAAGTAAAAGTCCGGAATTCAAAATGTACTTGAGTAAAAGTACAAAAGTATTGGTATCAAAATGTACTTAAGTTAAGTACCAAAAGTAGAAAGTAATCATTATGCAGAATGTCCCATTTCACAACTTTTCAAATGTGTAGAATGTATACAAATATGTTGAAAATAGCAGTTCTATAAGCTCACAATGCGTCGCATCGCGATGCATTGTGAGCTTGTAGATCGGCTATTTTCAAATGGCCGAAATGTATACAGGGATGAAGTGGTTAATGTATGTTTGGTAATAATAATCAAAATCTACAAAGTATCTAGTAACTAAAGTTTTCAAATAATTGTAGTGGAGTAAAAGTATAGTATTTGCCTCTGAGATGTAGTGGAGTGTAGGAGTAAAAGTATTGGAAATGGAAAACACTCAAGTAAAGTACAAATACCTCAAAATTGTACTTAAAGTAATACTAGGTAACTTTTTCAACAAAACTAAAGTTAAATTGTATATCTTTTGTGAGTGGCAAATGCTTCACAACACCCACTCCATGAATTGAACCCCCGAAAGTCTTTTATAAACTATTTTCTATTGAAACAGTGGTTAGGTTAGCCATTCCTGCGAAAATGACGTCATCCGGCCGGAAAACGGAAACGGAAATGCACCAGTTTCCTGTTTGGCCAGGAACTACCACACCGGTTCCGTGTTTGGCCAGGAACTACCGCGCTAATAACAAAAAGGAATCTCACGCTGTTGTTAAGAGATTGTAGGATTTGAAGATCGAAAAACAACAGAAAAAGAAAACACAGCTCACGGTAACTGAAGCTCCACTGGCTAAGAGAAACGATCCACAGATAGTATAAAACAATTAAAAGAACGCTTTTTGAAACGCTTCCGTCTTCCGGTCCTGGACCTGCATTGTATTACTTTAAGTACAGTCCTTGAGTAAATGTACTTACACCACTGGTAATAAAGCCCTTTGCTCTAAACCACTGGTACATGCACTCCCACATACGTACACATCTATTTCCATGCTTTTCAGCTGATTGTAAGTGTTGATTAACAGTGTTGGACATGGATCTGTAAAGTGCTACTGTTTCATACTGTATTCTCAATATTGTAAAAGATACTGAGCTACATTTTTGCATGAAACGTAGAGAGAAAAGGGGGCACGGTGGCGCAGTCGCTAGCGCTGTCGCCTCACAGCTAGAAGGTCCTGGGTTCGATTCCCGCAGGGGACGCTGTGGGCGCTGGGGGCGTGTCCTCTCCTCTGCGTCATCAGTGCCCATAACTTAGGTGGGGTTGGCAAAAGGGCCTTTCTGTGTGCAGTTTGCATGTTCTCCCCGTGTCCCCTAGGGTATAGGTACCTTCACAAAAAACATGCAGTAATCCTGGGCTCTATACTTAGACCCTTCATAAAAATGCGGGCTAAAATCCTTGATTATGCGATGAAATATGAGGGTTTTTTTATGTGATTTTATGCGGTGAAAAAAAGTTGCAAAATATGCGGAAAGTTGTGAAATATTATGCATCGACTGAAACGGAATGACAATTATTTCGCAGCCGGAGTCGGGGAATCGGTGACACCCTCTTGGCCAGTGGTTCCCAACCAGTGGTCCGGGGCCCACCAGTGGTCCTAGGGGGTGGGGGGTCCGCGGCCAAATGTTTATCAATTTAGTGGTCCATGGCATGAAAAAGGTTTGGCCAATAATGAGAACCGCAGTGTTTTCATGACTTCGGGTCAGGACTAATTTTCAAGAGCGAATGATTGATTGATTGATTGATTGATTGAATGTTTGATTAGGTAGAAATGTAAAAACAGCACGAGTACAGTTAAAGCACTTTGTCTAAAAGGTCTGTTCCAAAAAGTCCTTGCGGTCTTGATTCCATTGAGGTCCTTGTATTCAGTTCATAAAACATATAAAGTAGCACCAACAGTTCAAATATCATCACAAAAAAACAGAGAAAAAGATAGCACTATATGTGCAGAGTCTGGAAAAAAGATAAATGGGGGGGGGGGGGGGGGCGTGTAAGAGTCAAAGGAGAAGGAGGGTGGGGTTGCCTGTCTAAGGGAGAAGTGGTACTGCTCCACTCCCTGTGGCCTCCTGAAAGGTGAATTTTCAGGGCTGTTTTAAAGGATGCCAGCGATTTGCATTTTTTTGAGGGATGGGGTCAAACTATTCCACACCTGGGTGGCAGTGCTGTAGAAGGAGAATTAACCCATGTTTGTTTTATGGGTGGGTGGTACCAGATTGTTGTTTACGCTCCCTCTGGTTTTGTGACTGTGGGTGTCAACAGCTAACTTTTTGGAGGTATTTAGTCAAATATGCGGGTATTGAGGGCACATTTGCATTGACAATTTTGAAGACCAATCCCATTTTTTCCCCGTCGCAGATCTGGGCGCCTTCAGTGGGAAGACCAGAGGAGGCGTGTCCGCACGAGAAGGTCAGGGTGTCGTGCTCATGTGCACCCCTCCCCCACATTCACCAGGTAAGAATGCAACCCTACTACCACTCGCAAGCCTATCGTGTGTGCGTGTGCGTTTGCGTTTGCGTTTGCGTGTGCGTGTGTGTGTGTGCGTGTGTGTGCGCGTGCGTGTGTGTGTGTGTGTGCATGTGTGCGTGTGCGTGTGTGTGTGTGTGTGTGAGTGTGTGTGCGTGTGTGTGCGTGCACTTAAATGCATATACTGTGTATATATAATATATATATAGTAAGTAAGTACATTTTATTTATAAGGCACCTTTCGAAACAATGTTACAAAGTGCTGTACGCAATATAAGCTATATTAAACAAGTAAAAAACAGGGTATAACTAGAAAAAGTGTTCCTCGGAGCACAGGTCTCCGCCAGGTCAGGTACGTTATTCTGGCCTCCTGGTGGCGCTATAATAGGCCAATGTGAAAATGGTGCCATTTATTCTTAGGTCTTTCACGGCAATCAGACACTGCATTCATGATTTGAGGCATTTTGTTCTAAAAATGTGTTTTGCTAAATTAGACCTGCTGGTGGCGCTATAACAGGCCAATGTGAAAAGGGTGGCATTTCTTCCTCGGCCTAGTGGGAATGTGCTTGTGAAATTTTACGGAAATCGCAAGCTGCGTTCATGGTTTGAGGCAGTTTGTTCAAAACGGACCAATCCTGCAAACTTTGGATGGCAACCTTAACCAATGAGGATGGAATATGGGAAATCGGACAGATCAGGGTTGATCACATGACTATAGAGATACTGTGTACCGATTTGCATGACGTTTGGTTAAAAACTGTAGGAGTAATGTGAAAAAATGGGTTTTGCACAAATCGGCCTCCTGGTGGCGCTATAACAGGCCCATGTGAAAAATTTGAGGCAGAGGTTCTGAATTGGCATCCAGGGGAGTGTGTGTGCACAGTTTCGCAGCGACCGGGCCAACGGTGCCGGAGATTTGGTGGTAACACACGGACACACGGACACACGGACACACACACGGACGGAGGGTAAAACATACTCTCTCGCCATGCCTTCGGCCTGGCGGAGACAATAACAAAATAGAGTAATAATACAATACAACAAGGATTAAAACAAAACATTGACCTGTACACGTGAGTCAGGTAAAAAAAACGTCACGAGACAAAATGCTTACAAAAAAAATGTGTTTTTAGCATGCTCTTAAAACCGTCGACTCACTCAGCATTTTTTAAAGCGAAAGCAACCACTGCAAAGGCCCGCTCACCCTTTGTTTTGAGCTTGGTCGCGGGTATCTCCAGAAGGGCTTTGTCAGAGGACCTGAGGGATCTCACAATGTCCTTAGAGGGCAGTAGGTCAATGATATAAAGTGGGGCCAGCCCATGTAGTGCTTTATACATAGTTAAAATCCATTCTGGACTGAATTGGTATAACACCAATCTACGGTTGGTGTTAGTGAGAATTATGGCTATACAATATTACAAGGCTGTCGCACATAAGTAGTGAAAATAGCTGATCTACAAGCTCACAACACGTTGTGTTGTGAGCTTGTAGATCGGCTATTTTCATTGGAACGCAGGTGATTTTTTTTCACCATTTCCACAAACGTAACAGTTTTGTACGTGAGGTTTGACAGAGACGATACATAGGCCTATGCAGTACGCCTAATGCTTCCATTGAACCATTCATATTACTATTCAACTGATGACAGTTTAAAACATAACGGAAGCCAACACAACGTCGTCTCCTCCGGTTCAAATTTACCGGATCATTAGGAATGAAAAGAGATCTCACAAAAGGCAATTAGATCGGCAGACGGCGGACGACCGTTTTAATGGCACATCTCAAATCTCACCGCCGCACGTACAGTCCTCTAATGTAAGCTCTTTATGTGCGGCCATGAATCATGGTGATTTTGTGTTTGCATCAGCTGTCTGCTGCAAAGCGCCCAACACACCCGACGGGTGCAGGTTGCCGTTTCTTTCTGTGATGTGATTGTATATAGGAGGAACATCGGGGGTTGAGGGTGGTGGTGGGGGGGGGGGGGGGGGGTTGCAGAAATGGACATGCAATAAAGCATTCCATGATTGATAAATTAACCCGTTCAGACCGGGGAAAGAATCTGTGTCATTTTGAAAGATGTCTTTGGCTATTCAAAAAATAGCAGATCTACAAGCTCATTGCGCGGCTTGTAGTTTGTAGAAAAATCTTGAAAATGTGTGCAAATCTTTGAAATATACATATTTTTAAAGCGAACATTTTTAACTCACATCTTTTTGCTTCTGGGGGGGTCCCTGGAACAACATATTTTTCAGATGTTCGCTTTAAAAAAATGTATATTGAAAGATTTGCACGCATTTTCACAATTTTTCAAAAAAAATAGCAGATCTACAAGCTCACAGCGCGGCACTCGGTGCCGCGCTGTGAGCTTGTAGATCTGCTATTTTTTTGATAGCCCAAAGAAATCTTGAAAATGACACAATTGCGTTCCCGGTCGTAAAGGGTTAAAATGCACTTCCAGATGGGCTCACACAGTTAAGGTTCTCCATAAATCTCAAGAGCAGGTGTTTCTTTTTTTTCTCCTCGAGGTGTATCTTGATTTATTTATGCCCTCGTGCTTTTACCAAAGAAATAAGGCTATAATATACTGCCGACGCAGGCAGATTGTTTAAAAAAACCAAAGCCAAAGCGAGGTTCTCCTTTCGGAGGTATATAGAACACCACTGTGATTGACAGGAAAGGAGACGTGAGCGTTGACACTGAGGCTTGAGGTTGTGAAATGAGATCAGCAGAATGTCAATAGTGATTTTCTATCATTTAAGCCGTTCGAACCGGGAACGCATCCTGTGTAACCACTTAAACCGTTATTTCTATGCTTTTGGGCTATTAAAAAAAAATAGCAGATCTACAAGTTCATAGCGCGGTACCGAGTGCCGCGGCACTCGGTACCGCGCTATGAGCTTGTAGATCTGCTATTTTTTTTGAAAAATTGTCAAAATGTGTGCAAATCTTTAAAGGTATGTATTTTTTTTAAGCGAAGATCTTCAACTGAAATCTTTGCTTCTGGGGGGGAGGGGGGGTCCCTGGAACAACATATTTTGAGATGGGGGTCCGCGGCCAAATACATATCATTTTGGGTGGTCCTTGACATGAAAAGGTTTGAGAACCACTGATTATAGCAACATAAGTAAAACATATATATATTTATATATTCAGAAAATGTATACATTCAAAGATTTGCACAAATGAAAAATGATTTTTCAAAAAACAGCAGATCTACAATTAAGCTCATAGCGCGGCACTCTATGAGCTTGTAGATCTACTATTTTCTGAATGGCCCAAAGAAATCTAAAAATGCGTTCCCCCGGTCTAAATGGGTTAAGGAGTCAGGTTACTCTGAGCAGTAAATATAACGCAGGCTTTCATAAAGGGCATAATGACATGGCTCATATCCTCTGGATCGAGTCGATCGATACGGAATACATTGTTTAAGTGTACGGCTTGAAGGTCAGGGAAAAGATAGGAAGTGGAACTGAATAAAAACACGGTGGATATTGTTATTAATAATCGGCGCGGGTGACAGCTGTTCAGGAGTGGGCTTTGAACCGACGGGGTTCGCCCGCTCCATTCCCGGGCGATTGCTGGCTTTTGTGTCGCAGTGTCCTTATAAGCCGTTCAAACCTGGAACGCATCTGTGTAAACACTGTATCCATATTCTATACTTTGGGGCTTTTCAAAAATAGCAGATCTACAAGCTCATAGCGCGGCACCGAGTGCCGCGCTAAGAGCTTGTAGATCTGCTACTTTTGAAAAATCTCGAACATTTGTGCAAATATTTGAATAAATATATATTTTTTAAAGAGAACATTTATAACTCGAATATTTGCTTCATGGGGGGTCCCTGGAACGAGATATTTTGAGATGAGGGTCCAAACACATATAATTGCGGGTCCTTGACATGAAAAAGTTTGAGAACCACTTGATATAGTCCATACGCGTCCATGCGCGCACACACACACACACGCACGCGCACACGCACACACGCACACACACACACGCGCACGCACACACGCACACACGCACACACACACACACACACACGCACACACGCGCACACACGCACACACCATAAAGGTCATACAGAAAGCTTTCAGCACCTTAGACAGCGCTCTGACATGTGGTAATGACTAACAAGCCGACATAACAGAACTAATGAGATATACAGAGCTACCAAATGCATCCACCATGATAATAAGTGGAACCTTATTTCTAACCAACGTTGTATGGAGCTTGCTGTCCTAACATCACCTGCTGCATGGGTGTAGCCGGGCAGTTCACCAGAAATGTATCGAAACCGGTGGTGTAAAGTAATTAAGTACATTTACTCAAGTACTGTCTGTACTTAAGTACACTTTTGAGGTACTTTGACTTTACTGGAGTATTTCGAATTGTCTATACTTTTACTTCTACTCCACTGCATCTCAGAGGCAAATGTTGTACTTTTACTCCACTACAATTATTTGAAAACTTTAACCACTTCAGCCCTATTATATATTATACCTAGGCTATTTGAAAATAGCCGATCTACAAGCTCACAACGCGCCGCCTCGTGCCGCGTTGTGAGCTTGTAGATTTGCTACTTTCAAACATTTAGTACTTTTACTTTTGGTACTTTAAATACATTTTGATAGCAATACTTTTGTACTTTTACTCAAGTACACTTTGAATTCCGGACTTTAGCTTGTAACAGAGTACTTCTACGTCGCAGTGTTGATACTTTTACCTAAAGTAAAACAGTTGAGTCCTTTTTCCACCACTGATCGAAACCGATATTTTAGAACCAACTTAATCTCGCTCAGGTTAAGCGAAGAATCAGGAAGCAGGGTTTTTAAAAGATATGTTTTCGTTAATATCAATGAATCAACATGAAATAATTCTAATCGATTTTCCATAATCCGACCGATTAAACACTTAAAGGAGAATCTTACCTTTTCTATGACGTTATGATATCTTAGGATGGATGGTACAGTAGAAACATTTCAAAACTCGATCCCGGGTCCGCCACAGCTTAAAACGTGCGCGGATAGGCCTTGCGTTAGATTGCATATTTTAATAGCTTTTTTTTTTCTTTTTTTTTGGTGAGATCTTCATAGCGACACTATGCAACCAAAAAAAAAAGAAAAAGAAAAAAACCTAAGTCTCGCTAGACGAGGTTTCAATCTCGAGATTTCAATCTCGTCTAGCACGACTTCTGTATTTATATATTTTTTTTGACAGTGTTCTGTCACTATGAACGTCAGATCTCACAAACAAAAAAAATAATAATTTAAGATATGTGATCTAACGCAAGGCCTATCCGCTCACGTTTTAACTCAATTCCTGCCAAGATCGCATAAATGCGTTCTATTGAAAAATTAAAAAAAATTGAAAAAAAAAAATGATTTTTTTTTTTTTTTTTTTTTTGTTTTTGACCCAAAGACCAAGGAAGATTTAGACTCCCACCCACTTCCTTGTTAACTCAAAACTTAAAAATTCTGTATCTCGGCTCCGGAGTACTTTTTTAAAATCTCTGGCAGACAACAGCAAAAAATCTGAAATAACTCTGGCAGGTGAAGTGTTAAGCTGTGGCGGACCCAGGATCGAGTTAAGACATTTTTCTACTGTACCAGAAAAACTTAGTCCAAAATTTTCCTTTAACTCTGCATTATACTTTGTTGTACAATCGTAGCTAACAGAAATAGCCCAAATAGCCGACCTATCCGTTAGTATTCATAAAAGCATAGCTTGGGTTGTACAGTACCTTTCTTTTGGCCCCTGTCACATGGGACGTTTCTTTCTCTCCAAATGATGTATGTTGCATGGTCTTATACTCTGTTCAAACTTGAATTAAGGCTAATTTATATCTTCAAGATTGCTCTTCTGACAAAAATGAAAAATGACACCTGAAACGAGGGGGGAAAAAATAGTGTTCCGCCCAATTAAAGGCTGCAATTCATGCCTTATTATAGAGCCTGGGAGTGTGTTACCATTTAAATGCACACTCTACGTCGTGTGTCACATGACGTTAACCCATTAAGACCGGGAAAGCATCTTGTCATTTTAGATTTTAACCACTTTAACCATTATCTTATAATTTGGGCTATTCAAAAATAACAGATATACAAGCTCATAGCGCGGCACCGAATGCCGCGCTATGAGCTTGTAGATCTGCTATTTTTGGAGGGGGAAATCATGAAAGTTTGTGCAAATATTTGAATATATATTTTAGAATTGAACATTTGTAACTCAAATCTTTGCTTATGGGGGATTCTACAAATGTCTTCTAAATCTAATTCTAAACAGTTTTTTGAAAAAAAAAACGTGTTTGTGTTGCTATGATCAGTGGTTCTCAAACCTTTTCATGTCAAGGACCCTCAAAAAGTATATGTATTTGGCCACGGACCCCCATCTCAAAATATTTTGTTCCAGGGACCCCCAGAAGCAAATATTTGAGATAAAAAATGTTCGCTTTAAAACAATATATATTCAAAGATTTGCACACATTTTCACGATTTTTTCAAAAATAGCAGATCTACAAGCTCGTAGCGCGGCACTCGGTGCCGCGCTACAAGCTTGTAGATCTGCTATTTTTGAATAGCCAAAGTGTAAAATAATGTTTTTTTTTAGCTCAAATCAAAAAGTGACATAGATGCGTTCCAGGTCTTAATGGGTTATTTTGTGTGAGATATTATTCTTGTAAAAGTGTATACCATGACAGATGTGGCTAAGTGGATTTATACAGTCTAGACAAAATCAAACAGCATGGCGTCTGACTATGCCACATTATTTTGCGTGAGATACTAGTTTTCAAGATACTAATCTTGAAAACACATTTTCAAGATTTTTCTAAAATAGCAGATCTACAAGCTCGTAGCGCGGCACTCGGTGCCGCTCTACGAGCTTGTAGATCTGCTATTTTTGAATAGCCCAAAGTATAACATAATGGTTAAAGTGGCTACACTTTAACCATTAATGGGTTAAGGTGGAATGTGTCGTGTAGGGTGATTTCAAACACATTAGCACACCACTTAAAACCACATAGATTACGTAATTAAACATCGTTTGGAGTCGCTCAGACGTGAGCGGTTCATTCCTGTTCATGTCATGGTATCGGGGTCTTGTGAGCATGTTTTTTTTTACCGTACATTGTTCTCCGATAAACAAAGGGCTACTTCATCATGTGCGAAATGACAGCGCGGCCGCCATTGTTTCCTTGCGTGTGTGTGTGTGTGTGTGTGTGTGTGTGTGTGTGTGTGTGTGTGTGTGTGTGTGTGTGTGTGTGTGTGTGTGTGTGTGTGTGTGTGTGTGTGTGTGTGTGTGTGTGTGTGTGTGTGTGTGTGTGTGTGTGTGTGTGTTTTTTACTATTACTATACTTGCGAGGACCAAGTATAGTAGAATTTGAAGAAATATACATTGTGAGGACCGTTCTCCTGGTCCTCACAAGACGAATGGTTGTTTTGTAGTTTAAAAAAAACATTTTTTAGAGATACGTTTACAATTAGGAAAACAGTCAGGTCAGGATTAGACATCTAGAGGTTAGGTTTAGGGATTGGAATTAGAGTTAAACATGATTTATACTTAGTTGTGCGCCAGTGTCGTGCACCGAAAAACAGATGATCTATAAGCTCACAACGTGTCGTGAGCTTGTAGATCTGCTGTTTTTTGGCTTTAGGCTTACGGTTAAAAATATATATTTTTTTAAATGGCATTCATAAAATGGCTGTCCTAAAGTGTTGATGTCCTCATAAGTATAGTAATACAAACCTGTGTGTGTGTGTGTGTGTGTGTGTGTGTGTGTGTGTGTGTGTGTGTGTGTGTGTGTGTGTGTGTGTGTACGTGCGCAAGAACATCACTACTGTTTCCATATTTTAACTTTTTGTGTTTTTTTCCTAAATGATCATACTACAGCGTCACACAAACGCATCAAAAGTAGTCATTGCACATACTCCCACCGGCTGGGGAGACTATACCTATATCTGTAGGGAGTGTTGGGCAGGAGGAGTAGGACGAAGGCTCTAAAGTCCTCCCGGTGGGGGCTCCTCACTGGCAGGTGAGTCAGTAGGACACAGCAGCGGTGACAACACACAGGAATGTGTAAGGGGAGGAATCTCTTGGCATAACGACTAAGTTGGTGAGAATAAAAACGAAGGCCACGTCCCAAGATGGGGGGGGGGGTCCGAGCAATGGCATCAAAAGTAAGCAGTCAAAAGCTACTAGCTATCTGATGCTATTCATTAGAATAAGGCAACACGATAGCTTTTGTTCACCTTTATTTCCATTAAGACCTGTCGTGTGTTCCATACACACTGATTTAGCATCATGGCTGGTGTGATGCCCCGCTTAGCTTCATTTGCCACCTTCCTTCAGTCGGTATTAGTATTGTCTCGAGTTCAGACCAGCGTTGCTCTGCAACGTCTTCGCAAGATGATCCTTTTTTTTCCGGCAGTGTGTTTGTCGACGGGGTCGCACCCCGACCTCCATTTGCAAAATGCCTCTCGGCTTTCCATTGTCTGTCCAATCGACTGGGGACGCAAACGCACTCTCCTATTGGGGAAACGATTTATTTGTTTATTTTGGTCCCCCATACACTGGACGCGTGACAATGACGGCGGGACAATGGGACGAGAAGCCGCGGTGCCGCGTGCGTGTAATAACCTCAGTCCAATTTAGAGCGGCATTTGCACATTGTTGTTTGTCTCATTAAGTTCAGCCGGTGCCTCTCTCTGTCGAATCCCCGGGAGAGAGCGAGCAAACAATACCTCCGCTAATTAATGTGTTGATATGAGGTGTTTGAAAGAAAAATGTGACCTGCCCGCTTAGCTTCATTTGCCACCTTCCTTCAGTCGGTATTAGTATTGTCTCGAGTTCAGACCAGCGTTGCTCCGCAACGTCTTTGAAACGCTTGGCAATTATTCATTGTTTACCAGGGAAGGTCTCCACAGGCAGCTTAGAAAATATAAAAAGCCTCTCTCTTCTCATCAGAATAGACAAATTATCGATGCGGAAATCAAGGAGCTGTGAAATGCTATTACGCAATAATCACACAGGGACACTTTTGTCGTCTGCGAATGATTTCGCCCATGGGGATGACAGTGTCTTTTTTTACGTGTATATTTTCTTATTTGTTTGGTTCTTTGTTTTTGTATGTGACAGATGACAGATGTGGCTAAGTGGATTTATAAATCCTAGACGAAATCGAACAGCATACCATTTCCACATTATTTTGTGTGAGATACTATTCTTGTAAAAGTGTATACCATGACAGATGTGGCTAAGTGGATTTATACATCCTAGACAAAAATCAAACAGCATGGCGTCTGACTACTGCCACATTATTTTGCGTGAGATACTATTCATGTAACAAGACAGCATGGGATCGTTTCTCTTTTGTTCCCCGTTGGATTTTTAACCCATTAAGACCTGAGGCCGATTCTACAAATGTCTTCAAAATCCCAACAGTATTCTGGAAAAAAAACGTATGTTTCTATATCAGTGATGCTCAAACTTTTTCATGTCAAGGACCACTCAAAATTATGTGTATTTGGCCGCCGACCCCCATCTCAATATATATATATTTTTCCAGGGACCGCCGGAAGCAAAGATTTTAGTTAAAAAATATTCACTTTAAAGATTTGCACATATTTTCACGATTTTTCAAAAATAGTCAAAGTGTAAAATAATGTTTTTTTTTTAGCTCCAATCTAAAAATGACACAGATGCGTTCCAGGTCTTAAAGGGTTAAATCAGCAGGATATCGCAAAAAAGGGCAAATTTATACAAACATAATGGCTACAAGACTTTGTTAGACATCTGAGATTTCTATCCCACGCTCTCCTGCCTGTCTAATCATAAATAAATCAGAAAAGGGGCTGAACGCAGACGCGGCTAGTTTAATTACTTTCCAGCGCTGATTGGATTTAAATCAGGAATGTCTTATTTTTTCTCCTGTGGTCTGATAAAAGCCACTCGTTTGGAGCCACCCTATCAACATTTAGTGTTACCAGTGAAAATGACGGATGACCAATATTCGACCTGTCACGTGAACGACCATTCAAAACAGGCCATTACAGCTCTAATGGCATCCTATATATATGTGAAATGAGATCCCCATGTGTAAAGCTGTTTGAGCCAGGCGGTTGTAACCTATATGTATGCTGGCAGCATTCCTTGATTATTAACCCTTTAAGACCCGGGAACGCATCTGTGTCATTTTAAGATTTATTTGGCTATTCAAAAATAGCAGATCTACAAGCTCATAGCGCGGCACTCGGTGCCGCGCTATGAGCTTGTAGATCTGCTTTTTTTTTAAACATGAAAAGGCGTGCACATCTTTGAATATATTTTTTTAAGCAAACATTTTTAAGTCAAATATTTGCTTCTGGGGGGTCCTTGGAACAAGATATTTTGAGATGGGGGTCCGCGGCCAAATACACATAATTTTGGGGGTCCTTGACGTGAAAAAGGTTTGAGAACCACTGATATTATAGCAACATAGTTTTTTTCTCAAAAAAACTGTTAGGATTTAGAAGACATTTGTAGAATCCCCCAGAAGCAAAGATTTAAGTAAAAACAAAAACAAATTACTTAAATATATATATATATATTCAAAGATTTGCAAAAATGTTCAAGATCTTTCAATAATAGCAGATCTACAAGCTCATAGCGCGGCACTCGGTGCCGCGCTATGAGCTTGTTGATCTGCTATTATTGAATAGCAAAGAAATTTTAAAAAACGACATAGATGCGTTCCCGGTCTTAATGGGTTAAGATGAACTCGCAACAGCTATGCATTATATTGTCGTTGTTGGGCAGAAACCTTGTATCTCCTTTTTTCCCCCCGTTAATGTATGCCCTATATACTCGCCATACAAAAGTGGCGCGCAAACGCTGCAAAAAAAGAAGAGAAATATCCAATCTAACATATATCCAAGCTCAAAACTGTGAGCTCAGCTATTTTAGATTGTTTTGGACGAAAGTGATCTTGTAGAACTGCTATTTTCAAACATTTTAGTACTTTTCGTTTTGGTACTTTAAGTATATGTTGATGAAAATACTTTTGTACATTTACTCAGGTAACATTTCGAATACAGGCCTTTTACATTGTAACAGAGTATTTTTATATTGTGTTATTGCTACTTTTATTTAAGTCAAACATCTGAGTACTTCACTGGAGCCAACTCAGTTCAACTAAGTTTGAAATGAACTTGCAGTAAAGCTATATGCAACATTATTATGATGTGACATGGGTGACAGTCTCATCAGCGTGACATGCAAAGGAGCCTGACACTTCTTTCATCTTAATCAACACACAGCCAGGATACATGTGCAATACGCGCGATAACACCAGGGCTGGCCCTCGCCTTTGAGTAGCCCGGGGGCTTGTAGAACCGTCAATGTCGAGGTGGAAACCTCATATGTCCAAAAACTGTCAGTTCTCACAGGGATTCGGATTCAAAAGTATAGCCAAAGTTGCAGATCCACAAGCTCGTGGCAGTGTTGATGTTGACAGCAACTTTAGATTTAGTTTTAGTCATAGTCTTTTGGAAAAAAAATCCATTTAGTTTTTGTCATATTTTAGTCATCTGAAATGTTTTAGTTTTAATTTTGTTTTGTCGACTAAATATCATAAGAATGTAAAATAGCAGATCTACAAGCTCACAACGTGTCGCATTGTGAGCTTGTAGATCGGGTATTTTCAGAGTGCAACACCCGAGCGCAACCAAGCATAAAATGACTTGTCTTTTAGTTCTACTGGATCTCCTCTCCACTCGTCCCTCAGTAACATTTTAGTCCAGTTTTTATTTGTTGGCGGAATTGCCAATATATTTAGTCTTAGTTTTAGTCAACATAACTTAGTTTTTAGTTTGTTTTTATATAGTTTTCGTCAGTGAAAAAAGGTGGCCGACCAACATTTTTCGTCATAGTTTTAGTCGACGAAATCAACACTGACTTGTGGATCCGCAACTTGTTGATGCTTTTGCGTGACGCTGTAGTGTAGTGTGATCAAGTAGGGCGTTAATTTACGAAGAAAACACAAAGTGAATAAAGGAGATAGGAGGTTTATGCCCGACAGCAACGAGATGGTGACACTGAACCCCCCCCCCCCTCCCCCACAACTGACGCATGTGCATTTTCAACGCTGCATAATTCACCATCTATAATTCCTCCAACCTACACTCCAACGATGTCACCTCATTAGATTCTCACACTAATCTCACTAGCGGGGAAAAAGGAAAAAAAAACATACCACACGCAAGTCCCATAGGTGCGGGTTTTTAGCTGCGGTCAACTCGAGTAGAGTTGAATGAATTTCTTCTACTTTGCCCCTCGTCCTAGGATATCATAATATCATATTAAAGGTAAGAAAAACGGGCGGAATTCTCCTTTAACCTGCAGGCAGTCAAACATGCATGCATGCATGTAGGCCTACTTGCACAGCGATTGTGTGTGATGCTCAGACATACGGTATAGCATTTCTCTCTGGCAGAAACTATATTTAAACGTAAATGAATGTCCTACTTCGCTGGACAAGAGTGTCGCACAAAAATAGCAAAAAATAGCCGATCTACAAGCTCACAACGCATCACAATGTGCCGCGTTGCGAGCTTGTACTGTAGATCTCTTCTCTTAGATCTCTCTTCAAGCAAAAACAATTGAAACTGAAAGTCAAAGCGGTTAAGTCTGCAGGTTCTATAGCTATTGAACCGATGAAAAGTATTGACACCAGCTTGTGACTAAATAATAACTGTGTGTTCCAATTCATCTATCCATTAGAACACAGGTTATTTTTTCCCCCATTTCCTGATAAGTAACGTTTCCACCCGACAGCAAGGATATAACTTATACTGTACAGCAGAAAGCTGTGTGTGTGTGTGTGTGTGTGTGTGTGTGTGTGGATTGAACCTTATTCCCCCCTTCCTCCCAACAGAAAAAAAGAAGGGAAAAAAAGACCTAACCCATTTAGACCGGGAAATAATCTGTGTAATTTTCCGATTTCTTTGTCTATTCAAAAATAGTAGATATACAAGCTTGTAGCGTGGCACCGAGTGCCCCGCTACAAGCTTGTAGATCTGCTATTTTTCTTTTCGTGCAAATCTTTGATTCTACAAATGTCTGCTAAATCCTGACAGTTTTCTGAAAAAAATATGTTTTTGGCCGCCAACCCCCATCTGAAAATATTGCTTTCCAGGGACCCCCCAGAAGCAAAGATTTGAGTCAAAAATATTCCCTTTAAAAATGTATATTTTCAGATATTTGCACACATTTTCAAGATTTTTCAAAAATAGCAGATATACAAGCTCGTAGTGCGGCACTCGGTGCCGCGCTAGGAGCTTGTATATCTGCTATTTTTGAATAGCCCAAAGTCTAACATAATGGTTTAAGTGGTTACACAGATGTGTTCCCGGTTTTAATGGGTTATAATAAACCATGCCTGGTTGACTAAGGCTAAAAACAGAATAAAATGTTGCAACAACAAACTTCACAGTGGACTTATGACACAAACAAACTTGACTAAAGTCTGCTGCCGCTGCGGGCATGCCGCTCTGCGGTTGCAGCGCGGGGTGGGGTGTCTTCTCCTTGACTCTCTTCCCCAGTAGCAGGCGGTCCCTGGGCTGGGCTGTGCAGAGGTCCACTGTCCCACTTATTTCACTGTGTGCACCTGGAAATACAGATGGATGTACTGTTAGGTTCTCAGGCTGCTGTAATACTGAGCCAGCTTGAGTATACAGTGGGTTGTACTGATCCCCTGACAGGCTGTTTGAGCTAAACACTTTATTTAGTGGTAATGGTTAACCTGAACTCGTTTCATACAGTATGGGACTTATGCAGTGGTGTAAAGTAACTACAGTAAGTACATCTACTCAAGTACTGTACTTAAGTACAAGTTTGAGGTACTTTTACTTTTCCAATTGTCAATACTTTGACTTCTTAGAGGCAAATACTGTATCTTTTACTCCACTACAATTATTTGAGAACTTTAGTTGCTTTGCAGATGTACATTATTACATTATAAAACATACATTAAACACTTTAGCGCTATTTTATACCTATTTGAAAACAGCAGATCTACAAGCTCACAACGCGTCGCATCGCGGCATTTTAGTACTTTTACTTTTGGTACTTTAAGTACATTTTGATACCAATACTTTTGTAATTTCATTCAAGTGGATTTTTAATTCCGGACTTTTACTTTTAACAGAGTACTTCTACATTGCAGTATTGATCATTTTACTCAAGTAAAACATTTGAGTACTTGTTCCACCACTGGACTTTTCTTGCACACACTAAAAAGATATCTGGTTCTCTTTCAATTCAATTCAATTCAATTTCATTCAAAGGAGCTTTATTGGCATGAGAAAACAAACGTTCACATTGTGTCAAAAACAATAACAACTGGGGAATTTTGTACAATTAAAAAGGGAATAAAGAATTGTGTAAACATAGCTGTCATGTTGCAACTGCAATGCAGAAAAAAACGATCTTACAAAACCACAACAATGTTAATTTGCTCTTAGGAATAGTTATATTTCACACGTAGCAGGTTAGCTTGGTATACAGGCTTTTGAAGCAAATAGCGGCATTTTCAAGGTTTTGCTGTCACTTGGTATGAAACATTTTAAGACAAATGGCAGCAATTATTCATCATTTGAATAATTGGTAAACTGTCCTCCGTACTGTACGTCCGCGCAGGGGAGGAGAAATGTCTTCAAAAGTTATTGCTCTGTTCGTATATGAACAGTTAGTTCTATGTCGAGGTCACCTCGGTGCAGATATAGTGCAGGAATACGCTTAATGATTGGAAGACCTTAACCCATTAAGACCTGGAACTGTCTCATTTTTAGATTTGAGCTAAAAAGCATTATTTTACACTTTGGGCTATTCAAAAATAGCAGATATACAAGCTCATAGCGCGGCACCGAGTGCCGCGCTACGAGCTTGTAGATCTGCTATTTTTGAAAAATCGTGAAAATGTGTGCAAATCTTTGAATATATATATTTTTAAAGCGAACATTTTTAACTCAAATCTTTGCTTCTGGGGGGTCCCTGGAACAAAATATTTTGATGGGGGTCGGCGGCCAAATACATATAATTGTGGGGGTCCTTGACATGAAAAAGATTGAGCACCACTGATATAGAAACATACGTTTTTCAGAAAACTGTTGAGATTTAGGAGACATGTAGAATCGGCTTCAGGTCTCAATGGGTTAAGGTTGGTTGTTGGTTCCATTGTATTGGTCTTGTCCCTGACCGTGGTTCATGGTGACCGAGAGAGCCAGCGTGACACAATCCATCTTAGGTGTCTGAAACTGCAATATCATGTGTGACTTCTTAACCCATTGAGACCTGAAGCCGATTCTACACGTCTCCTAAATCCCAACAGTATTCTGAAAAACGTATGTTTCTATATCAGTGGTGCTCAATCTTTTTCATGTCAAGGACCCCCAAAATTATATGAATTTGGCCGCAGACCCCCATCAAAATATTTTGTTCCAGGGACCCCCCAGAAGCACAGATTTGAGTTAAAAATGTTCGCTTTAAAAATATATGTATTCAAAGATTTGCACAAATTTTCACGATTTAAATAGCAGATCTACAAGCTCGTAGCGCGGCACTCGGTGCCGCACTATGAGCTTGTATATCTGATATTTTTGAATAGCCCAAAGTGCAAAATAATGATTTTTAGCTCAAATCTAAAAATGACACAGTTCCAGGTCTTAATGGGTTAAAAGGAGCTGGCCAGGCGCTGGAAGTTTCCATTCTTCTGTCTGGTCCTTTCTGGTGGCTTCCATTGCCTTCTCTGAGAAGGCAGGTAACTTTTCTGAAAAGTTAGCTGAGTGGGTGTAATTTCAAACAACTTTCTGAGAAGTTAGACAGGGTTTGTATAATTATTTCATTTATTACTACAGTATCAATCACACATGAATCCGTGTAGAAAAACATAGGTTAATTGGCTCCTTGACATTAAATGTCGTATTGTACGTGCAGAATGTAGAAATTATTAATTCATTCATTACCTATTAATGGCCTTTTTGTAGGAGTACACAGCTGTCGATCTCTCCCTGCCCGCCCGCACGCACGCACGCACGCACGCACGCACGCACGCACGCACGCACGCACGCACGCACGCACGCACACACACACACACACACACACACAACCACACACACACGCACGCACGCACGCACACACACACACACACACACACACACACACACACACAACCACACACACACGCACGCACGCACACAAACACACACACACGCACGCACGCACGCACGCACACACACACACACACACAAACACACACCCACACACACACACACACACACACACACACACACACACACACACACACACACACACACACACACACACACACACACACACACACACACACACACACACACACACACGCGCGCACACACAGAAACGCACATACCAACTATGTTCACAGAAGGCTGTATCCTAGCCCTTTAATGCCTGATGGCTTAATTTAGATCTTATGGTCTTTTATTTTTTTTTAAAAGTCCAGCATTTTTATGCTTTATTCCTGTGATAGGACAGTGTACAGGAAACCATTGCAGAGAGAAATAAGACCATCCCGCCAAAAAGGCAGCACAGCAGTTAAGATACAGTTACAGGGCAAGGAAAAGGCACTGTATAGGTACAGTAGGCCTACTGTAGATACAGCAGGGTAAAATACGTCACACTCAAATAAACACCATCAATAATGGACAATATAATGTATACAATACACAACACTATACAACCTGGACAGTTCAGTTGGAATCAGGCGGCAAGCATTCGCTGCTAGAAATGAGGCTAATAAGGACGTATTTTATTCTTATCCCACCATTTTTGTAACCCAGTTAACAATTGATAGGCTCTATGCAGTGCAGCCATTTTGGAGAGAAAGTGGGCCTCTTCTTGCTTCCAGTGGCGTGCACAGACATTTTGAGGGGCAGGTGCTCAAGTAAATTATACTTTTTTTTGTTTACTTGGTCTGCTCTTTTTTCCCTCTACACCTATTCCTCTTTGCCAAAAAATAGCCAATCTACAAGCCCACAACGCCTCGCAGCGCGAGGCGTTGTGGGCTTGTAGATCTGCTATTTTTTGGCTAAAGTTCTCCTCAGAAAAGGGATGTTAGGTTTCGAGTGGTTATGGTAAAAAGAAAAATCATATCACATAAAGATTTGGCGGACCCCCTGTAGTAACTCTGAGGACCCCTTGTTGAAGACCCCTGCTGTAAACTGGAAAAAAAAGGGCACTTCTGGTCAAGAGGGCAAAGGGCAGGTGCTCTAGCACCACCTAGAGTCTATCTGTGCACGTCCCTGCTTGCTTCCTTCACAGGTGTTACCAATGATACTAATGAAGGCTCTGTTCCATTCTGGTCAAACAGAGTCAGGGTGCTGATATCGTGCGTTTTGGCTCACTGTAAACACTCTGCTACACCACCAGTGGGTCTCAAAGTGTGGTCCAGGGACCCTCATGGTTCCTTGAGGGGGTTCCAAATGGCACCTTAAAGGGGAATTTTGGACCACGGTTTTCTCACCTTTTCTATGATGTTATGATATCCTAGGCTGAATGGTACAATAGAAAAAAAACAAAATTCATTCAATCCGCCACAGCTAAAAACGCGCACCAATAGGCCTTGCGCTAGATTGCATATTTTGATAGCTTTTATTTTTTATTTTTTTTTTAAATAATTTTTATCCCACGATTTTGTAACCCACATTTTTTTCACCCAGTGCCAATTGCCTATGTAATCCTGGGCACTACCTACCCTCTGCCAGCCTAGGGAGAGCCCAAGCTGAAGCTCATGCCTCCTTCAATGCATGAGGAGCAAGCAGGCCGCTTCTTATCACCCGACAGGGGGGAGTTTCCCTGGTTGGACATAGCGCGTGGAAGGAACACGTTATTCCAACCAGTTCCCTTCTCCTCCATCAGGCGCCCCGGCTGACCAGGGGGAGGCAGTATAGTGACCAGGATTACTACATGTTTTTGTGAGGGTATTAACTACCCTAGGAGACACGGGGAGAACATGCAAACTCCACACAGAGTAGGCCCTTTCAGCTTTTTTTTTTGGTGAGATCTGACGTTTATAGTGACAGAACACTATGCAATGTGATTGTCTTGAATGCGCCCCACTAGAAGTCTCGCTAGGAAGTCTCGCTAGGAAGTCTCGCTAGGAAGTCTCGCTATTCTCGCTAGACTACCAAGAAGTATTGGTGTAAAAAAGCTTGTAGATCGACTATTTTCAACTAGCCAAGGTTTAAAATAGGGCTAAAGTGGTCAATGCATGTTTTGTAATATAGTAATGTATATCGGCAAAGTAACTAGTAACTAAAGTTTTCAAATAATTGTAGTGGAGTAAAAGCACAACATTTGCCTCTGAGATGCAGTGGAGTAGAAGTAAAAGTATAGACAAATGGAAATACTCCAGTAAAGTAAAAAATACCTCAAATGTGTACTTAAGTACAGTACTTGAGTACATGTACTTGGTTACTTTACACCACTGGAGTCTGTAGAAACCAATGGGTGACATCACGGCTCCCTTCGTCCACACATCTCTCTCTTTTTTTAAACAGTCTATGGGGCTGGGATGGAGCTGGAGTCCGACCCACGTGGCTCACCATGGAGCATGATGGTGTGTGCACTAAGTGGCTGAGCCACCAGGCAGCCCTGTTAGCCCATTAAGACCTGGAACTGTGTCATTTTTAGATTTGAGCTAAAAAGCATTATTTTACACTTTGGGCTATTCAAAAATAGCAGATATACAAGCTCGTAGCGCGGCACCGAGTGCCGCGCTACGAGCTTGTAGATCTGCTATTTTTGAAAAATCGTGAAAACGTGTGCAAATCTTTGAATATATATATATTTTTAAAGCGAACCGTTTTGAACTCAAATCGTTGCTTCTGGGGGGGTCCCTGGAACAACATATTTTGATGGGGGTCCAAATACATATCATTTTGGGGGTTCTTGACATGAAAAAGATTGAGCACCACTGATATAGAAACATACGTTTTTCAGAAAACTGTTGAGTTTTAGGAGACATGTAGAATTGGTTTCAGGTCTCAATGGGTTAGAGTAATGCTTGTCCCCGTGCTGTCCCCCACACACACACCGCGCGCTGAACTCCGCGGTGGCACCGTGTGTGAACCGTACCTCCTCTTTCATCTATTTAGAGAAGGCTGGTTCCAGCTGCGTGCCTCACTGGTGAATCACATTATACCACCCAATCAGTGTAAGAGTTACCCACAGAGAGGAACCCCCCTCCACCCCCTCCTCCTGTGGTGTTAGGAGGGGGGTGATGTGTGTGTGTTGGTGTGGGTGGGTGGGTGGGTGTGTGTGTGTGTGTGCGTGTGTGGGACGGGTGGGTGGGTGTGTGTGTGTGTGTGTGTGTGTGCGTGTGCGTGCGCGCGCGTCTGTGTGTGGTTGTGTCTGTGCATAGGTGGGACAGGTGCTCACATGTTCTACTCAAGTAAAAGTATCAATACTGCAATGTAAAATGTTACTTGAGTAAAAGTACAAAAGATACATACTTTTGACTAAAGGACCTTTAAGTAAAAGTACTAAAATGCTTGAAAATAGCAGATCTACAAGCTCACAACGCGGCGCGATGCGACGCGTTGTGAGCTTGTAGAGCGTCTATTATCAAATAGCTTAGGTATAAAACATATTTATATCTGCAAAGTAACTAGTAACTAAAGTTTTCAGATAATTGTAGTGGAGTAAAAGTACAATATTTGCCTCTGAGATGTGTGGAGTAGAAGTAAAAGTATTGAACATTGGAAATACTCCAGTAAAGTAAAAGTACCTCAACATTGTACATAAATACAGTACTTGAGTAAATGTGCTTTGTTAATTCACACGTGTGTGTGTGTGTGTGTGTGTGTGTGTGTGTGTGTGTGCGTGTGTGCGTGTGCGTGTGTGTGTGTGTGTGTGTGCGTCCGTGCGTGCGTGCGTGTGTCACTGTGAGTGCGTGCGTGCATTTTTTTTGCCCCCTCATCAATCTGCTCAGGATACAGTATGAATGAAGACATCTATATACACACAGCCTAAGACCAGAAGATACATACTGAATCTGCTGCTCTTATGCTGTGTGTACATATGTAGATATAGTGATATTTTTGTATGTTCTCTGTGACATGCTTATTTAATGTTGGATTTGGGTCTCCCCACTCTCCCTCTCTCCCTCCTTTTTCGGAAAATGAACAAAATAACGGAGCTTACACAATAAAGCACCTCACCCACTTCGTTGCACCTGTACAGTGGTGAAAGAAGTACTCATGTGTGTTTTACTTAAAGGACAACTTCACCCAACTTCACCCATTTTCACCCATTGGTCCTCACTAATGCTCATTATAATATGGTGCCATTTTTGTCTACTCCGTCTGTGTCTCAGTCAGAGGAGGGCTGTGGGCAGTTCAGAAACCTACCTACCAGTGACATCATCGATTTGGAATTCCAAGCTTATAGAAACGGCAGGCTTTCGATTCCTGGAAAGCATCAAAAAGCATGCTATAATGGAAGCCATTGTTCTGCCTAGCGATGATGTCACTGGTAGGCGGGCTTCTGAAGTGTCCACAGTCAAATTGTACTATTTTATCATGAGTATTAGTGAGGACAATTATATGAGGATAGGTTGAAAATGGGTGAAGTCCTTTAAGTAAAAGTAGCAATACAGCAATTTAGACATACTCTGTTACAAAAGTTCTGCTTTCAAAGTTTTACTTGAGTAAAAGAACAAAAGTATTGGCATAAAAATATACTTAAAGTACCAAAGTTAAAGTACTCAAACCTTTTCGAAAAGTATTGACAATTTTAAATATGTAAGTAAAGTAAAAGTACCTAAAAATTTTACTTACAGTAAGTACAGTACTTGAGTAAATCAGTTACTTTCCAACACTGCACCTGCAAACCAGTCATGTGGCAATGAAGTAGATTCTGATTATTTTTTAAATAATTTTTATCCCTCGATGTTGTAACCCTTTTTTCACCCGGTGCCAATTTGCTAAGTGATCCTAGGCGCTACACTCCCCCCACCAGCCTAGGGAGGCCAGGGCCGAGCTCATGCCTCCTTCAATGCATGAGAGCCAACTGACCTTCTTGTCACCCGACAGGGGGGAGTTTCCCTGGTAGGACGTAGTGCGTGGAAGGAACACGTTGCCAGTAGAATCTGATTCTGATTCTCTCTCTCTCTCTCTCTCTCTCTCTCTCTCTCTCTCTCTCTCTCCGTGCTTTTCTCCCCCAGAAATCAGATACAGCTGGGTGTTCAACGAGTTCCCGTCGTTTGTGGCGGAGGACAGCCGTCGGTTCATCTCCCAGGAGACGGGGAACCTGTACATCTCCAAGGTGCAGCCGTCCGACGTGGGCAGCTACCTGTGCCAGGTGAAGAACACCGTGACCAACGCCAGGGTGCTCAGCCCGCCCACGCCTCTGACGCTGAAGACCGACGGTAAGGCTCCTATACCCCATCGTGTCACAACCAGCAGGGACGTGCACAGATAGACTCGAGGTGGTGCTAGAGCACCTGCCCTTTGCCCTCTTGACCAGAAGTGCCCTTTTTTAGTTTACAGCAGGGGTCTTCAACAGGGGGTCCGGGACCCCTAGGGGGTCCTCAGAGTTACTACAGGGGGTCCGCCAAATCTTTATGTGATATGATTTTTCTTTTTACCATAAGCACTCGAAACCTAGCATCCCTTTTCTGAGGAGAACTTTAGCCAAAAATAGCCGATCTACAAGCCCACAACGCCTCGAGGCGTTGTGGGCTTGTAGATCGTCTATTTTTGGCAAAGAGGTATAGGTGTAGAGGGAAAAAAGAACAGACCAAGTAAATAAAAAAAAGTATAATTTACTTGAGCACCTGCCCCTCAAAATGTCTTTTGAGGGGGGGGTGCTTGCGGGGGTTAATCTGTCCCTGCGGGGACCGCAGTCAACACTTAATTATCTCAGAGTTCCTTTAACTCTGCAGGGCTGCCAAGTCTCACCCTTTGAGAGTGGAGAGTCACGCAATTTAACCTCTTCTCACGCCTCACGCCACACTTGCCATTTCACACGCTCATTTTGTCATCTTCGCCTCTCACTTCGATATGGTATTTCCATAACTTGCTGCTTGCCGTTATCGCCGTAGTTCGAGGGCAGGCCAGGCGTACTTTTAAATGCCACCGCAAACTAGTCAGAGGCCGCTAGTCTTGTTTATTTGCAGACACTAAATTGTAGGATAATAATAAGTAGATCTATGCCACCCAACTTAACCCATTGATACCTGGAACGCATCTGTGTCACTTTAGATGTCTTTGGCTATTCAAAAATAGCAGATCTACAAGCTCATAGCGCGGCACCGAGTGCCGCGCTACGAGCTTGTAGATCTGCTATTTTTGAAAAGTCGTGAAAAAATATTTTTTACATTATTTTTGAAAAACTGTTAGGATTTAGATTTTTTTAAAGAATCGCCTCAGGTCTTAATGGGTTAATAACATAATGTAATGGAGTAGCCTACTATATATAAATGTTAGAGGTGACTGGT
Source organism: Gymnoscopelus microlampas (assembly GCF_963454915.1). NCBI lineage: Eukaryota > Metazoa > Chordata > Actinopteri > Myctophiformes > Myctophidae > Gymnoscopelus > Gymnoscopelus microlampas. Next base: position 8,653,524 of record NC_139945.1, on the reverse strand, counting down.
GAGTCACTATAACGCCTCGTCTTTCTAATGAATGAACATACTATGGTGCCTCCATCATCGTCGTCTTGGGTAATTGTTCTGCTATTGCAGCTATTGTTATTTTAGTACATTAAATGATATGTGAGTGCATACTGTATGAGGTGAGTCACTATAGCGCCTCACCATCGCCTTGAGTCATTTTTCCAATTCATTAACATGCTACGGCGCAGCTGTTGTTATTGAAGGTAATCAAATGGATAGAGGCGAGTCACTGTAAGTTAAAACACAGAAAAAAATCAAGACCTTGAAACTGCTTGAATTAAAGAGGCCCATAATCTCAGAGTTTGAACCTTGTGCTCTGAACAGAGCATACACTTTATTGTTTGATGTTATTGATTATTGATTGATATCTTGTTACAGTATCACTGAGAAGAAATATGGTGTTGAGCAAAGATGCTTTTCATTATGTTAAGAGTTACTGATTCATGCTGATGTGTAAGCATGACTGGAAGAAATACAATTGCACTAAAGGAAAAGGCTGCTATAAGTTCTTAAAAGGCTTTATTGTATTCATTGACATTTTATAAATCGGCTAAATTTACTATTATATAAAATAGCAGGAAATATTGTTTTTTAAATTGCAAAAATAATTGGGTGGAGAGGCTGCCTCAGTGATGACAGAATAAGACATCCGACAGTCTAATCATAGTATTTCTAGCAATTGATAATATTTCTGGCATGTGTACTATTCAGAGTGGGGGTGAAGACGTCACAACAGTCTTAACTCTTTCACTGCGAGAGTATATTCATTAATAAACTCACCCACTGCCAGCGATTTTCATGTTTTATAACCTTTTCAACCGGTCACAGAAATCGTCTGATCGTTTGTGTAAACAAACAGGACACATGCCCCGACACCCAGAGGAAAAGGTTTTAACCCATGAGGTAACTTTCACGGGCGCAGCCAGGCTGAAGGCAGCACATTCCGGCAAAAATGCACGTATTTCCCAGCTGGCCACAGAACATTTATATTTATATATATATATATATAAATATTATGATCGTGTGTCAGACCGTTGGTAAACACAAACGGGATAACTGTTCGTCGTCCAGAGAAAAGAAAATATAACGGGAGCTTTCCGGATCCGGGTGAGTGGAAAGTGAACCTGTTGAAGGGACTGACAGAGAACAGCGCCATCGTTTATAAAACAATAAAACATGTATCGGGCGGGAATTCCCGTTCGTGGCATTGACATCCATTGCAGAATCGGACGGGAATTCCTGCCCGTAGCAATGAAAGAGTTAATGTTAATTTAAAATGAGATATTCCTCTTAATCAACGTTAAAAAAGGCAAAAAAAAATCTCGCCTTAGCATAAGCATTCCCTCCCTAAAGTCTCACTGCTATGTTTTCCTGAAACGTGGCAGCCCTGACTCTGAGAGTGTCCAAATGGAACCAAATGAACCTGAAAGGGTCCATTTGGTTCCTAACTATCATGAATTTACCTGGTGACCCCCTGGAACCCCATCAAGAACCCCTGGGCGGTCCCCTGAACCCCACATTGAGAAACAGTGATGTACTGAACACAGCCTGCATCCACGCTAATATATTATGTGTATGTTGGCTATAATTGTGTACAGTGTAGGTTTTGTACACTCCAAATAATTAATTGTGTTTCACTTTTTCAAAACAATGTTACAAAGTCCTTAACCCATTGAGGCCTGAGGTTCCGATTCTGCAAAATGTCTTCTAAATCTGAAAAAAACGTATGTTTTTATATCAGTGGCTTTCAAACTTTTTCATGTCAAGGACCCCCAAAATGATATGAATTTGGCCGCGGACCCCCATCTCAAAATATTTTGTCCCAGGGACCCCCAGATGCAAAGATTTGAGTTAATGTTTGCTTTAACAGAATATATATATATATATATATATATAGTCAAAGATTTGCACACATTTTCACGATTTTTCCAAAATAGCAGATCTACAAGCTCATAGCGCGGCACTCGATGCCGCGCTATGAGCTTGTATATCTGCTATTTTTGAATAGCCAAAGTGAAAATAATGCGTTTTAGCTCAAATGAAAAAGTGACACAGATGCGTTCCAGGTTAAACAAAGATAAAATGTAATAACAAAAAACCCAGCGGTATCAATGCCACGGTAAAAATACAAGTACTATAAGGTCCTATAAAGATACTACAAGACTGCCAAGAGAAGGAAATAAAACGGTTAAAATAAATAACGTGAATAAAACGTGGCAACGGGCAAGCATAAAAATGTGAACAGCAACCAATAAAATAATAAAATAGTAATAAGAAATGGACCATAAAAAAAAAAGCTTTCTCATAAATGTGCGTTTTAAGAAGAGATTTAAAGCTGCAATCCGGGCCTTATTTTATTGAATAAAGGGTTATTTTAACCAATCTGTATGGCAGAGTATCTGTCACAGGGAGATTGGCATTCCAGGGAGATTGGAAGTGGAGCGCTTGTTCGGGGCGGGGCTGCGATGCGAGGACGGCGACAACATGGATATACATACATACCAGCCACTTCGATAATCATTGGACTCCCCATCGACTACCACTGGGAGTCTGGGTTTGACTCCCGCTTGGGACATTACTTTTTCAAACAACCGCGGGCTACTTTTTTTCGCCGATAAAGTATAGTTTTGGACCATGACGGAGGCGCGCCGAATCAGCAGACCTTGAGGCCGAGGAGAAGCGCCCAAGCGCCTCCAGGCGTGAGTGCCCGCGACGACCGGCCGATGGTCTGCTATTCGACTAAGCGCCGTCCGAGTTATGTACCGATAGGGACAGAATAGTAAATGATGTTGTGGGGACTGCGTTTGCCCCTCTATGGTTTGTTAACTGCCACTCATTGCACTAACATAGCCCGCCAGCCCCGCCCCTCGCCCCCTTGTGCTTCAACTGCATGGAATAAGGCTGTTTGCGGGTGTGTGTGTGTGTGCGCGCGTGCGTGCGTGAGCGTGAACGAGCGTGCGCATGCGTGTGTGTGTGCTCGTTTGTGCGTGTGTGGTGTGTGGTGGGGCTCATGTCTGGCTTGCATTGCCCTCTAGCATTAGTTATACAGACTTGCCTGGGGGGCGGTGAAAACAAGCGCTCCACTTCCAATCTCCCTGTAACATATCTACTCCTCCATTGAGACATTAAGACCCTGGTGTTAGAGAGGACACCCACTTGTTGACAATGACAGGCCATAGGTGGCTGTACAGTAGTTACGCCATATTGGCTGTATTTTGGACATAATGGGCTCTTTGCAAAGCAGCCATATTGGAAAGAAATTGGGCCCCTTCCTTACTTCCGTCACAGGTGTTACCAATGATTCTAATGAAGGCTCTGTTCCATTTAGTGTAGCACAGTGGTTCTCGAACGTTTTAATTTCAAGGACCCCATTAACTCTGAGAGTGTACACATGGAACCAAATGGACCCTCACGGGTCCATTTGGTTCCATGTGTACACTCTCAGAGTTGCACACCTGTAAGGGCCCATTTGGAACCCCCTCAATTAACCATGAGGGTCCCTGGACCACACTTTGAGACCCCACTGGCGTAGTAGAGTGTTTCCAGTGAGCCAACATGCACAGTATCAGTACCCTGACTCTGTTTGACCAGAATGGAACGGAGCCTTAATTAGCGTCATCGGTCACACCTGTGAGGGAAGTAAGGAAGAGGCCCAATTTCTCTCCAATATGACTGCACTGCATAGAGCGAATTGCCTCTTTCTGTCGAGAGAGTTGGACAACACACATACGACTCACTGACTGTGGTTTTAAAAGAATGACATTTTATGACATGATTTCACCACCAGTCTGACTGCTCATTCTTCCCAGAAATAAATGTGAATGCATTTCTTTTTTACCATAGCACAGCCAGGTCAGGCAGGCAGGCATGATGTTTCTTTGATGGCATTTGTAAAGGAATATAATTATAGCTCAAAGGTTGGCGTCATAGAGAGTCACCCTGCTGACACAGCTACAGCTGTCATACTGTATCTCTGTCGTGGTGGATACCTTGTAAGTCCAAAATTTTCGCGGATAATCATTTGTGTTCCAGTGGTTCTGACGCAGTTATTATTCAGTCACAAGCTCTTATATGGAGATACAAGGTTTCCGCCCTTCAGCGACTGTATGACATTTTAATTGCGCTGGTCATACTTTACTTTAAACCAATATTTGAGCCTATGTATCTAATCCACACGTTGACTGTGTTCACAGTTGTGTTTTCTCCGGAGTTGTTATGCTTTCCCCAACATAATAGTGAATCAATTCATCGATTACACCTGTTTGTTTTTTCATAGGAACGTTTTTAGTTTTTTACATTAACCACCTCAGCCCTATAGCAACCCTATTCTGAGGGGAACATTAGGATCTAATGGATAGCGGATCTGCTATTTTCGGCAAAGAGGTTTGGTGTAGAGGGAAACACGAGCAGACCAAGTACAGAACCAAAGGCCAAGTTTACCAAGTATTGAGGTTAAATGTCTGGAATTACACATTAACATGAATATAACAAATTAATAGAAAAAAGAATGAAATAACATTACACAATAACACAAACATTAAACAAAGAAAAACCTAAATGCACACAACACTGATGATAGCGCTGTGCTGTCACACAAGTCTATGAAGCTATCTATGAAAAAGTTTAATCTGCAACGCACAAAATATAGTGGGGGGGGCGTCCCTGCTTCATCTGCCTCTCAGCTAAGGGGTCCTTGACCTGAAAAAACGTTGAAGACCCCTGGTATGGGATGTTTCCCCTACCCTGGGTAGGTTTCCATTCCCCTCCGTTACCCACGCACCCTTCCTTGCAGGGCGATGACATTATGTTTTATGTGGTTGCTTTTGCTAGTAAAATAAAATGAGTGCATCCTAGCTGGAAAGCAGGTCTTAGCTCTTCAGGATGCAAATGCATTTCTGTCTCGCTTTAACTCCTAAAATATGATGTTCTTAGATAATCAACAGCCCGTGGGTGCATCTGTTTTTGTTTAACAAAAAGCCCCTGGCAATTGACAGGTGAGGAAGACAAATACAGCTGTTCCCACATTGTGTGATAAACTGTCAACTATCAACTTCTTCTGTTGATAGCCTGTTACTGTATGTAACATTACATGACTTCATTACGTTTACTGTGCGCCGTTCGCTTGTAATTGGGTGGCTTGGTTTAACATTCTGAGCGCAGCGTTCGCAGGAAAGTAATGGCTTGTTTGAAAAGCCACAAGCTCAGCAATGATGTTGTGAAAGAGGAATCTGGTTTCATGTAAATGTCACGTTGGTTTTATGCAGTGCCGGACAGTTTGCTTGAGTAAATATTTTGAGTATCTGTACCTGTAATTTTTTGGAGACTCCACTACATTTCAAAGACAATTAGAAAATGTGCTGCCGGGAGCACAGGTCTCCGCCAGGTCAGGAAGTTGTAATAGAGTGTCTTATGGGGGTCGCTAGCCAATCACAGTATGTCCTGCGAAGCTTAGCCAATGGTGCCGGAGATTAGGTGTTCACAGACGGACGGACACACACGCACACACGGACAGACGGACGGAGGATAAAAGATACTCTCCACCATGCCTTCGGCCTGGCGGAGACAATTATTGTAGTTTTGACCCCTCTACATTTCTAAGAAGGGAAAAAGGTACATTATGAATTAACCACTTGAACCCTATTCCAAATAGCAAATCTATCTACAAGCTCTGGAAAATATTTTGGGGGACAAATGTTTATATTTCAATACAGCAATGCATTGATATCGAAAAGAAAATGCGCTTTGTATTTCAAACTTATACAGTTATACTGAATGCTTATGTGTTTTAAAAGCAAGTACTCCGGTACTTTAACTCAAGCACAACTTTGACAGAGGAACATCCACTTGTAACTGAGTCACATTTGGCCAGTAGTTTCTACCTTACGCTTTGACTCAAGTACTGGGGTCTAGTGCTTTGTCATGTGGAAGACAGGCGTTGGGGTTCATGCATTCCCAACGCATTCTAAAGAGATAGTGAGCCATGTTTTACCATTAGTGCGGAGGGCTTTCTTCGCTCACAATGTGCTTGGCTGAGACTGGCCGATGGGGAAATCATGCTGTTGGAATAAAATTAACCGAATCAATGGCCCTTGCTGCGGCTGGGATTTCACTCTTTTATGCCTACGTCCCTTGAGCCGAGCCGGGGGGGGGGGAGTTTGTGTTGGATTGGAGGTGCCAGTTCCACCGAAAGGCTTCTTAACCACATTAACCCATTGAGACCTGAAGCCGATTCTACAAATGTATACTAAATCCTGACAGTTTTCTAAAAAAAATGATGTATGTTGCTCAGTGGTTCTCAAACTTTTTTTATAATTGTCAAGGAAATGATGTATTTGGCCGCGGACCCCGATCTCTAAATATTTGAAAATATTTCAGAACCCCCAGAAGCAAAGATTTGAGTTAAAATGTTGGCTTTAAAAGAATACATATTCACAGATTTGCACACATCAGTCACACAGGACATTCACATTGCACTCAGGTCCGTTTTACTAATAGGGTTTAAGTGATTAAGTGGTTAATGTTTGATTATAGACATGGAGGCATCCGTCCTTCCACGCCAGATGTCTGTCATTGTTGGAGGTTGCAGGGACCGCTGGGATTCCCCCGGGTGAATTAAGTTGTGGAAAAAGAGACCTCCTCTGTGGCCAGAGGGCCGCGGGCACGCGCTAAATGATGTTGCCAACGGGCATTTACCACTCCAGAGTTAACATAGCTTCCAGCATTCAGCTCCAATGCTACGTCAACATAGCTTCCAGCATTTAGCCGTTCAGTGTTAACATCCCTTCCAGCAAGGACGGTCTGTTTCCTCTTCATTTGCATAGCCTTGTTGTGCGAAATGATCCTCAGAGACACCTAATGTTAACCGCGCGTGTTACCGTGCAGCGTCAAGTTGTTGCTCTCATTAACCCATTCAATCCGGGAACGCGTCTCTGTCATTTTAGATTTCTTTGGCTATTGAAAAAGTAGCAGATCTACAGAAGCACTCAGTGCCGCACTATGAGCTGGTAGATCTGCTTTTTTTTAACATTTTTTTCAAATATTATTATTATTATTAATATTTTTTTTGTCATTTGTAAATCAAATATTTGCTTCTGCAGGTCCCTGGAACAAAATATTTTACAAATATTCGCTTTAAAAAATACATTTTCCAATATTTGAAAAGAAATGTCAAGATTTTTCAAAAATCTACAAGCTCAAGCTCAAATCTACAAGCTAAAAAAATAGCAGATATACAAGCTCATAGTGCGGCACCGAGTGCCGCGCTATGAGCTTGTATATCTGCTATTTTTTTAGTAGCCAAATAAATATTAAAATGACCCAAATGATGCTTTCCCGGTCTTAAAGGGTTAAGGAAGCATTAGGAATCAGACAGGGAAGCGGTCGGACAGTGTGCGAGCGTGTGTGTTCTTGTATTCCTATACTCGTGGATGCCAAATATCACCACAATTGTTGTAGAATTTGAGTTTTTTTTTTTTTTTAGTTAGACGTACAATTAGTAAAAGATTCAGGTTGGTGTTGGGGGTGGAATTAGGCATTTAGAGATTAGATTTAGGGTTTATGGATAGATATACAGATTTATCGGAAATAGCCGATCTACAATATCTACTCACAAGACGTTGCAGCGCGACATGTCGTGAGCTTGTAGATCGGCTAATTTCCGTCTTTGTGCACGTGTTGCCACGGGGGGAACAGTTGCTTTTCTTGATGGTTTGCTTATTCATTTATTTGCTAAGCACAGGTGGTGCCAAAGAAGTGACTTCTTGCGCTCCATATTGTGACATGTGGTTACGCGTCACATCAAGCCACCAGGACACGAGGAGACGTCCTCTCATCCATGGCACACACGCCACGCGGGCCAAATCAAATCTCCACAGCTGTGTGAGAACCTATTGCACCAAGAGAATTTCTTGGCAGCCCCAGCTTGCCTCGTCGAATCTCACGGATGCTTCGGCATAACCTTTTTGTTGTGGGAATCTGGGTCTAAAAACGCTGAAAATTGCATTGGCACACGCCTCACACCGCGGCAGGGCCCCGCCGAGGCTGTGTGTGCGTATGTGCATGTTCGTGCGCGCGCGCGTTCGTTCATTCAGACACTGCAATCAGACACCGCAATCTGTGCCTCGCGTAAAAGTGAGTGATGATCGGGGGGAAGAGTACGGTTCAAACTGTGTGTGTGTGTGTGTGAGTGTGAGTGTGAGTGTGTGTGTGTGTGTGTGTGTGTGTGTGAGCGCGCGTGTGGTCTGACTCTGTTAATCAAAGCCGCCTTCATGCATCTGGGCTCCATTATGCCGTGCTGGAAAATATTGATCTCGCCTTCCACTGTCCACATGGACATGTGATCAGAGACGGGGCTAACCGCACGGCTCAGGATTAAATGTACCGCTCTGGGATGGATACAGCCTTCACGGAGGCTTCTTTTTTTCTTTTTTTTGCCCCCGTCGCTGTGTGTCGGGCTGAAACCTCCTTTCTCCCTATTTCAACTTGTTTTTATGTTTCTTCGTCACTTAATGCCCTACTTCGTCTGACATGAGTGTCAAGCTAAAGTAGTGAAAATACCAGATCTACGAGTTCACACGTTGTGGGCTTGTAGACCGGCTATCCTCGCTATTTCTGAACGTTTTAGTTTTTGGACGTATACGGTTTTGGACATCTATCCGGCTTCTAGGTTTCTACCCGACAGTGGCGATTTACTGAGCGGTTGGCTGGTCTATTGGTTAAGCGTAACCTATCACACAGTGGCAAGGCGCCAGGCTTAAAGGAAAAACCTCATTCGATCTGCCTTTTAGTTCAATGTTGATGTCATTATCTATAGAATATATACTATTTATACACAGAAAATGCCCCTTTTTCTGTCTGTTCTGGCTCTTTGGTCCTACAATTCCCACGATGCATTTCATGGAGTTAAAGCTGCACTATGTAACTTTCCTCTTTGAACACGGATTTTGAACACGGTTTTCCTGCTGGAAGTGCTGAAATGTTTGCCATTGAGCTATTACGTCCTGCTTGCTCAGGGGATAAATGGAATGTTGACCATCAGGTCATGATTCTTGTCAGATCCCGTGTCTAGGTGAGACATGTCTCAAAGAGCAGGGAGACAAAATAGAGCCATCCCAATAGTTACGTATATTGTATTGACATACTCTACCATAGTGCCGCTTTAAGATTGCTGTTTTGTTTTGTCCCTGGCAAAAAAATCTTCTCAGATTCTCAGCGGCCAAACATACATATCAACTTTTGAAAGAGAAACGTTTGAGAACCACTGCTGTGTGCAACAAATGTAATATTGAGGTATTTATTTTTGAAAAGTTTGATGTTGCTGTTCCCTTTATGGGCAGCTGAAGTGTGCTCGAGCCGCAGTGAAACAGCTCCATGCATGCTAACTGCTATACCTATAAAGTGTGAACGTTTATCTCTTCACGTTGGAATAATCACTTCGTTAAAAACGCTACTGCCTTTGGAAACATTCCATAGGTGGACTAAATTGCTCCCAAACTGAGTATTCATTAGGCCTGATCTGTTGCTTTTTTCTTTTTGCTGAGTTTTCATATCAATAATTCATAACAAGGAAGAGAAAACAAAAACTGTCTTGGAACCTCTCCTGCAACCCACAGCTCAGGAAAAACAAACAAAGCACAGCAATAAAGAGGAGGGTTTGCTCTGGTTGTGTATGTGTGTGTCATAAGCAGTTTTGCACTGAAAAAGATCAGACCGTGGATCAAGATGGTAAACATTCATTTATTCGTTTTTCTCCATTGAACTTTCTAAAGTGTTTGAACTCTTCAGTGTGTTATTTGAGCCAGGCTCAATATAACCCAAAAACATACAGGTGGAGCCGCTGGTTCAATTGCGTCGAACATTAATCAATAACATTTTTGAAAAATCTTGAACATTTTTTTTTTTTAGATTTTTTTGACACAAAACTGTTAGGATTTACAAAACATTTTTAGGAATCACCTCAGGTCTTAATGGATTAAGACCGGGAACGCATCTGTGTCATTTTAGATTTCTTTGGCTATTCAAAAATAGCAGATATACAAGCTCATACTTGTAGATCTGCTATTTTTGAAAAATCATTTGTGCAAATCTTTGAATATATATGATGGAGCTGTCTTTCCTTATCATCCTTATATAGTACCGGTAACTTTTCAGAGAGGCGACAAGGAAAGCAGACATGGGGTATAACGATTATATTATATTTTAGTCAGACATGAGAGACCATGGGAATGTTACAGTATCACAGGTATTTCACGCATCATCGGTCGTCGTCTCTCGACCAATGAGAACAGAGAAAGCACTGCGTTTTAACAGCACGCGTTAACATAAACATAATGACATCATGGAAGATACATCGAGCGTCCAGCCATCGGAGGGGTAATCCTGCCATTGGTGGAGAGTGATGATGCTAGTTGTCGTCAGATGAGGATGGTAGATGATGAAGATGATGATGATGGTGTGACAGTTTACCTTTGGACAAACAGCGTCCAAATATCTCAAACAACACGTTGACCTCGGCTCTGACCTGTCACTGGTCAGTGAAAGAATGGTTCGGTATCGGAGAAGAACACCGAGATGTAGTGTTCTCAAGACAGTCGGAGATTAACTCACGTATCTACTTATTGTTATTAAATTCCAGGAGCCGACATTTCAAAACAACGTTAGTGGCAGAGATGAAGCCGCAGTGGCCTTGCAACAGAGAGAGAAGGAGACATAGGAGAATTGAAGCATATCATGACTGGATTAGGCCAATATAACACCTATTATATTAATTTGACATTTAAAGCAGTTTATGACACTAGACTAATTATAATCAACAAGATTAACTCTATCAATATATACAGTAGTTGCCTATTGACTTCCGCGTTAAAATGTTTGCTTAAAAATATATATATATTCAAAGATTTGCACACATGTTTCACGATTTTTCTAAAATAGCAGATCTGCAAGCTCATAGCGCGGCGCTCGGTGCCGCGCTATGAGCTTGTAGATCTGCTATTTTTGAATAGCCAAAGAAATCTTAAAATGACACGGATGCTTTCCCGATCTTAATGGGTTAATACAGGGGTATTCAACTAGATTAGGCAGGGGGCCACAATTGTAAAATGACTTGAAGTTGGGGGCCACAAGACCGCGTGTTCGTCGTTAACCATTTGACCGTTTGTCATATAGGACACAACAATAGACGACAAAGATAATACTTTATTGTCAGTTCACACTGAAATGTGTCTTGCGACCCAGCAGCCATGTATGCAACACATAAACAGTACACACATTTGACATGACACAAAAAAAAACAGAAACTAAAATACATACATAAAGACATATAGAGACAAGAGCAATGTCCACCACTCAGCCTACACCTGGCCTAAAACTCCTGATTAAGCCTCAATGTCGTCTGATGGACAAAGGACCTCTTCAGCTTGACCTTATTGTATGTTGGAACACCGTATCTCCTTCCTGAAGGCAGCAACCTATATTCTCCATACAAAACATGGCTAGTGTTTGAAGTGATATTCCTTGCCAACCTTAGCATACTGTTATTCTACGTAGATGTATAGAGCCTCTGAAGCACATGGCCATTATGGTAACTTATTAGGGCATGCTTCATACTGCATAAATGCTGTTTTTGATATTTGAAAGGATCATTTCTGTGCCAGTCCTTTAGTGCACAGGCTTTGGTCTGGATATTGAGAAAATAGGAATGTGTCTTTGAGAATAGTGGAGGCAGGCTGGCAAGGTTAAAGTGGTTACATGTTCGTATGAAGGAAAGGTTTTTTTCGGCGGTGTAACCGTCCCTATATGTGAGGTTGGGACATTGACATTTGCTGCACTGTGATTGGCCACCCATTGTACCCCCCTAACCATGCACTGTGATTGGCCACCCATTGTACACCCCTAACCCCTACACATTCAATGCAAATCTATACTTTTCTTTAAGTGAGCTTCCATCACTGTGATGACCACTAGCTGCACTGTGATTGGCTGACTCTATTGGCTGACTCTATTCAGCACTGTGATTGGCTAGCGAGACACATGACACATGTGCATAGTCCTATAAATAGGACTATGCACTTAAAAAAGAACACATTTATGTTTTTTTTTAAGTGAGTCATGGGTCTGTGATGACCACTGTGACCTCTTCACACTGGGTGTGATTTTTTGGGGCGGTGTAGCCGCCCCCTATAAGTCAGTTTTGGACACTGACCAATCCTGCACCGTGATTGGCCAATAGTCTACAACGCATTGTATACCCCTAACCCTTCCATTGTTAATGCAAATCGATACTTTTGCAAAGTCAGCCAATCACATTACAGCTAGTGTCATCACCACTAACTGTAATGTGATTGGTTGACTTTGCAAATTCAGGACTGTGATTGGCTAGCGAAACACATGACACATGTGCAGCCCTATGAATAGCAGTATGGACTTTAAAAAAAGTCATTCATCCTTTTTTTAAAGTGAGTCATGTTGTGATGACCACACACCGCCCACTTCACACTGGGTGTGATTTTTTTAATGTTTGTGAGCATCCGGCGGATAAGGGCACAAGCTCTTAATTATGTGTTTCAAGAACCATGAGTTGAGAGTAAAATAGTGTTTCTTGAGGTTAGGTCGTTGTTTTACTGAGGTTAAGGTTAGTGAGGGTGGGTGTAGAAAAGAGTCATCTAGTCAGCAACCTTCCCTATTCCCATGGATTGGATCCACCCCTCTCACCTGCTGTCACTCATCACCAATCACACCTGTCTTCACTCACAACTCATGGCCTGGTGGATTTTTCTTTGAAATAATGTGTAGTTTTTCAAATATTTAACTTTAAGCGCCCGATGTCGAGAGAGAGAGAGAGAGAGAGAGAGAGAGAGAGAGAGAGAGAGAGAGAGAGAGAGAGAGAGAGAGAGAGAGAGAGAGAGAGAGAGAGAGAGAGAGAGAGAGAGAGAGAGAGAGAGAGAACGAGAGAGAGAGAGAGAGAGAGAGAGAGAGAGAGAGAGAGAGAGAGAGAGAGAGAGAGAGAGAGAGAGAGAGAGAGAGAGAGAGAGAGAGAGAGAGAGAGGTGGTATCCAATGTTTGACAATTATGGAGAAAATACATGCTTACCAATAGCTTTCTTCATAAAGGAGTCTACTATCACCTCTGAATTTTTGTATCTTTATTTTACTTTCTAAGTACCCCAAGAATCAGTGGGAATAAGTGACAATTACGACCACCACAATTTGATGGATAAGCCAACTGAAAAGTGGGCAACTTTGGAGCAGTGGATACAGCTACGGGGCTATGGGTGTGTGATAAACACATTATAATCACATCGTTGTTGTCCGAGGTTATCCAGCCAAAGGCAAAGTTTGCATAGTGACCGGGTGATTGAATATACATTTCCATGGACAACCCACTATCAAAAGAAAGGTGACAAAGCTCATGAGTGCAGTTGTACAACAAGCAGTACAGAGGAAGGATGACGAGGGAAGGGAATGGTTAGAGGAGGCGAAGTAGAGAGATCATCATTTGGAGGATTTGCCATCGGGAAGACAGTGACTGTCTGAAGAAGAGACTTCACCAAAACACCCGACTCAGAGATCTGAGACTCTCTGCTGGCATCTAAAACGTGAGATCACTTTAACCTTGTGTTCATTGTTCATTAGAATAGTTGTTATTTTCAGAAGAGTTGTTCAAAATGTTTAGTTGTGTCAATGTTACATTGCACTTAAATCCAGCCAATATGTTTTTTCTCTTCTGAACCAGTTGCAGCGCACACGCACAGCCTTACAATGAACGACACACAGGGAAATGGCACCAACTCCTCCATCCCCTTCATATCCTCAGAGATCGACACCGGTCAGGCACTACTAACTGCTTTCAACTCTATCTACATCATCCTGTGTCTCCCCATCAACAGCTACGTTGTGTGGCTGATACTGAGTGGAGCTGGTGGGACGATAGCCTCAGAGTTCTTTTATCTCAACCTGACTGTTTCTATGATCATCTCTTCCCTGGCTGCTGTCTTTTACATAGCATTGATCTTCACACGCAACACAATTGTTTTCAAATTGACAGGCTTTGCCTTTGCTTTTGTCTTTTACTTCTCTGTTCCATGGTTCCAGTGTTGTATCTGTGTGGAGCGTTACATAGCGGTGGTTCACCCTGTGGTATTTCTCAGGTACAAAGCTCTTCGGTACAGGGTGGCCTGTTGCTGTGTTGTCTGGCTGATGAGTCTTCCATTCAGCTCGTTACAGTTTTGGTCAGTTACAGTGTTCAGTTACATCTCTCTGTGCTTTAGCATTGTGTGCATTTCTGTGGTGTCTTTCTGCTGCTTCTCGGTCCTCAGAGCTCTGAAACAGCCTGGACCAGGAGAAGGACAGAGGGGCAGAGGGGAGGGAAATGACATGAAGAGAAGAGCTTTTAAAATTATTCTGATCAGCTTGATAGTAATGGTAGTGACTATACTGAACCAAATTCCTATTGTTGTAACTCATCTGACTAATCCCATCGAAGTTGCTAAGTACATCACATATACAATTGTTATGATATCAGGGTTTGCTCATCCTTTGCTCTACATCTACAAAGCTGGGAAACTGCCTTGCTTCAAGGGGTTCTGAGAGCAGGATAGAGCTCTTACCAGACCTGTGTGTAATAGTATGTAGTATCAAATTATTCAGCCATTCGTTATGATGTTGTATATTGAATTACTAAGGTGGTACAGAAAAATGTATTATGAAAATGAAATTATAATTATAACATTATTATTCATGATGATACAAAAGAAAAATGCATGTAATCCTATTCATTATTGTAAAAGTGTAAGCTGAAACGATCACTTCTCAAGTTCACTCTTATAGCAGGTGATTTGACACCACTCTGGGAAGAGTGTCTAAATATGTTAACCTGCTCTTTATCTACTTTTAATTCATTCATTTGAAATACATCTAAATTATGATTGTGATTGAAAAAAAATCTAGTAATTGTGTTTTATGTTTTAAATGAATCTACATACACTGTGTCAGACAAACTGATTAAAATTATTCAGCTATTTGTTATTTTGTTGTTTATTGAATTACACATTGTACAGAAAAAATGTATTAGGTAATAATAATGAATTAATAATGACATAATTATAACATTATTGTTCATGATGATCCAAAAAAATGCATTTAATCCTATTAATTATTGTAAAAGTGTAAGCTGAAGGATCACTTCTCAAGTTCACTCTTAGCCTATAGCAGGTGATTTGACACCACTTTATCTGACATGATTTGCAGTGAATATTTGTTCTATCATGTCTATTGATCAGAGGTGTGATCAAATGGTTGTAGCTTGCAGGTAGTTAAGTTCAGACATGAGTTTGATGTGGTTTAATTACTTCACTGTATTTAATGGTTAGTGTAGAGTTTGGTACAGGATCTGGGAAGACTGTCTAAATATTTTAACCTGCTCATAAACTACTTTTAATTCATTCATTTTAAATCCATCTACATTATGATTGTGATTGCAAACAAAATACAAATCTAATAATCGTGTTGCTGTGTTTTGTCTGAGAGAACCACAAAAAGCTTCCCATTGTATACATTAACTAAAGGGCACTCCACGGACTGCAGGCCTTCGCCAGGCTGGGTGGCCTACCCCAGGGCTGTGTCAGTATTGGGTTACAGGCAAAAGGATGCAAGGAAGCTGCGGGGGTGAATATCATTTGTACAACAACATATGGTTGACCTTTACACATTTGTGGAAAGAAGGTGATTTTGGAGGTGTGCTCTAGGGCAGTGGTTCCCAAACTTTTTTAGCTCAAGACCCGAAAGAGAAATTAGACGTTTGCCCGGGACCGGAACTAGTGAAAATAGCAGATATTTTCATTTCACTTCATCTGAAATGATTGTTATTGAGTATTTAACCATCAGATCATCTGTGTTCTATGTCTATTGATCAGAGGTGTGATCAAATGGTTAATAGGTTGTAGGTGGTTATGTTCATACTGTACATGAGTTTGATGTGGTTTAATTACTTCACTTCATTTAAGTGTTTTTTTTTTTTTACATGATTGTGATGGAACACGTAGCATTAGAGGAAAAAAAACTTCCTCTAATGCTTGGTTGTGAATATGATTGGTTGTGAATATTTAAAAAAGCAGGGGTCTCCAAGCTGGACAGACCCCTGTTACTGAACAAACACTCTATAGCAATAATTACTATTAGAATATAGATCTATTTAACACTGTTAATGAACAAACACTATATAGCAATAATTACTATTAGAATATAGAGCTATTTAACACTGTTACTGAACAAACACTCTATAGCAATGATTACTATCAGAATATAGAGCTATTTAACACTGTCACTGAACAAACACTCTACAGTAATGATTACTATCAGAATATAGAGCTCCAGGATGGAACAGAATGCCATGGTAGCAGAACAAAGCATTATCTCTTTAAAAAAAAAAAATCCCACGATTTTGTAACACTATTTTTTGCACCCGACAGGGGGGAGTTTCCCTGGTAGGACGTAGCGCGTGGAAGGAACGCGTTATTCCAACCAGTTCCTTTCACCTCCATCAGGCGCCCCGGCTGACCAGGGGGAGGCAGTATAGTGACCAGGATTACTGCATGTTTTTGCGAGGGTACCCTAGGGAACACGGGGAGAACATGCAAACTCCGCACAGAGTAGGCCCTTTCGCCAACCCCACCTAGGGTATGGGCTCTGATGACGCGGAGGAGAGAACACGCCCCCAGCGCCCACAGCGTCCCCTGCGGGAATCGAATCCAGGACCTTCTAGCTGTGAGGCGACAGCTGTAACTAAATGTACTTAGTTACAGTACTTACCATCATTGCCGGTGAAGCAGCACATCTCTGCAGTAAACCGTGTTACCAGATTTTGCAAGAGAAGTAAGCAACTAGGTCTATGAAAACAAGCCCAAAAGAAGCAAATATTATATAGGCCACATGAGCACTTTAAACCAATATGCATCGGCTATTTGAAAATAGCCGATCTACAAGCTCTGGAGACTGAGCTTGTAGATCGGCTGTTTTCATGTGGAATATTTTGGAAACATTTTAACGACACAAATCTGTTACAGGGGTCCCTGGCAATAATTATAATTTCAGATGGGGGTCCGTGGACTTTATACATGCAATTTATACGTGATTAGAAGATGCTTATTATATAATATATTTGACAATTAAGGTCTAATAATTCTACAATTTCTACAAAAACCTGTATATCCAGTCATTTTGGGGCACACACAAGAAGTAGAAGGATGAAATTAAGTCTGATAATGATGTACCGTGCATGTTCACAACAAGGATACTTTACATTACTCAAGACCATTTTTTATTTTTTATTTTTTTTACATTTTGGACAAAATAGCCAATTTTACATCGAGGTGCACATATTTCCCCAATGCCCACCTACAGTATCCTGTATCCGTTGTGGTGACAACAACAACAACAACAACGACAACAACATCAAACTTAATCAAACTTTATTTATATAGCACGTTTAAAAACGACTGTCGCCGACCAAAGTGCTGTACAGGTCAACAAAACAAGAACAACAAACGCTTTTCAACATCATAAAAAAATGCTATAATAGCAACAACTACACAAAGAAGTGTTCCTGGCTTGTTCCAGGTCTAAATCGGTTAAAACCCTATAGCAGTGACCTACAACAACAATAACAACAAAAGCTCCAATGAGTCTCGCTCCAGTTCAAACATGGTGTCAGGTGGAGTCAGAACTTTACATAGTGACCTCATGCGTCCACGGGTCATTCTGCCTGCTGTTGTTGTAACAGGCAGGTGATGGATGCATCATGGAACAACACATCAATCATTATTTGAATGTTACAAACAGATCAGTGTTGCCAGATTTTGCGAGAGAAATAATAAGCAACCAGCTCTATGAAAACAAGCCCAAAAGAAGTGACTATTATATAGGCTACATGAGCACTTTAAGTTTAAACCTATGTGCATCGGATATTTGAAAATAGCCGATCGACAAGCTCACAACGGCAGGAGATATGGCGCATTGTGCGCTTGTAGATCTGCTATTTTTTTAAAAAACGATTGTGAAATAAGTGACATAAAAATGACAAAGTTATTTTTTAAACATTTTAACAATACAAATGACATGAAATTGTTTGAGAACCACTGGTTTAAACAAGGTAATTTTGGCACCCTGCAACTATCAATATTTACAAGTAACTTTACAAAAAAACAAGCCCAAAGTCGATTATAAAAACCAGACCTGGCAACACTGACACTGTTTCAGAAAGCACACACGAGGGTGCATGGCAAAAAAAAGCATTTGTTTAGCATCGCATTTCAATAAGTGCTTTACATAAAACATGAAGCATTGAGACATCAAGACACAGAGCACAACACATTATTAAAGGACGTTTGAAAATAACTCAAATAAAAGGCAGTGGCAAACAGACAGGATTTTACCACTTACTTTATGTAACAACTTAACACATTTAGACCTGGGGCCGATTCTAAAAACGCTTTTCAACATCATAAAAAAATGCTATAATAGCAACAACTACACAAAGAAGTGTTCCTGGCTTGTTCCAGGTCTAAATGGGTTAAAACCCTATAGCAGTGACCTACAAGCCCACAAGCTTGATGTGCTATGTTTGCTACTGTTTAGAAAAATACTAGAAAAGTGTGCTCCTTGGGGCGCAGACACCCGCAAGGCCGGGTTACCTACCCAGGGCTGTGTTGCAACCATTTATAGCGCCACCATGAGGCTGATTTGAAACATTTGGAGTGTCAGTTCTTCCTTGGCCTCCTGGGAGTTTGCTTGCAAAGTTTCACACTGATCGGTCCAGCGGTGCCTGACATTAGCTGTTTACAGACAGACAGACAGACAGACAGAAAGACTAAAAAGACCCTATCCCCGCTACACCCCTCCACCACCCCTGCCTAGATGCCCTGTAGTTTCTGACCGTTCTGCATGGACCCCCACACCCTCCAGGCCCATAAGAGGCCATGTATTTTCACTGTATCTCCACTGAAGAGACCATCTTTGCCAGACCCAAGGGGTCGGCCTACATGCTTTCGTCCATACATGGGCAAAAAAGACCTCGTCCCCATTTCGTCCATACATGGGCATAAAAGACCTCGTCTGTCCCCCTTTCGTCCATACATGGGCATAAAAGGGACACAGGCTGACACGTCATGCGAAGTCCGGCTTAGCCGTGACGTAGTGCTCTGATCTTATAAAGTACTTATTCTGGGTCTGGCAGAACCAGGTCTCCTGGTCTTATTCTCATAGACCTGATGGCCCACCTCGGTCCCAGAGTCTGGAGCTCATCAAATCTTTACAGGGGAGAGGGGGACAGCTCAAGACTCCCTGGACTTCCAGCCCCCCTCTTACCTCCACAACCACACCCACCCCTCATATCCAGAGGTGCCAGTCCCTGTAAGTGAACGTGACTCCTGAGGCATTGTGGACCATGCAGTTACTCTTACAAAACAGTGGGTGGGGACCTATTTGTGGGTTGCGGACCCATTTTATGAGTTATGACTAATATGAACATGCAACTTTAACACTACAGATTTTTTTTTACATCACTCTCCGATTTAATCCAAAAAAATCTAAGCTGTGTGATATATACATTTTGAGTTAAGACCATTAATATCAACCCATGTCCCTCTGCACTCTAGCAATCAGTGCACCTGGTGATACCTAGCCTGTCAGTCATTGGCTCCTCAATGGTGCTGAAAAGTAACTATTTACATTTACTCAAGTACCAATACAAGTGATTACAATGCACAGTACAATTTTGAGGTACTTTTACTTTACTTTTCATTTGTGTTACTTCTACTCTACTACAATTACAGCATAATATGACAGCTTTAGTTACTTGTTACTTTGCAGATTTAATTATTAATACAACACCTACAGTAACCACATACAGCCGGTCTACAATGTGACGCATTATGAGCTTGTAGATGTATAATAAGCAATCCATGCTGATGATAACTTACCACACATGAAATCCAATTATGTCTATCCAATGGCTCAGTCAGTAGTACACTGTCTACCTGCAATTCTGTAGGTCCCTCGTTCAAACCCCAATTTAACCAGTCCGAATATAATTTACTGAACAAAAATCATGACTTTGTTAATTAATGCATGTTCACTTTTTAAAGACAAGATGAAATGGCATTTTGACAGTATTTGTTTGTACATTTTCTGACATATGTTCTTGTAGAAGAGTCATCCTAGTGTGCAACACTCCCCCTGGCCTATTCCCATGGATTGGATCCACCCACCTCACGTGCTGTCACTCCCTCTCAATCCATAATCACACCTGCCCTCACTCACTCCTCATTAGTCTCTCTCTCTCTCTCTCTCTCTCTCTCTCTCTCTCTCTCTCTCTCTCTCTCTCTCTCTCTCTCTCTCTCTCTCTCTCTCTCTCGAAACCGCTTGTTGCTGCTCGCAGCTATATTTATTATTATTATTACACAATCAACACAGACTGCAAGGCATTTGTCACCGATTTGTGTGTAACATCCGTGCAAGTCTCCGTTGACAGAGGCGAGCTCATTCACTTATCAGGAAAATGTTCAGATCAAGAACAGGGAAAAGTCTTAAATGTAGCAAAATAGCACCATTATTTTGGACACGGTTATAACCATGTATTCTAATTGCAAAACTAACGCACTAGGTTACTCCGTTAACTCAAATAAGTAATCCAAACACAGTAACGGCGTTACTTGTTGTAACCCGTTACCCTCAACACTGATCGGGAGAGAGATTGTCCCTAAAAGCTTGTAGAATTGAGTCTAGACTTATTTTGTGCACCACAACAGAAATACATTTTGGAGCTGGTTCCACTGTCTTATCACTGGGACCACATGTCTTTGGTGTTACTGACATGTACACTGACCAGGGACGTGCACAGATAGACTCTAGGTGGTGCTAGAGCACCTGCCCTTTGCCCTCTTGACCAGAAGTGGCCTTTTGAAAAAAGAAAAAAAAAAGTTTTTTTTTTTTTTCCAGTTTACAGCAGGGGTCTTCAACAGGGGTCCGGGACCCCTAGGGGGTCCTCAGAGTTACTACAGGGGGTCCGCCAAATCTTTATGTGATATGATTTTTCTTTTTACCATAACCACTCAAAACCTAGCATCCCTTTTCTGAGGAGAACTTTAGCCAAAAATAGCAGATCTACAAGCCCACAACGCCTCGCGCTGCGAGGCGTTGTGGGCTTGTAGATCGGCTATTTTTGGCAAAGAGGTATAGGTGTAGAGGGAAAAAAAGAGCAGACCAAGTAAACCAAAAAAAGTATAATTTACTTGAGCACCTGCCCCTCAAAATGTCTGTGCACGCCACTGACTGACATGCACACTGACAGTTGTATCAATGAAGAAGCTCAAGTGTTTGCAGGCACATGGAAATCCACAGTCCCTCCAGGTGCATATAGTTTCCATACGATACCAAGGATGACCTTTGGAGCACTTCTATAATAATACACCATGCTGCACGCCTCAGTCAACCATGACCATGACAGTACAGCACATCTACTGTTGTGACATGTGTTATTTCTACGGGTGTCAATGGAAATGACACCAACCTTACTCCAACCCTAGCATTTTGCGCAGTGGTGCAAAAAGTACTCAATTGTTTGACTTAAGTAAAGGTATCAATACTGCAATGTAGAAGAAATTGTTACAGGTAAAAGTCCGGAATTAAAAATATAATTGAGTAAAAGTACAAAAGCATCGGTATCAAAATGTACTTAAAGTACCAAAAGTAAAAGTACTAAAATGTTTGAAAATAGTAGATCTAGTGAGCTTGTAGATCGGCTATTTTCAAATAGCCTAGGTATAAAATAGGGCTAAAGTGGTTAATGTATGTTTTATAATGTAATAATTTATATCTGCAAAGGAACTACTAACTAAAGTTTTCAAATAATTGTAGTGGAGTATAAAAGTACAATATTTGCCTCTGAGATGTGATAGTGGAGTAGTAAAATTACTGAAAATTGGAAGTAAAGTAAAAGTTTCTAAAAATTGTACTTAAGTACAGTACTTGAGTAAACATACTTAGTTACTTTACACCACTGCATTTGCGCATGAAAAGCAGCTCTAAAAGCTTTTATATTTTTGACTACTCGGTCTGGTTCAGAGACCCGCCTACCAGTGACATCATTGATGGGGAATCGAAGCTAATAGGAACTGCAGGCTTTACATACCTGGAAAGTTAGCATGCTATAATGGAAGCCATTATGCTCGCATCAATTTGAAACGATCAAACCTGCCTACCTACCGATGATGTCACTGGTAGGCGGGTTTCTAAACTGTCCACAGTGGATAGACAAAAATGTTATCATATCACAATGAGCATTAGTGAGGACCAATTATATGAAGGTAGGTTGCAAATGGTTGAAGTGGTCCTTTAAAGAGACATTGTGACTGTTATGAGGAGGTGACTATAAAAGGTCTTATTACAAGACTGACATACAGTATGCATAGTGTAAGACATTACTATGCATCCCCTTGTCCACCACCAGGGGAAATCAACAAACAATGTCTATTTACTGAAATGACGTTGAAAGTCATTGTTTGTGTACTTTTTGGCTTTCAGATATTTGATGCCTGACCCTCACTCTGCATAACAATTCAGAAAGCCTGACCTTCAGCTTGATTATACATCCATAGATGATAATTAATTCCTATTATAGATGTTTATAAAGGGATCGTACACGCTATTTGTGATAGAGATAGAGAAATACATACATGTAGGCAAAGGTGTAAAGTAACTGTACATTTACTCAAGTACTGTACTTAAGTACAATTTAGAGGCACTTTATTGGAGTATTTCCATTTGTCAGTACTTTTACTTCTACTCCACTACATCTCAGAGGCAAATATTGTACTTTTCTCCACTACAATTATTTGAAAACTTTAGCTACTAGTTACTTTTCAGATATAAATTATGATATTCTAAAACATACATTAACCACTTTAGCCCTATTTTATGCCTAGGCTACTAACATATTTGAAAATAGCAGATCTACAAGCTCACAACGCGTTGCAATGCGACGTGTTGTGAGCTTGTAGATCGGCTATTTTCAAATATGTTAGTACTTTTTTTTACTTTTGGTACTTTAAGTACATTTTGCTGCCAATACTTTTGTAGTTTTACTAAAGTAAATTTTGAATTCTGTACTTGTACTTGTAACAGACTATTTCTATATTGCAGTATTGGTGCTTTTACTTAAGTAAACATTTTGAGTACTTTTTCCACCACTGCATGTAGGCAAGGGTGTCAAATTCCTTTTTTTTTCACTAAGTAAACGAGTGGGTCTTTTCATTTCCAAAGGCATTGTTCCAGTTATTAAATGCATACAATCATTTGACGGTTTTGTTTGTTCATTCATCTCATTAACCTGACATGTTTGAATAGCATCCTGAACTTTTTGAGAAGTTCACTTCATAAAGTAATAATGCACTTTTAAATGGTTTGGTCTGACCTAAAGGCTTTGAATAGTTGATAGATTTCCGGACTAGGCGACTCATCGATGAAATTGAATTGCGTGCGGAAGAAAGTAACAGTGAAACGTATATCATGTTTTATGTAATACTTAAATGAAAATTGAAGATAAATCAGCAACAAGAGGTGGTAATGTTTTTTAGCACACAAATCCCAGACACTCGATTTCTCACTTCTATCAAATCCCAAGCGCCACGGAGACTGAATATGATATTGACTACAATGTGGGCTCCAACAAATGAAATATTGCAAATTCCTTTTATGAGAAGGGCCTGCTACGGAGCCATAAAATGTTGAAAATTAGATTGGAATTGAAAAGTTCTTTGGAACAAACATCATAAAGTTTCTGTTTGTTATTTATTTACTTTCCTTTTCACATGCAGGCTATAGCCCTAGCAGTTCAATGACTCCTCGCTCCTCATCTCCACATTGAATTCATCAGGTGCACGTACGACATGTGATTGCGTCTTCTCAAATGTCACGGCGGTCATTTGTCTCGGTGACAGCCGTCGCAAAGCCATAACCGCACCTCTTTGAATCAGTGTGGCCGCTTATTATAAGCGACTTTGGGCTTCTTTTTTTCTGTAAAGTTGCTTGGAAATATTGATAGTTTGCTGGTTGCGTTTTCTTTCGGGGCAAATTACTAGGCCCATGTAGGCCTATTCATCCCTAATCCCCATCTGAAAAGGGGGCCAATTTGCGTGAAAAAAAGTGTCAGGGATAGATTTTTGTTATTTTTAAATAGCAGATCTACAAGCTCACGACGCGTCGCATCGCGACGCGTTGTGAGCTTGTAGATCGGCTATTTTCAAATGGCCGATCTACAGTATACAGATTTAAAGTGCTCATGTGGCCTGATAGTCGCTTCTTTATGGGCTTGTTTTCCTAGACCCGGTTGCTTATTTCTCTCACAAAATCTGGCAACACTGCTTTGAATTGTCCGCCAGGTTGTCTTGCGGTCGTGTCGGGGAGGTGAGGAGGCAGCAGACAAGAAAGTCCGTCCGTCGGAGACGTTTGTGTCAGTGTTTAAAGAGGCCTGTGTAAAGAGTCACCATCTCATGCAATATTCATAACGCAAACTCCCATTTAATAAGACGGATAATGGTAATTAGATCCCGAGTGAGAGTGTTTCCCTTTCGTTATTGCAAATTTGCTCAATGCCATCTGACACGTCTTGGCGGCAAATGGATATAGATGGCCTCCTTAACATACAGAGAGGGGGGGAAAAAACAGGACAGAAAACAACCCTGTCCTCCGGCTGTGACATAACCCATTAAGACCGGGAACGCACCTGTGTGTCATTTTTAGATTTCTTTGGCTATTCAAAAATAGCAGATCTACAAGCTCATAGCGCTGCACTGTGAATGTATATGTGTTTTAAAGCAAACATTTGTAACTCCAATCTTTGCTTCTGGGGAAACAGTTTTTATTTAATTACATTTTTTTTCACTTATGTATCAGTGGTTCTCAAACGTTTTTCATATCAAGGACTACCCAAAATAATATGTATTTGTCCGCGGATCTCAAAATATGTTGTTCCATGGACCCCCAGACGCAAATGATTTTAGTTAAAAATGTCTATATTCAAAGATTTGCACGCATTTTCACGATTTTTTCCCCCCAGGAATAGCAGATCTACAAGCTCATAGCGTGGCACTCGGTGCCGCGCTATGAGCTTGTAGATCTGCTATTTTTGAATAGCCCAAAGAAATCTTCAATACGACACAGATGCCTTCCCGGTCTCAATGGGTTAAACAGGGCTTGGTGCTTACGGTATAGCCGCGGTGGCGTGCACTTAGCTATACGCCGATAACACACGAGTGTCACGTGTTATTATGTCCCTTCAATGGTGTTCGTGGAATTGAGCATCGGCGATACATAATGAGAATAGCGTACCTCTTCCAATTTCCTCCGGGGCTTCTTGTTCAATTATTAAATGGTCACTTTACGCGAGCATATCAACTGAATGGCTTTCCACCGTTGTCAAACCAATATGACCGAGGCTTCCTGTAGCCTCTGTGGGTTTGTACTTGGTGCTTTCTGCAGAACACTCTCTCTGTGGACTTCATCTCCTCAATAATTAGTTTTAGCTCTTTCCCATTGGGTCCATTACTATATAATGTACCCGGCAGTACTAGTATTACTATAATATTGTACTTTTTTTGTTTTTTAACCCATTAAGACCGGGAACGCATCTGTGTGTGTGTGTGTCATTTTAAGATTTCTTTGGCTATTCAAAACTAGCAGATATACAAGGCACTCGGTGCCGCACTATGAGCTTGTAGATCTGCTATTTTGAAGAAAAAAGAAAGGAAAAAAAAGTGTTTTTTTTTTGGCAAATCTATATATTGTTTTAAAGCGAACTTAATATTTTGAGATGGGGGTCCGCAGCGAAATACATATCGTTTTGGGGGTCCCTTGACATGAGATAAGTTTTAGAACCACTGATATTATAGCAACATACGTTTTTATCAAAAAAACTGTTAGGATTTAGAAGACATTTGTAGAATCCCCCAGAAGCAAAGATTTGAGTTAAAAATGTTCGCTTTTAAAACATAATTATATATATTCAAAGATTTGCAAAAATGTTCACGATAAAAACAAAAAGTGCCGCGCTATGAGCTTGTAGATCTGCTATTTTTTAATAGCCAAAGAAATCTAAAAAGGATACAGATTCGTTCCCCGGTCTAAAGGGGTTAAAAGCATCCCTGAATTCATTTGGCGAAATGTATTATAGGCCTACTATAACGTTTAAGATTACTTAGGTATTTTGTAGAACAGCTGCAAATGATCTTTGTAGACATATTGCACATTTATTACTCTATTATAAGCATTTGGGGTGGTTTTTAATACCCACATAACCATGAATGTCAGTAGGAATTTGCATACCTCTTTCACTGCATCGGATACAGTACGTAATGAATGCAAAATAGCAGAAAGACATGGATGGCAGAGACTCGAGCGGCACACATTGTGTGTGATGTTTATGCAAAATCCCAGATCTGTACGCAGCAGCATGGTTTAACCGTTGCGACACGTTGTGACCTTGTAGATCGGGTCTTTTCGGGAGATTGAAACAAAGTAGTGGAGCTATAGTATTATAGAGCCCTGGGGTACAACTCTCAACTAAGTATGTAGGGTTGAAGTGCTTAATGTACCATGTGTACTGTGAGATCTGAGTATGGCACTTAACACTAGAGTGCCTCAGGCAGTGTGCTGTGCATGAGGCTCTGTCATGGTGCGTCTTTGACAGTGGCGTGCACAGACATTTTGAGGGGCAGGTGCTCAAGTAAATTATACTTTTTTTTGTTTACTTGGTCTGCTCTTTTTTCCCTCTACACCTGTACCTCTTTGCCAAAAATAGCCGATCTACAAGCCCACAACGCCTCGCAGCGCGAGGCGTTGTGAGCTTGTAGATCTGCTATTTTTGGCTAACGTTCTCCTCAGAAAAGGGATGCTAGGTTTTGAGTGGTTATGGTAAAAAGAAAAATCATATCACATAAAGATTTGGCGGACCCCCTGTAGTAACTCTGAGGACCCCTTAGGGGTCCCTGACCCCCTGTTGAAGACCCCTGTGTAAACTGGAAAAAAAAAAACTTTTTTTCCCCTTTTTTTCAAAAGGGCACTTCTGGTCAAGAGGGCAAAGGGCAGGTGCTCTAGCACCACCTAGAGTCTATCTGTGCACGTCCCTGGCCAGACTGTTGCCTCCCTCAATTTTCTAACGTTTCCGGTCATACAGTCTGCGACTCGGAAGCTCTGATCATGATTAAAATATAAAGCGGATGTGAAGCCTCCTCTAGGGTTGATTTTGACAACACATTTTGATATTGTTTTAGTCATAGTCTTTTGAATACATTTCCATTCAGTTTCAGTCATATATTTTAGTCATCTGAAATGTTTTAGTTTTAGTCGACAAAATCTACAGTTTGTTGATTTAGCCGACTAAAATGTATTGTGGCGGTGCCTTGATGGTGTCGTAATGCCTGATTTTACACTTGGTTGCATGCTGAAAATAGCCGATCTACAAGCCCACAACGCGTCACAACACCCGAGCACAACCAAACATAAGATTACTTGTCTTTTCCCACTGAGCAATAGTCGTCTAGTAGACCTCCGTCTAAAACGGGGTTATAATTGGTCTACTGGTGAAAGTTTTTTAGCCTACCCCTTAGACGTATTTTTGACGTCTAATAGCCCGAAAAATGCTCAGTGGGTTAGTTCTACTGGATCTCTTCTCCACTCGTCCCTCACTAACATTTTGGTCTAGTTTTTATTTGTTGACAAAATTGTCGGTATATTTAGTCATAGTTTTTTTTTCACCATTGCTTAGTTTTTATTTCGTTTTCATCAGTGAAAAAAGGTACAGTTTTAGTCGACGAAATCAACACTGGCCTCCTCCCCACTTCCGTTCCGTCTGTACAGTCGTGCAAATGTATCCTGATATTAATCTAAATAATCTAAGCATGTATAGCTTGATGCTAAGCAGAAATGGGGAAGAAAAAAAAAGGTTTTGTTGTGAATTCTTTCGTCCATACTTAGTGATTTAAATGTTACCAAATTGAGGGCTACTTTACCTGCATAATTAAGTCAATGTTGTTTAAACATCATTGCACGTTGATAAGCTTGGACATTTAAATTACATTCATAAATCAGTCTTTTCGCCAAGGACTGCTTTCGGCTAGACTTCACATTTTGAAGATTGAACACATTAAAACACAACGATAACCTAACTGACAAAAAAAGGATGATTTAGAAAATGCTGGGCAACAACGTCAAGTACACCGCCCAGCAGTGGTGGAAAAAGTACTCAAATGTTTTACTTAAGTAAAAGTATCAATACTGCAATATAGAAATACTCTGTTACAAGTAAAAGTCCGGAATTCAAAATGTACTTCAAAGTGTACTTGAGTAAAGGTGCAACATATACTTAAAGAACCAAAAGTAAAAGTAGTCATTATGCAGAATGTCCCATTTCACGTTTTCAAATGTATAAATATCTTTTGAAAATAGACGATCTACAAGCTCAATGTGTCGCATCGCGATGCATGGTGAGCTTGTGGATCTGCTTTTTTTCAATCGGCCGAAATATATATAGGGCTGAAGTGGTTAACGTATGTTTTGTAATAATAATCCAAATCTACAATGTAACTAGTAACTAATGTTTTCAAATAATTGTAGTGGAGTAAAAGTACAATATGTGCCTCTGAGATATAGTAGTGGATTAGAAGTAGAAGTATTGACAATTGGAAATACTCCAGTAAAGTAAAACATATCTCAAAATTGTACTTAAGTACAGTACTTAAGTAAATGTACTTAGTTACTTTCCACCACTATACTGCCGCCGCCCAGTCACAGAGCTTAACATGCCGGACCACCCGGTACAGTCCTTTAATTTCCTGTCTCTCTCTCTCTCTCTCTCTCTCTCTCTGTAATCTCTTAGGTGTAATGGGTGAATACGAGCCCAAAATCGAGGTGCATTTCCCCACAGCGGTCCTGGCCGCCAAAGGAGTGATCGTGCGCCTGGAATGCTTCGCTCTGGGAAAGTGAGTAAAACGAAAGAGATAACCTCCCTCACAGCTTAAAAAGTACAATTACAGCTGCTATCTTAACAATCTGCACCCGGACGACCCAGACAGCGTTATCACATCTCTAGAAACATCTTTTTACCGTGTTGCGAGGCTGCAGGACTTCTTTGTTTTGTGTTTGCATTATTCCATCACCTGAATAGGACTCAGAGTGTCTTCAGGGCGGGATGTTTGAAGCCTAATTTATGCTCCATCGCACACGCGTTGTCGCTCGCCCTGGAAATAGCCAGTGGTGGAAAAAGCACTCAAATGTTTTACTTGAGTAAACGCATCAATACCTCAATGTAGAAATACTCTGTGTGGAGTGTGCATGTTCTCCCCGTGTCTCCTAGGGTAGTTAACCCATTAAGACCTGGAACTGTGTCATTTTTAGATCTGAGCTAAATAGCATTATTTTACACTTTAAGTTTGGGCTATTCAAAAATAGCAGATATACAAGCTCATAGCACGGCACCGAGTGCCGCGCTATGAGCTTGTAGATCTGCTATTTTTGAAAAATTGTGAAAATGTGTGCAAATCTTTGAATATATATATTTTTAAAGCGAACATTTTTAACTCAACTTTGCTTCCGGGGGGTCCCTGGAACAAAATATTTTGATGGGGGTCCGCGGCCAAATACATATACATTTTGGGGGTCCTTGACATGAAAAAGATTGAGCACCGCTGATATAGAAACATACGTTTTTCAGAAAACTGTTGAGATTTAGGAGACATGTAGAATCGGCTTCAGGTCTCAATGGGTTAATACCCTCACAAAAACATGTAGTAATCCTGGTGGCTATACTGCCTCCCCCTGGTCAGCCGGGGCGCCTGATGGAGGGGAAGGGAACTGGTTGGAATAACGTGTTCCTTCCACGCGCCACGTCCTACCAGGGAAACTCCCTCCTGTCAGGTGACAAGAAGGTCAGTTGGCTCTCATGCATTGAGGGAGGCATGAGCTCGGCCCTGGCCTCCCTAGGCTGGTGGGGGGAGTGTAGTGCCCAGGATCTCTTAGCAAATTGGCACCGGGTGAAAAAAGGGGTTACAAAATCGAGGGATAAAAATTATAGAAAAAGAAATACTCTGTTACAAGTAAAAGGCCTGTGTTTAAAATGTTACTTGAGGAAAAGTACAAAAGTATTGGCATCAAAATATACTTCAAGTACCACAAAGTAAAAGTACTAAAATGTTTTCAAATAGCCTATGTATAAAATAGGGCTGAAGTGGTTAATGTATGTTTTATAATATCATCATTTGTATCTGCAAAGTAACTAGTAACTAAAGCTGTCAAATAATTGTTGTGGAATAAAAGTACAATATTTTCCTCAGAGATGTAGTGGAGTAGAAGTAAAAGTATAGCAAATTGGCAATACTCCACTAAAGTAAAAAAATACCTCAAAATTGTACTTAAGTACAGATACTTGAGTAAATGTACGTAGTTACTTTACACCCCTGGAAATAGCAGACCTGCAAGCTCACAATGTGTCACGTCCGCGACGCATTGTGAGCTTGTAGGTCGGCTATTTTCGTCTTGCGTGCACGGCCGTGCGACAAAGTATGCATCGGGCCTTATAGTGACTTGCAGTGGTGGAAAAAGTACTCAAATGTTTTACTTAAGTAAAAGTATACTGCAATGTAAAAACTGCTTTGTTACAAGTAAAAGTCCGGAATTCAAAATTCACTTCGAGTAAAAGTACAAAAGGATTGGTATCAAAATGTACTTAACGTACCAAAAGCAGATAGTACTCATTATGCAGAATGTCCCATTTCACAAGTTTTCAAATGTACTGTAATCATTTGAAAATAGCCGATCTACAAGCTCATCGCGACGCATTGTGAGCTTGTAGATCTGCTATTTTCAAATGGCCGAAATGTATATAGTGCTGAAGTGGCTAATGTATGTTTTGTAATAATAAACAAAATCTACAAAGTAACTAGTAACTAAAGTTGTCAAATAATGTAGTGGAGTAAAAGTACAATATTTGCCATTAGAGATGTAGTGGAGTAGAAGTAAAAGTATAGAAAATTGGAAATACTCCAGTAAGGTAAAAAAAAAAAAAGTACAGTACTTGAGTAAATATACTTAGTTACTTTCCACCGCTGGTGACTTCTTGCTCAGATAGGGCCCGACATCATAGACAGCCTTGCACTGTTAGATGGCATGTTAGTCCATAGAGGGTACGTACCCAGGACAGAGAGCCTGCCCCGGGGAACCATGTGTCCCTGATAATTGAGAGCACTTAATGTAAGAAATGTATTCAGTATGCTTTGCCTTCACTGCATCTGTTATGGATGTTTCCATTAAACCGGTGGGAGAGTTCTGCCGTAAGCGGAAATGAATGCCGGTTCATACACAGTAAAAAATCTGCGGTGTTCATTTAACTGTTTGAGCCTTTCGGGTTCCATTGCAGAATATGAAAAATCTTGAAAATGTGTGCAAAACTTATCTTTTAATTTTTTTTTTGTTAACTGTTAAGATTTAGAAGACATTTGTAGAATATATATTCAAAGAATTGCAAACATTTTTCACGATTTTCCAAAAATAGCAGATCTACAAGCTCATAGCGTGGCATTCGGTGCCGCGCTATGAACTTGTAGATCTGCTATTTTTGAATAGCCAAATACATCTTAACACATGATTGCCAAGAACGCATCGATGCGTTCTTTCAAATCCATCGCTTGTGTGCCGCATTGTTTAATCTGTGATCGCGCTGTTCTGTTTATTTTTCATCATCGGTTTCGTTTTCCACTTACTTCACACTCACAGGGATCCGGATTCATGACACAGATTCCGTTTCCGGTTCTCATTTTTTCCCCCCGGGCATTTAGGGAAAAAACGTTTTTTCACACGGTATAAAAAACGAACGGAGAGCTCCACTTCTATTTTCTTTAGTCTGGGTGACTAACAGTCATCGTCGTCGTGTATCACAACGGTCTGCAGGCCGATCGGCGATTGTCGAAAACGTCACATCCGGTTATGACGTATGGACTGTTTGAGTCTGTTTGAGGGGGGTCGAGCGAGTCAGCGAGGTGTCAATTTGGTGCTCTCTGCTGGTCGATCTGTCGTATGTGTTTAAAAACGCAGCCAGACAAGCTATTTTAATGAAAAATTACAAAATAAAAAAAAACACGAAAATCGCTGGCACAGGGCTGAGTACATTATGAATAAACTCTGGCAGTCAAAGTGTTAAAATGACACGGATACGTTCCCGGTCTTAACGAGTTAAATTACCACTTCAGATCTGACTGCGTAGGACAGACAGTTAACTCCATGCCTTATTATTGGTGTTAGTTCTCCTGGCTGCGTTTGCAAAACGACACACACGCGCACACAAATGCACGCACGCACGCACACACACACACAACACAACACACTCTCGCAGACACTTTCTGGATTAGATTAGATCCCTTTTGATGAGGTTGGTATTCAAATGATTGCGCTCGCTGAACTGTGCAAAGGCCACGGCTGAAAATAAAAATGACCTTAATGCAGCAACATCTGAATCCACAACGTTTAAGGAGGAACTTAATTGAAAGACATCATTTTTTTCTCCTTTTTAATTGGTTTTCCACCAAAGCGAAAGCTGAGTGTTGTTTTTTTTTTGCTAAATGATTCTCATTTCCACAACATAATCACGAGCCCTACGTCATTCCGTTATTTATTTGCCATGAATTATTCATCGCCCCAAATCCCATTTTAAGCGCAAACAATCGCTAATCTACAGACGTCTTAAGAACCCTTGATTGTTTGCTGTTCTTTCCGACAATTAACCCATTAAGACCGGGAAAGCATCGTGTCATTCTAAGATTTCTTTGGCCATTCAAAAATAGCAGATCTACAAGCTCAAAGTGCCGCACAATGAGCTTGTAGATCTGCTATATTTTTAAAAGGGAACACTTGTAACTCAAATCTTTGCTTCTGGGGGGTCCCTGGAACAAAATATTTTGAGATGGGAGTCTGTGGCCAAATAAATATTATTTTGGGTGGTCCTTGACATGAAAAAGTTTGAGAACCACTGATATAGTAACATACATTTTTTTTAAATGTTTGCTTTAAAAAAAAAAAAAAAAAATATATATATATATATATATATATATATATATATATATATATATATATATATATATATATATATTAAAAAAATATAAAAATGTGCACAAACGTTCACAATTTTTTCCAAAATAGCAGATCTACAAGCTCATATGAGCTTGTAGATCTGCTATTTTTTTAACAGCCAAATAAAATCAAAAAATGACCCAGATTCTTTCCCTGGTCTAAATGGCTTAATTAACCACATTGCGATCAGTCATTTTCTATAATAAATGTATATATAGACTTTGCAGCACTCTCTCATATCCCCCTTAGTTTAGTTTCCTCCCCGTGAAACTAAGCAGGCGTTTTGGATGCTTGTCAAACAGGCAAACAGCCCATAGACCCTCGCCCTCTCCGCCGCTGCCTTCTCTCTCTCTCAAAGTCATTTGCGTGTGATGGCCAGTGGTGGAAAGTAACTAAGTACATTTACTTAAGTACTGTACTTAAGTACAATTTTGAGGAATTTGTGCTTTACTTGTGTATTTCCAATTTCCACTACTTTTACTTCTACTCCACTACATCTCAGAGGCAAATATTGTACTTTTACGCCACTACAATTATTTGAAAACTTTAGTTACTAGTTACTTTTCAGATATAAATTATCACCACTTTAGGCCTATTTTATACCTAGGCTATTTTCAAATATTTAGTACTTTTACTTGTGGTACTTTGAGTACATTTTGATGCCAATACTTTTGTACTTTTACTCAAGTAAATTTTGAATTCTGGACTTTTACTTGTAACAGAGTATTTTTATATTAGAGTATTGGTACTTTTACTTAAGAAAAGAATGTAAGTACTTTTTCCAACACTGGATGGCTTTCAGCTGTGTGCTGATCCCGGTGACTTAGCCTTTTCTGCCCACAGATGAATGATTTATCCGTTGCACCCCATTAAGAAATGCCAGTCTTTATATATGGCCCTGAAAATGAAGTTAACCCGTTAACACCGGGGAAAGCATCTGTGTCACAATCATTTTAACCATGCTGTATTTTGGCTATAAAAAAAAGGCACATATGCAAGCTCATAGTGCTTGTAGATCTGCATTTGTTTTGTTTTTATCTTGGAAATTTGTGCACATCTTTGAATATATATATATTTTTCAAAGCAAACATTTTTTACTCAAATCTTTGCTTCTGGGGGGGGTCCCTGGAACAACATATTTTGAGATGGGGGGGGGGGGGTCCGCGGCCAAATACCTATCATTTTGGGGGTCCTTCACATGAAAAAGAGAACCACTGATATTATAGCAACATACGTTTTTCCGAAAACGGTTAGGATTTAGAAGACGTTTTAGAACGGCCTAAATGTGTTAAACTGACTGCTGTTGATCAATATGTATGATGCCCCCGCTGGCAGTGACAGGACAGGGGGGGGGGGGGGGGGGGGGGGTCTTAATGCCAAACAGAACGGGTGTGACGTGGGACTGTGGGACAACACTGTAGGCCATTCATTCTCAACCTGTGGGACGTGAGGACATTGCAAGTGGGCATGAGGAATTGGTGGTGCTCACTCGCACATCCGTGGCACGTGGAAAGTATCACAAAAGAGAAAAGAGAATAGAGTCTGCACACTGGTGATGGTGATAAAGCTCTGCTGTATTTTCTTCAACGCTTCATATATATGTCCTGATGAAGATCTAATTGATCAAAACGTTGACGACACTGAAAATACAGCAGAGCTTTTTCAGCATCACCGATATCGATAGATAGATAGATAGATAGATAGATAGATAGATAGATAGATAGATAGATAGATAGATACTGTAGATAGATACTGTAGATAGATACTGTAGATAGATAGATAGATAGATAGATAGATACCTTTTTTATCCCGCGGGGGAATCAGTCGCCCAGAGGCGGCAAAGCAGTTAAGGTAACAGAGTTACCGGTAAAGAGTAATAAAAATAAAAAGTACTGTTGTGTACAGCAATACAAGGCAAAAGAAGAAAAAAAAAAAACAAGAAGCATGAACAATACAGAGCAACGGTAAACAGAGGTAAACACAAACAAAGTGTACATTGCAGTCAGTGCTTCAGAAGTGTCTCACCGTATCTCATCATAAAACAAATCATAATACTTATCAGTGGAATGCCAATCAAAAAAGTGTCCATTCGGTCAGTGCATAAGTGTGAGAAGTGAAAGTGCTCACAGCGGAAAAACAAAACGGCACAAAGAACCCCAACCTAGGAATGTCATTAGTTTTTTATTAAAAAAAAAGGTTTTCATTGTGATACCGATATATAGGAACTATATATCATTGATCCAAGCCGAAACATAATCATCTTCTTCTTCTTCTTCTTCTTCTTCTTCTTCTTCGCCAAAGGGGCAATCGCCCCTCCCCCAATGAAAAGAAAATACTCCCTATCTCTTTCCCGTAATTGTATGTAACCTAGCTACAGGAGCTGCACGATTACGGCTAACATTATCTCCATTATTAATCTCAATTGTTGATGATGATGATTTTCGTGGGAAAAGAGTTGAAAAAAATACTTTCAAAATAATTTCCTCCATCGTGTTATGCTCTGCTGTATCTTTGATCAAATGATCTGTATAATGGCCTGTTGGATGTGGAGAAAAGCTTGTACAGTGTTCTGGTTATATTAACTAAATTCATTCATATTAACAAGTGTAATGGTGAGGCGATAAGGGCAAGGTGCAACGGCAGACCAAGTAAGATGTTTGAATTCATTTCCCAGTTTCCCAATTACTGTACATAATTGCAAAACATAAAAACGCAACTTTCAATGACTTGGTGGTTAACTGTGCAGCCCTGCAGGAGATTCAAGTTTCCATTTTAACCATCTGTGTAAACACTTTATACATATTATACATATTTTATACACGTTCAAAAAGCAGATAATACAAGCTCATAGCGAGAATAATCGAACATTCGTGCAAATATTTGAATATATACAGTATATATACATTTTTAAAGGAACATTTTGACTCAAATCTTTGCTTCTGGGGGTCCCTAGTACAAAATATGTTGACCAAATACATATAATTTTGGGGGGGTCCTTGCATGAAAACATTTGAGCACCACTGATATACAGTAGCAACAATATTTTTTTTCAGAACTAAACTGATTTAGAAGACATTTGTAGAATGTCTCAGGTCTAAATGGGTTATGTTACTCATGGCCATAGCATACTGTGCAGACAGGTGCAATATAGACAATGATACTGTATGACTATTGTGTGTCTATCATGGTCATGGACCAGTGGTGTAAAGTAACTAAGTACATTTACTCAAGTACAATTTTTATCATTTTTATCCGTCGATTTTGTAACCTTTTTTTCACCCGGTGCCAATTTGCTAAGTGATCCTCGGCACTACACTCTCCCCACCAGCCTAGGGAGGCCAGGGCCGAGCTCATGCCTCCTTCAATGCATGAGAGCCAACTGACCTTCTTGTCACCCGACAGGGGGGAGTTTCCCTGGTTGGACGTAGCGCGTGGAAGGAACACGTTATTCCAACCAGTTCCCTTCCCCTCCATCAGGAGGCTGACCAGGGGGAGGCAGTATAGTGACCAGGATTACTGCATGTTTTTGTGTGAGGGTATTAACTACCCTGGCTAGGAGACACGGGGAGAACATGCAAACTCCACACAGAGTAGGCCCTTTCGCCAACCCACTTAAGTACAATTTTGAGGTATTTGAGGTTTTACCAGAGTATTTTCAATTTCCAGTACTTTTACTTGTACTCCACTACATGTCAGAGGCAAATATTGTACGTTTACTCCACTACAAGACACTGTCTTACATGTTACCTTTTCATGAGGGCTTTGCTAGTTGCACTGATGATATATAGTGATGCATCTTAGTCCTGGATGGAGGTTCCTTACAGTTCTCACTAATTGACACACGAAAAAAAACACTCCACGCAGTATTACAGAGATATTACAGTGTGGTTCTGAAAGCAACATTCAGCCTTCATAAGGCAACAGCCCAGACATAAATACTAATGTTATACCTGCTGTACCTGCTTTTATGTCTGACACACTATGACCCATTATCGTGCCCATTATGAGACACCTTTAACCCATTAAGACCTGGAACTGTCTCATTTTTAGATTTGAGCTAAAAAGCATTATTTTACACTTTGGGCTATTCAAAAATAGCAGATATACAAGCTCATAGCGCGGCACCGAGTGCCGCGCTATGAGCTTGTAGATCTGCTATTTTTGAAATTTCGTGAAAATGTGTGCAAACCTTTGAATGTATATATTTTTTAAAGCGAACATTTTTAACTCAAATCTTTGCTTCTGGGGGTCCCTGGAACTAAAAATTTTGATGGGGGTCCGCGGCCAAATACATATCATTTTGGGGGTCCTTGACATGAAAAAGATTGAGCACCGCTGATATAGAAACATAGGTTTTTCAGAAAACTGTTGAGATTTAGGAGACATGTGGAATCGGCTTCAGGTCTCAATGGGTTAAGCACAATGAAACAGTCATTTTTACAGCACGATGTTCACGGTGACACCATATCCGTGCGTTTCACACTGAGTAGGCGTGCAGTGAAGTGAAGCCCCACGCTGGCCTACATTCTTGTTTTAGCCTATGTAACCTTGCCATCTGTTATCACCGTAGCCCCCCCCCCACCCTATAACCATCCAGGTCCCCACACATCCACACTGATTATTCACACACACTTTCACTCAGGTACATTTTAAATTCCAGACTTTTACTTGTAACAGAGTACTTCTACATTGCAGTATCGATACTTTTACTTAAGTAAAACACTTTAACTGCTTTTTCCACCACTGATCATCTTGTCTAAAATGAAACGACACATGTAGTTCTACGTTAGCCTGATTATCAGACTGAAGCGTTAAGAGAGGAAGTCCACTCAGAGAGTGGGCGGGGCCTATGGTCTGGCTCCAGGCGAGTGCTATGTTGTTAATAAGAGATTGCACACAGAAACTAAACATTTTTGGTCACAAATAGAAAAGTGGGAGTAACAGTAAAAGTGAGCAACAAAGAATAAAAACGGAGACTTTATCTCGTTTCAGATAAGATTTGATAAGCTTTCGTGCCAGGAACCCCCATAAGAGAATATTTTCAATATATATATGTATAAAATAATCTTTGAAAATAGCCAATCTACAACACTGCTGCTCAAACTGGATGTTCGGTTTCCCATGCAAGTGATACAGGTGTGAATGGCTGAATAGTGTGTGTGAATGGGTGAATTGTGTGTGTGAATGGGTGAATTGTGTGTGTGAATGGCTGAATAGTGTGTGTGAATGGGTGAATAGTGTGTGTGAATGGCTGAATAGTGTGTGTGAATGGGTGAATAGTGTGTGTGAATGGGTGAATAGTGTGTGTGAATGGGTGAATAGTGTGTGTGAATGGGTGAATAGTGTGTTTGAATGGGTGAATAGTGTGTGTGAATGGCTGAATAGTGTGTTTGAATGGGTGAATAGTGTGTGTGAATGGGTGAATAGTGTGTGTGAATGGGTGAATAGTGTGTGTGAATGGCTGAATAGTGTGTGTGAATGGGTGAATAGTGTGTTTGAATGGGTGAATAGTGTGTGTGAATGGGTGAATAGTGTGTGTGAATGGCTGAATAGTGTGTTTGAATGGGTGAATAGTGTGTGTGAATG
This sequence comes from Gymnoscopelus microlampas, assembly GCF_963454915.1. Lineage (NCBI taxonomy): Eukaryota > Metazoa > Chordata > Actinopteri > Myctophiformes > Myctophidae > Gymnoscopelus > Gymnoscopelus microlampas. The sequence goes on along the minus strand of NC_139945.1, from coordinate 8,614,753 downwards.
GGTGAATAGTGTGTGTGAATGGGTGAATAGTGTGTTTGAATGGGTGAATAGTGTGTGTGAATGGCTGAATAGTGTGTGTGAATGGGTGAATAGTGTGTGTGAATGGGTGAATAGTGTGTGTGAATGGGTGAATAGTGTGTGTGAATGGGTGAATAGTGTGTGTGAATGGGTGAATAGTGTGTGTGAATGGGTGAATAGTGTGTGTGAATGGCTGAATAGTGTGTTTGAATGGGTGAATAGTGTGTGTGAATGGGTGAATAGTGTGTGTGAATGGGTGAATAGTGTGTGTGAATGGGTGAATAGTGTGTGTGAATGGGTGAATAGTGTGTGTGAATGGCTGAATAGTGTGTTTGAATGGGTGAATAGTGTGTGTGAATGGGTGAATAGTGTGTTTGAATGGGTGAATAGTGTGTGTGAATGGGTGAATAGTGTGTGTGAATGGGTGAATAGTGTGTTTGAATGGGTGAATAGTGTGTGTGAATGGGTGAATAGTGTGTGTGAATGGGTGAATAGTGTGTTTGAATGGGTGAATAGTGTGTGTGAATGGGTGAATAGTGTGTGTGAATGGGTGAATAGTGTGTTTGAATGGGTGAATAGTGTGTTTGAATGGGTGAATAGTGTGTGTGAATGGGTGAATAGTGTGTGTGAATGGGTGAATAGTGTGTGTGAATGGGTGAATAGTGTGTTTGAATGGGTGAATAGTGTGTGTGAATGGGTGAATAGTGTGTGTGAATGGGTGAATAGTGTGTTTGAATGGGTGAATAGTGTGTGTGAATGGGTGAATAGTGTGTGTGAATGGGTGAATAGTGTGTGTGAATGGGTGAATAGTGTGTGTGAATGGGTGAATAGTGTGTTTGAATGGGTGAATAGTGTGTGTGAATGGGTGAATAGTGTGTGTGAATGGGTGAATAGTGTGTGTGAATGGGTGAATAGTGTGTGTGAATGGGTGAATAGTGTGTGTGAATGGGTGAATAGTGTGGGTGAATGGCTGAATAGTGTGGGTGAATGGGTGAATAGTGTGGGTGAATGGGTGAATAGTGTGTGTGAATGGGTGAATAGTGTGTGTGAATGGGTGAATAGTGTGTGTGAATGGGTGAGTATTGTGTGTGAATGGGTGAATATTGTGTGTGAATGGGTGAATAGTGTGTGTGAATGGCTGAATAGTGTGTGTGAATGGGTGAATAGTGTGTGTGAATGGGTGAATAGTGTGTGTGAATGGGTGAGTATTGTGTGTGAATGGCTGAATAGTGTGTGTGAATGGGTGAATAGTGTGTGTGAATGGGTGAATAGTGTGTGTGAATGGGTGAATAGTGTGTTTGAATGGGTGAATAGTGTGTGTGAATGGGTGAATAGTGTGTTTGAATGGGTGAATAGTGTGTTTGAATGGGTGAATAGTGTGTGTGAATGGGTGAATAGTGTGTTTGAATGGGTGAATAGTGTGTGTGAATGGGTGAATAGTGTGTGTGAATGGGTGAATAGTGTGTGTGAATGGGTGAATAGTGTGTTTGAATGGGTGAATAGTGTGTGTGAATGGGTGAATAGTGTGTGTGAATGGGTGAATAGTGTGTTTGAATGGGTGAATAGTGTGTGTGAATGGCTGAATAGTGTGTGTGAATGGCTGAATAGTGTGTGTGAATGGGTGAATAGTGTGTGTGAATGGGTGAGTATTGTGTGTGAATGGGTGAATATTGTGTGTGAATGGGTGAGTATTGTGTGTGAATGGGTGAATAGTGTGTGTGAATGGCTGAATAGTGTGTGTGAATGGGTGAATAGTGTGTGTGAATGGGTGAATAGTGTGTGTGAATGGGTGAGTATTGTGTGTGAATGGCTGAATAGTGTGTGTGAATGGCTGAATAGTGTGTGTGAATGGCTGAATGGTGTGGGTGACCAATAGCATTCATTAAATTTCCGGTTTCTTATTTGCATAATTCGGACTGGATATAGAAATATGGCGGATTTGAAATCGTTGAAAAATAGGCTTCATTTACGGTCTGGGCGTAACTTTGTCCATTTCTTTTTTTACGGATCGGATCCCGTTGAATCCGTGACCTTGACCCGCAGGTCGATCACAAAAGCTTTACAAGCTAAAGACACAAAAGTATCTCAAAGCCAAAGGCTCCGTGGAGGTGCTCTATATATTTTACGGTAACTGGAAGACAAACTATATGACTGCGTGGTTATCCCAGAGTCAGAAGAATCAGTTTATTGGTCGAGTTCACTCACAAGGGCAAAGGAATGGGTCTTGGGAGCTTGCTCTCTGCGTTTGCAGAAAGACAATGAAAGCAAAGCGAAGAAATAGGGGGAAATATGAATAAAGAATAAGAATCATGTACAGCAGCGGATGACAGTAACTCGTTAACCCATTAAGCCCTGAAGAAGCATCTGTGTCACTTTTTGACTTGAGCTAAAAAGCATTATTTTACACTTTGGCTATTCAAAACATAGCAGATATACAAGCTCATAGCGCGGCACCGAGTGCCGCGCTATGAGCTTGTAGATCTGCTATTTTTGAAAAATCGTGAAAATGTGTGCAAATCTTTTAATATATATTGGTTAGGCTTCATTTACGGTCTGGGCGTAACTTTGTCCATTTCTTTTTTTACGGATCGGATCCCGTTGAATCCGTGACCTTGACCCGCAGGTCGATCACAAAAGCTTTACAAGCTAAAGACACAAAAGTATCTCAAAGCCAAAGGCTCCGTGGAGGTGCTCTATATATTTTACGGTAACTGGAAGACAAACTATATGACTGCGTGGTTATCCCAGAGTCAGAAGAATCAGTTTATTGGTCGAGTTCACTCACAAGGGCAAAGGAATGGGTCTTGGGAGCTTGCTCTCTGCGTTTGCAGAAAGACAATGAAAGCAAAGCGAAGAAATAGGGGGAAATATGAATAAAGAATAAGAATCATGTACAGCAGCGGAGTCTTAAAGGGTTAAGGACAGACATGTAGTGGAGCATGTCTTATTAGTACCGTTTATTATGCTGGCTGCCGTTTGATGTTTACAGAATTTGTAAATAGAACATGCATAAATGTTGCAGTAAAATGCACTGAATTGACAGATAGCAGTTTGGATGTGGGGCTAATTTATGCGGTTGCGGGATGTGGATATGGTGGCATATCTAGGCCTGTCACAATTTTTACATAATCGTCCAATCACAATTATTTGAGTTGATCGCACTTGTTTTTGCATAATCGTCATAATCTTAATATAAAAAATAGCATAAGTAGCAGATCTACAAGCTTAAAACATGTCACTTTGTGACTATTTTTACATGTATAAAATGATTGAATATGTAAATAATTTCTTTGTATATTTAAGTTATTTGTCATATCTGCCCCATGCAATTTTTGATTATGAAGCCTAAAAGGCAAAATTTAAATTGTATTCATAATGTTCCAGTAATGTTCAATGGCCAAACACACAATTACATCTTTAATCACTATTATTTGAGTGACAATTGATCGTCAACTTAAATTTGTAATCGTGACAGCCCTAGGCATATACAGTATGCCTCCATATCCCAGCGATACGGATGCAGTTTCCTACGTTCATAATGTTTAAGAGGTGGTGCCATGGTTTTGCACTTTTTCTGTTTTTCATGTGTCTATGAGGTAGAACTTCATTAAGCCCCCTGGTGGTGTTTTTATGGTGTTTTATGTCTGACTATTTTGAGTTTCTTCCTGGAGGCTGAAACCTTTGAGGGTCAAACGTGCCAATAGAAAAACAGCCCTTTAGTGACATAGTAAAAATATACCCTCCCGCTCATTATCATAACACAACAGGTGTGGGCATGAAAAGGAGGAGGGACTAGGACAGGTGGGTGGTCTTGTAGGAGGAGGCGGAGGGACTTGTTCAGGTGGGAGGTGCTAAGTTGAGAACCAGGTATACTTAATGAACTGGAGGCGTGTCCACATAAAAACATAATTTTAACAATTCATGTATACTTTTTTAGGAAAAAAAATCTTCCCCCTAGTATAACCATAATAATCTGATGATTATGTTTTAGGGGGGAAAAAATCACTGAAAATCACGGCACCCCGTCTTTTAGGAGGGAATCAAACCTCACCCTGGCACGGCTCGTTGTCATCAGTCCACTCCACTGTGCGGAAAATCCGTTGTCACCGGGAACAGTAGTAAAAACTGTGTCCTGTCATCTCAGGCTAGAAAGGCGGTTGTGTTTTGCACGACAGTTCATCTTCACCGATTGATTGGTTTGGAGATTGGGCAGGTTAACCCATTTAGACCTGGAACGTATCTGTCACTTTCTTTATTTGAGCTAAAAAGCATTATTTTACACTTTGGCTATTCAAAAATAGTAGATCTACAAGCTCATAGCGCGGCACCGAGTGCCGCGCTATGAGCTTGTAAATCTACTATTTTTGAAAAATCATGAAAATCTTTGAATATATATTATGTTAAAGCGAACACTTTTAACTCAAATCTTTGAATATATATTATTTTAAAGCGAACACTTTGAACTCAAATCTTTGAATATATATTATTTTAAAGCGAACACTTTTAACTCAAATATTTGCTCCAGGGGGTCCCTGGAACAAAATGTTTTGAGATAGGGGTCCGTGGCCAAATACATATAATTTTGGGGGCCCTTGACATGAAAACGTTTGAGCACCACTGATATAGAAACATATCGTTTTTTCAGAATACTGTTGGGATTTAGAAGACATTCGTAGAATCGGAACCTCAGGTCTTAAAGGGTTAAAGGCACAGCGTCCAATGCCAAGTTCTTTTCTGAATGTTACGCGGGTGGCATCAAATTATTATTTTTTTGGTGTGAGGAGAACCGTTACCCCTGTATACCCCCAGGGGGGGGTTTAGAAAAGGCCTTTTCAGATGGTAAGTGTCAAGTGCTTGACACTCCACTCACCTCTCTCCGGCTCGGCAGAATTGCTCCGGTCGGCTTGTCTCCCTGCCTGGCTGCCTGCCTGTCTGCCTGCCTGTCTGCCTGTCTGCCTGCCTGTCTGTCTGTCTGCCTGCCTGTCTGTCTGTCTGCCTGCCTGGCTGCCTGCCCGCCTGCCTGCCTGCCTGTCTGCCTGCCTGCCTGCCTGCCTGCCTGCCTGCCTGGCTGACATGGTAGTAGCTGTGACAACAATGCAGCTGGCTAAGCATTGCTTGTCAAACACAGATTGCACTGTCGTTTGAGAACAATAGACTATGTCTATCTAAAATAGGTGAAAGCGGTTGGATAGGTTGGATTACAATTATGAATTATCCAGTGGCGGAAAAAGTACTCACATTTCTTTTACGTTTTAAGTGAAAGTATCAATACTGCAATGTAGAAATACTCTGTTACAAGTACAAAAGTACAAAATGTTTGAAAATCGCTGTCGAAGTGTCGATTGACACGCTTGTTGACGTCAAGCATGCATCCGGCGAGCGAGACACATATAAAGGAAAATATAAAGCCTGGGGTTGAAAATAACACGCAACTGGCTGACGGAAGCACTTCACTTTCCCGCCATTACGAGCAGAAATAAAGCTAGTACGTAGTACAAGTGTTGTGTAACCATTTCCACTCACCTTCTCTCTACACACAGTTCCTTCTTGTAAAGGGGGGGGGGGGGGAAACTACAGTAAGTGTTTCTGTCAGCCAGTTGCGTGTTATTTTCAACCCCAGGCTTTATATTTGCCTTTATTTTTCTCGCTCGCCGGATGCATGCTTGACATCAACAAGTGTATCGTTCAACACTTAAACAGCGACACAGCAGCAGATATTCTGCGACACTCAGTACCGTTGTATCTTTGGTTGCTGCCAGTGCATGTGAACAATGATCAACAATTTAACTTGCAACCCCCTCGAACCCCCTCAAGGACCCCCGGGGTAGAGCGCCCGGACCCTACTTTGAGAACCAATGCGTCACAGCTCACATGCGAGGACACGTGCCAGTTTCCTCCAGTGGTGGAAGTCGCTTTGGATAAAAGCATCTGCTAAATGACTGTAATGTAAAGTACATGTACTCAAGTACTTTACTTAAGTCATATTTTTTGGTGTTTGTACTTTACTTGAGTCTTTCCAATTTCCAACACTTTTACTTCTACTCCACTGCATCTCAGAGACACTTTTTGTACTTTTACTCCACTACAATTATTTGAAAACTGTAGTTACTACTTTGTAGATTTCGATTATTATCACAAAACATACATTAACCACTTCAGCCCTATACATTCTCATCTGAAAATAGCAGATCTACAAGCTCACAATGTGTCGCGATGCAACGCATTGTGAGCTTGTAGATCGGCTATTTTCAAAATATTTTGTATACATTTGAAAACGTGAAATGGGACATTCTGTATAACAAGTACTTTTACTTTTGGTACTTTAAGCACATTTTGATGCCAATGCTTTTGCACTTTTACTCAAGTACATTTTGAAATCCGGAAACTTTTACTGTCAGAGTATTTCTATATTGCAGCATTGGCTCCACCCCCTGAATCGTTTGCCCCGCATTCAGGGTCTGGTGACGCGGTCGAAGGCGGGTGTTTCTCGGTTGAAAATCTGTACGACGAATCGGGATCGGGATAATCCAGTATGAACCAATCGCCAAAGAGTCCCACTTTGGCCACGCCCCCATCTCAGAAATCGGCTGCAATGAGAGGGCTTTCAGACTGAATAATGGAGTGAAACGAAACGGAAATTCAGGCTGAGTGTCAGGCTAGCATTGATACGTTTACTTAAGTAAAAAAACAAAATAGTACTTTTTCCACTGGTTTCCTCGTTGTGAATTTTGATCAGATTAACCCATTAAGACCTGGATCTCTGTCACTTTAGATTTCTCTGGCTATTCAAAAATAGCAGATATACAAGCTCGTAGCGCGGCACCGAGTGCCGCGCTACGAGCTTGTAGATCTGCTATTTTTGAATAATCGTGAAAAAAATTGTTTTCAATTCTTTTTCAAAAAACTGTTCAAAAAACCCATTAAGACTCAGGTCTTAATGGGTTAAAAAAAGAAAAGAAAAGCCAGAATGTAAAAGCTACGGCTACGGCTGTGCCCCGTTCCCATCTCCACCTGGGTCGATTGATTGATGGGTGTGCTGGAGCCTTCTATGATGTCACATTTCCATCTCTCACTGGCCTGTCAGTGGTCATACTAGCCGACACAATGTAGTGAGACGTTCTACCTTTCTGCACGCGCGTGCTGCCACACATCTATCATGTGGATCTATGGGAGCGTGCTGTGATGGATGGGGCTTTGGCGCTGACACTAATCATAAAAATCTCTGGTACGGTAACCTGACTTGAATAGTGTCGGTAGTGTTGCCTCGGAACCAGTGGTGGAAAAAAGTACTCAAATATGTTTACTTAAAAGACCTGACGCGATTCTTAAAAAAAATCTAAATCCTAACAGTTTTTGGGGAAAAAAATCGAAAACATTTTTTTTCAAGATTTTTGAATAGCCAAAGAAATCTAAAGTGACACAGATGCGTTCCAGATATTAATGGGTTAAGTAAAGGTATCAATACTGCAATGTAGAAATACTCTGTTACATGTAAAAGTCGGGAATTCCAAATTTACTTGAGTAAAAGTACAAAAGTGTTGGTATCGAAATGTACTTAAAGTACCAAAAGTAAAAGTACTCATTATGTAGACTGTCCCATTGTACAAGTTTCAAATGTATACAAATCATTTGAAAATAGCCGATCTACAAGCTCACAATGCGTCGCATCGCGACGCATTGTGAGCTTGTAGATCGGCTATTTTCAAATGGCCAAAATTGATATTATGGCTGAAGTGGTTAATTTATATTTTGTAATCAAAATCTACAAAGTAACTAGTAACTAACGTTTCCAACGAATTGTAGTGGAGTAAAAGTACAATATTTGCCTCTGAGATGTAGTGGGGTAGCAGTAATAGTATGGGAAATTGTAAATGCTCAAGTAAAGTACAAATACCTCAACATTGTACTTAAGTACAGTACTTGAGCACATGTACTTAGTTACTTTCCACCACTGGTCGGTGGTGTTTCCTCGGAACAACTTGAATATCGTTGCTGTCGGTCAGAAACCTCCTATCCCCGATTCCCCAGATTCTACCTTTTTTGTGTTTTTTTTTCTTCCTAAATTAACACCGTACTTGATCATACTACAGCTTCACTCTAAGTCTACAAGCGCGAAAACGTGGCGCGAAGTGACGTGTTTCAAGCTTGTAGATCTGCTACTTTTGATACTTTTTAAATTTGTATCCTGAAAAGTAACAGTTTTGGACATAATGTGAGGTTATGAGGTTTCCACCCGATAGAGACGGTATCAGTTGGATATCAGCGTGGCTCAGTTGGTAAATAGATCATTCAAGTGAATGAAAAAGGTCTTCACGGGTTCATATCGGCCAACATAACCATGAAAATGAATTCACACGCAGTAGGCCTAGGGTCAGGTCACAATCTGTCTACTGGATTTGCATTTATTCATTTATTGGTTTGTTTCTCGGAACTGTAAACAAGTCCAAGTTGAAAAGTGCACAAGAGGACATGTTCTGCTGTACATATCGCTCTTTAACCCATTGAGACCTGGAACTGTCTCATTTTTAGATTTGAGCTAAAAAGCATTATTTTACACTTTGGGCTATTCAAAAATAGCAGATATACAAGCTCATAGCGCGGCACCGAGTGCCGTGCTACGAGCTTGTAGATCTGCTATTTTTGAAAAATCGTGAAAATGTGTGCAAATCTCTGAATATATATATTTTTAAAGCGAACATTTTTAACTAAAATCTTTGCTTCTGGGGGGTCCCTGGAACAAAATATTTTGATGGGGGTCCGCGGCCAAATACATATAATTTTGGGGGTCCTTGACATGAAAAAGATTGAACACCACTGATATAGAAACGACTGAATGGGCAGTCTGGGAAAGCAGAAAAGGTCCCAGGTTTGATTCCCGGCTCTAGCAATGTGCCTCGGTGTCCATGAGCAAGACACTTAACCCTTAACTGCCCCACCCCCCACCCCCCTGCGCTCCTCTATGGGCAGCACTACTTAAGTACATTTTGGCGAAGAGATTTGGTCCAGAGGAAAATACCTCAACCAAGTATGTAGGGTTTAAGTAGTTCCTACACAATAGCAGGGCAAAGATACGAGAACGTGAAAGATGGCGCTTAAAGATGATTTACAGTGGAGAGCTTTCTCCTGTGTGTGTGTGTGTGTGTGTGTGTGTGTGTGTGTGTGTGTGTGTGTGTGTGTGTGTGTGTGTGTGTGTGTGTGTGTGTGTGTGTGTGTGTGTGTGTGTGTGTAGTCACGCCCACAGTGATGGAGGTCATGGTATATATATTTTTTTTACAGCGTTTGATTTGTCCTGCTTAATGATGATATCTGCGGGCAGAGCTCTTGTCTTTGAAGAACACAAAGAAGGATGAATTATTGAGAGACAATCAGATGGTCATTGAACGCAGCACGGATGCAAAACATTCCGTGGTGCCAGACTTGCTGTGTCAATTGAACTAGTTTTTACTTTTCAATGGGTCAATGGACCTGTGAGAGTCTCTCAGAGTTAAGGGTACTATAAGTGATATTTTTGTGTTAAAGTAAGTGTTAAGTAGCTCTATATTCCTATAGTAATAATTTATATAGAGTGTTTGTTCATCAAAAGACGTTTCCCCATCTCTCCAGCTCTCTAGTAAACAGGAAATACATGCTCAGGTCGGGATTCCAAATTCATCCAATCAGGAGAGAGATCTCACACAGCATAATGGATAAACAAGTGAAATTGGAAGTGATTAAATAAATAAATGAGCAGACCACATTCGAATTGGAATACTATAATATTGAAGATTATAAATGGATACTCTCTCCTGATTGGAGGAAAATTGGTGACCCACCTGAAAAATGCATGCAGGGTAGAGCCCTGTTACAGAACAAACACACTACTGTATTATTACAGTAGCTTTAACTTTTTAACGACACCTTTATTGTTTTACCACAAAATATCACTCACACTACCTTTAATTAAAGGGGCTACACCATGAATTTCATTTTTTTTTTAGGTTTTTAGTATTTTTTGGGCTCCCCAGTGTCTCTTGTACCCCAATTTTTATTTTTTTTAACATTCAGTCATTCATGCTCATTTCATGGATTTCCTGAATGGGCGTGTCTGAACAGGCCATTTCAGAATGGCTGTGCAAGTGATGTCACTTGCACTGATTTTGCATTGATGATGGCCAGACAGAATTGCTCAGTAGCTCCCCCCTGCCCAATAGGACGTTTTGGTATTGCAGCTGAAAAAGCTTGGAATGACAGACAGTCAGATTGTGAGAAAAAATATCTGGATGTTTTTTAGGCTTACAACCTGTTTAAAATGTATTAGGGGGCAATATTAGGGGGCAATATTTATATATAATATATTTTTTTTTAATTCATGGTGTAGCCCCTTTAAACAAACACTGTATTTTGCTGTGTGCAAATACGGTATATAGATGCACTGTAAAATCCTAGCGTCAATTTATCCATTTGTAACTCTTGAGAGTGTACAAACGGAACCAAATGGACCCTTTACGGGTCCATTTGGTTCCGTTTGTACACTCTCAGAGTTAAAGGAGTAGTTCACCCAAAAAAATGACGTATTTTCTTATCAATTACACACCCCGTGAAGCATTGAATTCATGGAGATTTTGTAGTTTTTCTCGCATTCCTAAGCCAATAATTATAATAATAATAAAACTCGACTCCGCCGGTCATCAAATTATTGCCTCGGGAATGTGACAAAAACATAAAAAAAATCTCCATGAATTCAAGGCTTCATGGGGTGTGTAATCGATAGAAAATAAGTCATTTTTTTGAGGTGAACTACTCCTTTAACTGAAAACCGAGGATATATATTGCAGCGTGTGTTTATAACGCAGTCCATCTCTCCTCTTTCCCCTCCAGTCCTGTTCCAACCATCACGTGGAGGAAGATCAATGGCAACATCCCGGCGAAAGCCCGTCTGCGGAAGTCCCAGGCCGTGCTGGAGATCCCCAACATCCAGCTGGAGGACTCGGGAACGTACGAGTGCAAGGCCGAGAACCCGAGGGGAGGCACAGCGTTCAAAGGGCACCTGCAGGTCTACAGTGAGTCAAGCTATAGTCCACTGTTCTTTATGTAACATCGTGTTCTTTTCACTTCAGAGAACACACTGAAGAATCAATCGTCTTGAGATGAGCTCACTTGGATACAGTATAGGCAGTAGTGGGAACAAGTACTCACTTTTCCTTAACACATCGTGTTAAGGAAAAGTCTTTTACTTAACACATCGAGTGCCAGAGGTTTTTCATTTTCACATAATTTTTATTGAAGAAGTCAGTTTTACAGGAGGATAAACAATGACAGAACTCTTCTAATTGTCTGTGAAAAAAAACAAACGCACAAGACAAACACAAACCCCCCCTCCCAACCCTCCCAAGAAAGTAAATTACATGGTATTAAAAAGTACAGAAAAGAGGGCAAAAAGAGGAAAAGGCGAGAGAAAAAAAAAAGAAGACAAAAACAAAAGCAAAACCTGAGAAAAAGAAAATAAAACTCAGCCAAAAGAGTATGAGTGCCAGAGGTTTTTGAACCATTATGGCCTGGGGTTCGGATTCTACAAAATGTCTTCTAAATCCTAACAGTTTTTTTTTTGGAAAAAAACGTATGTTGTTATATCAGTGGTTCTCAAACTTTTTCATGTCAAGGACCCCAAAATGTATATGTATTGGCTGCGGACCCCCATCTCAAAATGTTTTCTTCCAGGGACCCCCCCAAGAAGCAAAGATTTGAGTTACAAATGTTCGCTTAAAAAAAGATGTATTCAAAGATTTGCACACATTTTCTCGATTTTTAAAAAAATAGCAGATCTACAAGCTCATAGCGCGGCACTCGGTGCCGCGCTATGAGCTTGTATATCTGCTATTTTTGAATAGCCCAAAGTGTAAAATAATGCTTTTTAGCTCAAATCTAAAAATGACACAGATGCGTTCCAGGTCTCAATGGGTTAAAACAGGGTACATCCAGTGCCAGCGTTAGATTCTCGTTTTTTGGCACTCAATGTGTTAAGTAAAAGTATCAATACTGCGACGTAGAAAGACTCGGTTACAAGTTAAAGTCCGGAATGCAAAATGTGCTTGAGTATTAAAGTACAAAAGCTATTTTCTGTTTCTCTTATGTATAACTTCAGAGTTCAGGGTTTATACCACACAGGGCCCACATTAGCTTCTGAGAACGTAACCTCTGAAACAGAGCCGTAGTGTACGGAAACAAACCCAGAACCTGTGAAATATGTTAACCCATTCAAACCGGGCTGCGTACGCATCTATGTAACCACTTTAACCATTATTTTATACTTTGGCTATACAAAAATAGCAGATGTACAAGCTCATAGCGCTTGTACAAGCAGATTGAAAAATCGTGAAAATTTGTGCAAATCTTTAAATATATATATATATATATATATATATATATATTTTTTTTTTTTTTTAAGTGATTTTTTTTACTCCAATCTTTGTTTCTGGGGGTCCCTGGAACAACATATGTTGAGATGGGGGTCCGTGGCCGAATACACATCATTTTGACATGAACAAGTTTGAGAACCACTGATACAACAAAGTTTTTTCATACGTTTTTTTCAAAAAGTTGTTAGGAGTTCGAAGACATTTGTAGAACCCCCCCCCCAGAAGCAACGATTTGAGTTAAAAATGTTCACTTTAAAAAATATTTATATTCCAAGATTTGCACACATTTTCACAACATTTCCAAAAATAGCAGATCTACAAGCTCGTAGCGCTACGAGCTTGTAGATCTGCAATTTTTTTGAATAGCCAAAGAAATCTAAAACGACACAGACAACGTTCCCGGTCTTAAAGGGTTAACACGGTTCACTTAGTTCCCGTAGTCTCAAAGAGAGCCAGCAGAGACAGAGCTCCACATGGAGCATTCCAGGCACGTGTAACCGCTCTCCTCTTGCATATGGCAAATGCTACCTTCTCTTTTTTTTCTCCGTTCCTCTTCTGCATGGTTTGATTGAATGATTATGGTCAGAAAGGTCCCCGTGCACAATGGAAGTTCAAACTACCAGCTGACCTGTGCAAATTGCGTCCAGCGTGAGCCCGCTACAAATGAGTTTCCCTTCTCGGCCTGTGATGTGGAGAGAATGGAAGATGCCAGAGGATCACAGGGCCTTGAAAACGCTACGCTACCAAGGCTGAGGCACTTCATTATCTCTGCCCACCCTCCCCGATCTCGCTCGCTCGCACGCTCGCACGCACGCACGCACGCACGCACGCACACATGTTTCTTTTACTATATTTGTGAGGACATCAACGTTGTAGGTGTTTTTATGAAAGATTGTGTGAATTGATGTGTGATTTTCTGAATGCCATTTAAAAATAAATTGCCTTTTTTTTTTTACCCTACCCCTAAACCTGAAAATAGCCCATCTACAAGCTCACAAGCTATTGTGAGCTTGTAGATCGGCTTTTTTCTGTGCGGGACGCCAGCACGCAACGTATAAATCAGGTATAACTCTTACCCCTAAATATATCCTCTAATTGCCTAAATACACCACTAACTCCAACTCGATTCTTAAAACCTAATTGTAAGCTTGTATCTCTAAACATCGTTTTTAAACCATAAAACAACCATTTCTCTTAATTCCACTTTCCACTATACTTGTGGGGGCATTTGGCCCTCACAAGTATAGTAATAGAAGCACACACACACACACACACACACACACACACACACACACACACACACACACACACACACACACACACACACACACACACACACACACACACACACACACACACACACACACACACACACAGTTCTTCAGGGAGCTTTTTGTCTCCTCTGGAGGTTACTTGAGATGATTTAGCGGACATGATTAATGCTCGCGCACATTGTTTTACATTGACAATATTGTTTCTGTACAGTGATTTATGTATGTATGTATGTATGTACGTATGTATGTATGTATGTATGTATTTATTTATGTATTTATTTATAATTTTTGTATTCATTCATGAGAATAATGTACCTAAATAAAAATGAAACAATATGTATGCGGGGGGGGGGGGGGGGGGGGGGACTGAAGAAAGGGTTAGGCGCTCAAGATTAACAGGAGGAAAAAGGTATAATGAATAAAAAACCTTTATTCAAATATAGGCGACATGTTTCGACCGCAGCCGGTTTTCATTATAGGGCAAAATGAGAGCTGACATAAACCACTCTCATTGCGTGAGAACAGCCAGTGGTGTACAAGCTCACCTGAGGCCGATCTAAAAGCTCACAACGCGTTGTGAGCTTGTAGATCTGCTATTTTCAAATATTTTTGTACTTTTACTTTTGGTACTTTAAGTACATTTTGAAGCCAATACTTTTGTACTTTTACTCAAGTAAATTTTGAATTCTGGACTCTTACTTGTAACAGAGTATTTTTATATTGCAGTATTGAGTACTTTTTCCACTACTGAGAACAGCTCATTTATTGGGACAATCTGCACTGTATGTGGGTGCATGAAAGGTAATAGACGGACTTTACATGAGAACAATCAGTCGCTCAAGGTTTTAAAACCACACATGAGTGGGTTACAGTCAGGTAAATAATATATGAATAGCACATGGAAACATGATGCAAAAATATGAAATCCCAAAACTAAGAAATATATTTTTATGAAAGAAAAACTAAACAAAAAACATATATCATCGCTGTCGGGCAGAAAGCTTGTATCTCCATATTTCAAATGTTTTTCCGTCACTTAAAGGAGTAGTTCACCCAAAAAATGAGGTATTTTCTACAGCGGAGTCCGACTCAGTTGACCTGCATTTGAGTCACCTCATAAGATTATTGGCTTAGGAATCCGACAAAAAATAATAATAATCCAGAATTCAAGGCTTCATGGGGTGTGTAATTGATAGAAAATGTGTCATTCTTTGGGTGAACTACTCCTTTAATGCCCTACTTTGTCATACAAGAGTGTCAAGCTAAAGTAGTGAAAATAAACGACTTAGATCGGCTATTTTCACTATTTCAGAAAAATGTGGTTCCATTTCCTGAAAAGTAACGGATTTGGAGGTTTCCACCTGACAGCGATGACACTGTTTAACCCATTAAGACCATTTTTTTAGAATGTCTTCTAAAAACAGTTTTTTTGAAAAACGTGTTACTATATCAGTGGTTCTCAAACTTTTTCATGTCAAGGACCCCCAAAATTATATGTATTTGGCCGCGGACCCCCATATCAAAATATTTTGTTCCAGAGACCCCCCAAGAAGCAAAGATTTGAGATGTTGAGATATTGATAAAAATATATGTATTCAAAGATTTGCACACATTGTGAGCTTGTAGATCGGCTATTTTCAAACGGTCGAAATCTGTATCGGGCTGAAGTGGTTAATGTACAGTATGTTGTGTAATAATAAACACAATCTACAGAGTAACTAGAAACTAAAGTTTTCAAATACTAGTAGTGGAGTACAAGTACACTATTCGCCTCTGAGATGTAGTGGAGTAGAAGTAAAAGTATTGGAAATTGGAAATACTTAACCCATTAAGACCTGGAACTGTGTCATTTTTAGATTTGAGCTAAAAAGCATTATTTTACACTTTGGGCTATTCAAAAATAGCAGATCTACAAGCTCATAGCGCGGCACCGAGTGCCGCGCTACGAGCTTGTAGATCTGCTATTTTTGAAAAATCGTGAAAATATGTGAAAATCTTTGAATATATATATTTTTAAAGCGAACATTTTTAACTCAAATCGTTGCTTCTGGGGGGGTCCCTGGAACAACATATTTTGATGGGGGTCCGCGGTCAAATACATATAATTCTGGGGGTCCTTGACATGAAAAAGATTGAGCACCACTGATACAGAAACATACGTTTTTCAGAAAACTGTTGAGATTTAGGAGACATGTAGAATCGGCTTCAGGTCTCAATGGGTTAATTACTTTCCACGACTGAACTAAAGTGCATGCACACACACACCTGCACCTGCAGTCCAACATGCATACACCTGTGTCCCGCTCACATTCTGAAGGCTTTCCTTGCTGAATCTCTTTCTCTCTCTCTCTCTCTCTCTCTGTATGTTGAAGCTCTGCCTCAGTGGATCAGGATGATTAATGACACTCAGATGGACAGCGGTGAGAAGCTGCAGTGGGAGTGCAAGGCCACGGGGAGGCCCAGGCCCACCTACCGCTGGCTCCGCAACGGTTTGCCCTTGACCCCCCAGGTGCGTATATATATATATATATTTAACCCATTAAGGCCTGAGGTGATTCTTTAAAAAAATCTAAATCCTAACAGTTTTTTGAAAAAAAATCTAAAAAATATTTTTTCACGATTTTTCAAAAATAGCAGATCTACAAGCTCATAGCGCGGCACTCGGTGCCGCGCTATGAGCTTGTATATCTGCTATTTTTGAATAGCCAAAGACATCTAAAGTGACACAGATGCGTTCCAGGTATCAATGGGATATATACCCTTATACCAAACAAATTATCCTGTCTTTTTATCGATGACTCCTCCGAAAAACATCTGAATTATTCCTGACGGGAAGCGGGGAAAAAAAAGTTGACGCTGCGCAAAATTGTACGCGTGTCTCTCTGTTCCCATTACAAAGGGGGGTTTCCCTTCACCTGCTGTGTGTGTGTGTGTGTGTGTGTGTGTGTGTGTGTGTGTGTGTGTGTGTGCGCCCGTGCGTGTGTGTTTGCTTGTTCCGTGTCTGCTGCATCTTAATGGTTCTCAAACAATTTCAGGTCAAGGACCCCCAAAATCGATACGTACTGTATTAAGCCGTGAACCGACATTTGAAAAAGATTTAGTGCCAGGGACCCCCATAAGAGGAGATGTCTGTTAGATTAGATTTAGTACAGAATTCAATACTACTATAGGTTGAATCAGAATCAACTTAATTGTCATATCACAGGTTTACTGATGTAAAACAGTGGGTGGAATTTGTTTTTTTCTGCATGAATTTCACCCACTGTCAGAGACACTTTTACCTATGATTAAAGGACTAGTTCGCCCAACTAATGACTTATTTTCTATCAATTACACATCCCATGAAGCATTGCATTCATGGAGATTTTTTTGTTTTTGGTGCGGTGTTGTAGCGGTCTCTCCGGTAGGAGACTCAAAGGAGTACTCTTTGTGTCTCCTACCGGAGAGTCCGCTGGTCATCAAATGATTGTCTCAGGAATGCGACAAAAACAAAAACATCTCCATGAATTCAATGCTTCATGGGGTGTGTAACTGATAGAAAATACGTTTTGGGTGAACTACTCATTTAACTCATTCAGCTAACTTCACCACAGTAATTAACCCATTAAGACCTGAGGCAGCGTCTAAAAAAAATCTAAATCCTAACAATGCTTTGGAAAAAAATATCAAAAAATAATTTTCACGATTTTTCAAAAATAACAGATATACAAGCTCATAGTGTGGCACTCGGTGCCGCGCTATGAGCTTGTATATCTGCTATTTTTGAATAGCCCAAAGAAATCTAAAGTGACCAGGTCTTAATGGGTTAAAAACTGGTCAAACCTTGACCAAATTGTCAAATAATATAAGAAAAAGGCAATGTGTTTTTTAGTGTTTTTTAAATAGCGTTGCGAGGTGTTGTGAGCTTGTAGATCTGCTTCAACTCCTACATTCCAAGTGCTTATCAGGGTGGGGGGTCCCCAGTTCAAATATGATTATTGTGGGGGGTGTTGTTGGCCTGAAACGGTTAAGAACCACTGCTGTATCTCACCATACCGCCTGGCAGTGGCGTGCACAGACATTTTGAGGGGCAGGTGCTCAAGTAAATTATCCTTTTTTTTGTTTACTTGGTCTGCTCTTTTTTTCCCTCTACACCTATACCTCTTTGCCAAAAATAGCCGATCTACAAGCCCACAACGCCTCGCAGCGCGAGGCGTTGTGGGCTTGTAGATCTGCTATTTTTGGCTAAAGTTCTCCTCAGAAAAGGGATGCTAGGTTTCGAGTGGTTATGGTAAAAAGAAAAATCTTATCACATAAAGATTTGGCGGACCCCCTGTAGTAACTCTGAGGACCCCCTAGGGGTCCCGGACCCCCTGTTGAAGACCCCTGCTGAAGTGCCCTTTTTTTTCAAAAGGGCACTTCTGGTCAAGAGGGCAAAGGGCAGGTGCTCTAGCACCACCTAGAGTCTATCTGTGCACGTCCCTGACGCCTGGTCCTCCTGCTCCTTGTCTCAGTGGAACAGAGTGGAGGAGCTGAACGGGGAGCTGGTCATCCGTGACGTGCGGCTGGAGGATTCGGGAATGTATCAGTGTGTGGCAGAGAATAAGTACGGCGCCATCTATTCCAACGCTGAGCTGAAGGTTTTAGGTATGTTTATACATCTATTCCAACACTGAACTGAAGGTTTTAGGTATGTTTATACATTCACATTGTGTTGCTGTGGAATTTTAAATTGATTTATTTCTAATATTGGGTTAATGAATATACTATATGGTGGGGAAATGGACATGCTAATAGATTGAAGATGAAGTAAACATCCCCATTTCCTCAGGAAACGTTCCTCCTTCAGTTTGAACACATCCCGCCGTGACAATTCAGTGTATTTTTCTTTTCATCCAAAGTGTCACTTACTTCGGTGTGAGCTCGTAACTCTATATTTGACTTTCCACTTTAAACGTCCAGCTTGAAATAGGGCCGTGTTAAGGCTAAGTGCGACATTTATTTTGCTAATAAATTGAAGAGGGGCACCTTCTCCCTTCAACTCACTTTATTTCTTTCACAAAGAAGGAAGATGCTGACGAGAGTATTGGCATTGTGTGTATATGGTATACTGGCTGTGAGAGGCACAGGTGATTGAAATGCAAGAGGGAGAAGGCTGTGAGATGCGGCTGATTGGCAATCAATGGTCCCTGATTTAACCCATTAAGACCGGGAACGCATCTGTGTCATTTTAGATTTCTTCGGTTATTCAAAAATAGCAGATATATTTTTCTTTGAATATATATATATATATATATATATATATATATATATATATATATATATATATATATATATATATATATATATATTTTTTTTTTTAGTAAACCGTTTTAACTCAAATCTTTGCTTCTACAAACCACCCAAAATGATACGTATTTGGCCGTGGACCCCCGTTTCAAAATGTTTTGTTCCAGGGACCCCCAGAAGTCTTTACAGAGTTAAAAATGTTCAAAAAAAAATACATATTCAAAAATTTGCTCAAATGTTCACGATTTTTCAAAAATAGAAGATCTACAAGCTCATAGCGCGGCACTCGGTGCCGCGCTATGAGCTTGTAGATCTGCTATTTTTTTATAGCCCAAAGAAATCTAAAAGTGACACAGACTCTTTCCCGGTCTAAATGGGTTAACCCAAACAGTGTGGTGTGCATGAATAAAATAAGGGGTTCTCATGGCGTATTCAGCACAGTGTCTGCATAGATCAAGTGCAGGAGAACCTATAACCAGTGTGGTCTTTACTTCAAAGGCAATCGGAATCTACAGCCTGTAGGCATGAGTGGACATAAACTGCTGCTTCTGAGAGCAAACACCCATAGTATCACCGCTGCTTCTGGAAGAAAGGGTAACCGGAACAATCGCCCCCAAAACTAATTCGCCCCAATTTTTCCGCGAATCGCTCGACCCCCAGCGAATCGTGTGTTATCGTATTTGTTTTACCGAGGTTAAGGTTATAGGAATACGTTTAGGATTAGGTATAGTTTAACTGAGGTTACGTTTAGGAATAAGCTTAGGTTTAGTTATAGTTTAACTGAGGTTACGTTTAGGAATTAGGTTAGGTTTGGTTATAGTTTTACTGAGGTTACGTTTAGGAATAAGGTTAGGTTTAGGTATAGTTTTACTGAGGTTACGTTTAGGAATAAGCTTAGGTTTAGGTATAGTTTAACTGAGGTTACGTTTAGGAATTAGGTTAGGTTTAGTTATAGTTTAACTGAGGTTACGTTTAGGAATTAGGTTAGGTTTAGTTATAGTTTAACTGAGGTTACGTTTAGGAATTAGCTTAGGTTTAGGTATAGTTTAACTGAGGTTACGTTTAGGAATTAGGTTAGGTTTAGGTATAGATAGCGAGAGTGTTTTGGGTCGAGCGTTCTTGTATTCAAAGGAAGAATAGGCTACAGTAGCCAGCTCATTCTAGTGTGTGTGTGTGTGTGTGTGTGTGTGTGTGTGTGTGTGTGTGTGTGTGTGTGTGTGTGTGTGTGTGTGTGTGTGTGTGTGTGTGTGTGTGTGTGTGTGTGTGTGTGTGTGTGTGTGTGTGTGTGTGTGTGTGTGTGTGTGTGCGTGCGTGCGTGCGTGCGTGCGTGCGTGTAAAACATGGTAATTTCTTCTTAAAAGCCGTTCATTGTGATACCGATAAATAGGAACTTAAAGTGTAGTACGTTAGTTCCATTGATCCAAGGCTGGAACACGATGTATCGACTGATCATTAAAGTAAACATGCTCTGAAACATGCACGCCCACCCATCGGACCACTCAACACAAGTGGTCGGATGGGTGGGCCTTTGAAATTTCCAAGTAAGCCCTGATCCATATAAGGATGGGAAACGACTGCAGTATATCTGATACTGGCTACAGCTGTTTCCAGTATCTGATAGACTAGAATAGACTTTATTGTTCCAGAGGGATATTAGTTTTTCACAGCCTAGCTGTTCAAGCGAGGCGCTGTTGTTTAACCCATTAAAACCTGAGGCCGCGTCTAAAAAAAATCAAAATCCTAACAAGTTTTTGGAAAAAAATAAAAATAAAAATAATTTCACGATTTTTCAAAAATAGCAGATCTACAAGCTCATAGCGCGGCACTCGGTGCCGCGCTATGAGCTTGTATATCTGCTATTTTTGAATAGCCAAAGACATCTAAAGTGACACAGATGCGTTCCAGGTATCAATGGGCTAAACTCATTAAAACAGGAGGGAAGCATCGGTGTCATTTTTAGATTTATTTGACTATAAAAAAAAAATAGCGGATCTGCTATTTTTTGAAAAAAAACGTGAAAATGTGTGCAACTCTTTGAATATGTTCCAAAGCGAACATTTTTAAATCCGATCTGTGCTTCTGGGGGGTCCCTGGAACAACATACCTTCAAATGGGGGTCAGCGGCCAAATACATATAATTGTGGGGGTCCTTGACATGAAAAGGTTGGAGCACCACTGATATAGTAACATACTGTTAGGATTTAGAAAACATTTTGGACGCGAATCCCCATCTCAAAGTATGTTGTTCCAGGGACACCCAGAAGCAAAGATTTGAGATAAAAATGTTTGCTTTAAAAATGTATATATATTCAAAGATTTTCACAAATGTTCACATTTTGAAAAAAATAGCAGATCTACAAGCTCAGTGCGGCTATGAACTTGTAGTATATAAGTGTATACTGTAAGTATATATATAAAATAATGGTTAAAGTGGTTACACCTTTCCTGGTTTTAATGGGTTAACCCCTTAAGACCTGGAACGCATTTAGTTTATTAGCACATTGTTATAACAAATATAGAAACGATACATATTGAAAGACAAGTTGTTGTGCGAGGAAAGGAAGAAGCCGGATGGCTTAATTGGAATCCTTTCCTTCATGGGAGAGTTCATTAAAACAACTGGATTAAAAGTTCAATAAGAACAATACAAATTTTCAAGTTTAAGTTTCCAAGGGGAGCAGTAGTGCAAATAAAGAAATAAAAACACAAAAACTGCTCAAAAGAAGAAAAAGACAAACAAAACAAAAAAAGAATAAACAATTTTGTAAAGATGACTAAATCAATGGACTATAGTAAGGAAGAAATTAGATATTGTTTTAGATGTTTCTTAAATATTGGGAAGGATAGTGAAGACTTGAGAGATGCATCTAGCGAGCTCCACAACTGAGGGCCTCTAAATGTGATGAAATGTTTATGAAACGCATCTGTGTCACTTTAGATGTCTTTGGCTATTCAAAAATAGCAGATCTACAAGCTCATAGCGCGGCACCGAGTGCCGCGCTATGAGCTTGTAGATCTGCTATTTTTGAAAAATCTTGAGAAAATATTTTTGGGATTTTTTTTTCAAAAAACTGTTAGGATTTAGAAAACATTTTTAAGAATAATGGGTTAATGCCGCAATGACCGAGTAAAAGAAACTCCTGCTTACATTTATTCTGACATTTTCCCAGCTCAAAGTTCTCCGTCCAGATGGCATCATTGTGAAGTGAGACAGTTTTGAGGGGGTGATCAGTGTCCTCTGCTAAGAGAGTTTGGGTGTGGGAAGGACAATGACTTTGGAGGCGGCAGTATATGTGTGAAGCTGGTACGCAGTGGTGGAAAGTAACTAAGTACATTTACTTAAATACTGTACTTAAGTACAATTTTGAGGTATTTGTACTTCACTTGAGTATTTCCATTTTCCAATACTTTTACTTCTACTCCACTACATCTCAGAGAAAAATATTGTACTTCTACTCCACTACAATTATTTGAAAACTTTAGTTTCTAGTTACTTTCCAGATATAAATTATGATATAATGAAACATACATTAACCACTTTAGCCCTATTTTATACATAGGCTATTTGAAAATAGCAGATCTACAAGCTCACAACGCGTCGCATCGCGCCGCGTTGCGAGCTTGTAGATCTGCTATTTTCAAACATTTTAGTACTTTTACTTTTGGTACTTTAAGTACATTTTGATGCCAATACTTTTGTACTTTTACTCAAGTACATTTTTAATTCTGGACTTTTACTTGCAACAGAGTATTTCTACAGTATATTGCAGTATTGGTACTTTTACTTAAGTAAATAATTTGAGTACTTTTTCCACCACTGCTGGTACGTTTGTTTTGTTGCTGTTGATGGCTTGAATTATGTTTTTTTTTTAAAGAGTATAACAAGAAGAGGTGTTGGGAAAACGACAGTGCTCTGAGCTTTTACAGATGAGACGGAGTCTTTGCTTTGTGGACGGATAGAAGCGATGATGTGTTGATCAAAACTGCCTTTATTGTCCCGATAAAGTGAGACCGACGTGTTTGTAAGTTGTCAACCTGTTCTACTTCGATTTTAAAACGGTGTTCAAGCTTCACAAGAACCATGTGAAGGGATATGTGATGTATACGAAGACTGAACTATCCCTTTTTAATGGCAAGGCAGTTCTATTGGTACTGTGAAGCACATTTCAACAACAAGGCAGTTCAATGTGCTTCACACGGAACATCAAGCAAAGGAAACACAATTATACAATGACATTAGGATGATTAAAACAAAAGTAGTAAAACAAACAAAAGACTATTAACGGTTACAGTGCAGAAGAGAAAGACGAAAGAGAAAGACACTCAATCAAAGGTAGTGGCAAACAGAAATAGTCCTTTGTTGTGTTTTAACCCATTTAAACCGGGGGAAGAATCCGTGTCATTTTTAGCTGTTCAAAAATAGCAGATCTACAAGCTCATAGCGCGGCACAGAGTGCCGCGCTATGAGCTTGTAGATCTGCTATTTTCTGCAAAATCGTGAATATTTGTGCAAAATCTTTGAATATATATATTTTTAAAGCGAACATTTGTAACTCAAATCTTTGCTTCTGGGGGATTCTACAAATGTCTTCTAAATCCTAACAGTTTTCTGAAACACTTATGTTGCTGCTATAATATCAGTGGTTCTATGTCAAGTACCCCCAACAATGATATGTATTTGGCCGTGGACCCCCATCTCAAAATATTTAGTTCCAGGGACCCTAAGATTTGAGTAAAAACAATGTTTGATTTAAAAATATATAAATTCAAAGATTTGCACACATTTTCAAAATAAAAAAAAAAAATAGCAGAAAAAATAGCAGATCTACAAGCTCATAGCGCGGCACTCTGTGCCGCGCTATGAGCTTGCAGATCTGCTCTTTTTGAATAGCCAAAGTGTAAAATAATGGTTAAAGTGGTTACAATCTAAATTGACACACACAAAAATGCGTTCCCCGGTCTTAACGGCTTAAAAAGGAATAAAAAGTGGCAGCAGACCGGAGGTGTTTGTTCTAATAATGTGCATGGATTTACAGAAGGAGGTGTTTATATTCCTCCCCCACTCCCTGGGTCGTCCCACACATTCACACATTACTCTCACAATTTGTTATCTAGGAAGTTGTTATTGTTCAGAGATAATCAACAGCTTGCCCAGGACGTCTCATTGGGCGGATGCATGAAAGGGATGATGCAATTGTATTCTAATTATGCCATCTGTTGAACCGCATGTTAATTAGATGAACACCAAAAATAGCATTATGTAATTGTGTGTGTGTGTGTGTGCGTGCGCGTGCATTTTATGTATTTATTTGTGTTTTTTCGTTTTTCTGGTTATTGCAGGGTGTTGCACTCTTGTTTCCGCATTGAAGTGTGTTATAAGTTCAAAGACGAGGGAAATGTGTAATATCATTGTGTTCAGTGGCTATAGACCCCTTAACAGACGACGTCACACTGATAAGAACCAGTATGCACGCGCAGGCCCGGCACCAAATGAAACCCATTCTGTCATGTTTCGCTAGGACGCGCCTCACTAGCCAACACACAAGAGGAGGTTGAATGAACTGAAACCAGCGCACCCCGAAACAACATGTTGGGAATTGATTGCATCATGAAACAATCACCTGTGCGTCCAGTCTCAATGTTGGTAAACAAATAATTGGTCTATATCTTCCGGAGCCGTAACTCATATTTGAAATTAACCACTTCAAACCTATATTTTAGTCAACTATTATTAAAGGGATAGTTCACCCCCAAAATTACTTTTTTTCTATGGATTAGTAGTCACTCCATGGAGACTTGAATTCATGGATATATTTTAGTTTTTGTCGCATTCCTAAGACAATAATTTGATGACCGGCAGCGGTTCCGGTAGGAGACACAAAGAGTCTCCTTTGTGTCTCCTACCGGAAACGCTGCCTACCGGTCCGCCGGTCATCAAATTATTGGCTTAGGAATGCGACAAAAACTAAAATATATCCATGAATTCAAGTCAACATGTGGTGACTAATAGATAGAAAAACTACAGTATCCCTGTAACTGGAGTCCCTTAGGGCTGTATTCTATGCCCTCTCCTTTCATCCAAATCTCTTTGCCGAAATAGCAGATCTATACAGGCTCACAACGAGCTTGTAGATCTGCTATTTTCACTGAATGTTCACCCCAGAATATCGACGCTTGGGCTCATAAACCATTTTCTCCCTGTCAGCTCCAATTATTGGGACACATCTGTTTGCCTCGAGGACAAGTTGATTTAGTGTCTTTGCTGCGTACTCTTTCTCTGAAGGGCAGTCCATGACATTTTCAAACCGGCAGAAAACAATTTGTATCCCAACCCCCCCAATCCATAAAATGATTAAATAATCTGAGCTATGTTATTCTATCTATGCTGTAAGTCCCTATAGATCTATACTTGTCTAGTACTGACATATATATATATATATATATATATATATATATATGTTCTAAGGATTTTATTAACGATTATACACAGTGGTGTACGGTAACTAAGTATATTTACTCAAGTACCGTACTTAAGTTCAATTTTGAGGTATTTTTTACTTTACTGGAGCATTTCCAATTTTGTGTACTTTTACTTCTACTACTCCATATTACATCTCAGAGGCAAATATTGTACTTTTACT
Organism: Gymnoscopelus microlampas; assembly: GCF_963454915.1. NCBI lineage: Eukaryota > Metazoa > Chordata > Actinopteri > Myctophiformes > Myctophidae > Gymnoscopelus > Gymnoscopelus microlampas. Next base: position 8,589,157 of record NC_139945.1, on the reverse strand, counting down.
CCACTACAATTATTTGAAAACTTTAGTTACTAGTTACTTTGTAGATTTTGATTATTATTAAAAAACATTCATTAACCACTTCAGCCCTATATACATTTTGGCCATTTGAAAATAGCCGATCTACAAGCTCACAATGCGTCGCGATGCGACGCATTGTGAGCTTGTAGATCTGCTATTTTCAAATGATTTGTATACATTTTATACATTTGAAAACTTGTAAAATGGGACATTCTGCATATTGAGTACTCTCTACTTTTGTACTTTAAATGCATTTTGATACGAAAACTTTTGTACTTTAAATGCATTTTGATGCCAATACTTTTGTACTTTTACTTGAGCATTTTTTGTATTCCCGACGTTTACCTGTAACAGAGTATTTCTACATTGCAGTATTGATACTTTTACATGAGTAAAAAATGTGAGTACTTTTTTCCACCACAACCACAGCGTTCTCCAAAATAAAAAAAAGAAAGAAAATAACATACGATAGGGTGGCTATACACACAGCGTGCTAATAAATAACATAAAATGTTGATGTTGATGTCGTGGAAGCCCGGGCCCTCAGATTGAAACGAGGGTTGACAGGGACGTTCGGTCACCTCCCCCGTCGCTGTTTGGAACGCGGGGGGGGGGGGGTGACGGATGGTCTCGTAACAGCATCTCCCTGTCGGGGCGTCTTTTTCCCAGTGACCTGTGTCCTTTTCAAGATGTCCGCCAGCACAAACACCATCAGGACAGATTACGTGGCTAATAACACCCGGCACATGAGCGATCGCTCCAGGCAACACGAGGGCACCGGCTGCCCCCCCCCTCCCCCCCCCCCCCCCCCCCCCCCTGGTTCCATGGCCTCTGGTTAGGGAGGGAGGGGTGGGGTGGGTAGGTGGGGGTGGTGGTGATGGTGAATAGGGGGGGTTGGTAGGAAGGGAGTGTTGTCGGGGGACAGTGGTGGAAGAAGTACTCTGATTTTGATTTTACTTAAAGGAATAGTTCACCCAAAAAATATATATATTTTCAATCAATTACACACCCAAAGAGACTCCTTTGAGTCTCCTGCCGATACATTTTAGCATCTTTTACGCCGGTAATCAAATTATTGGCTTAGGAATGCAACAAAAACAGAAAAGTCGGCGGTGTGTAATTGATAGAAAATAAGTAATTTGTAGGTTGAACTGGAGTAAAACAGTAGCAATCTGAATTTTACTTGATGTCATAAAAATATTATGCAGAATGTCCCATTTTACATTTGGTTTTCTTCAACATGTGTCAAAATCTTTCAGAAATAACTGATCGACAAGCTCACAATACGTCCTGGTGCAACGTGTTGTGAGCCTAAAGATCGGCAATTTTTTAATAGCCACAGTATTAAATAGGACTTTGGGTTTAAAGTATGTTTTGTAATACAATTCTAGATCTGCAAAGTAACACAAGCTGTCTAATAATTGTAGCGGCGTAAAAAAAAGAAAAAACATTTGCCTCTGAGATGTAGTGGACTAGGCCTACACGTATAAAGTATCACAACATTGTACCACTCAAGTAAAGTAAAAGTACCTCAAAGAATCTCCTTATGTGTACAGTAAATGTACTTTCCACCACTGGTGGGGGAGGTGGGAGGGAGGAAGGGACGCTTGTGGTGGAGGAGGAGGGGGGGGGGGGGGGGGGCGCAATAAGATGAAACCCCTCCCACCAGCCAGGGAACCAGCACTTCCTTGTTTTAACCCATTGAGACATGAAGCCGATTCTACATGTCTCCTAAATCTCAACAGTTTTCTGAAAAACGTATGTTTCTATATCAGTGGTGCTCAATCTTTTTCATGTCAAGGACCCCCAAAATGATATGTATTTGGCCGCGGACCCCCATCAAAATATTTTGTTCCAGGGACCCCCCAGAAGCAAAGATTTGAGTTAAAAACAGTTCGCTTTAAAAATATATATATTCAAAGATTTGCACACATTTTCACGAATTTCCAAAAATAGCAGATCTACAAGCTCATAGCACGGCACTCGGTGCCGCACTATGAGCTTGTATATCTGCTATTTTTGAATAGCCAAAGTGTAAAATAATGTTTTTTAGCTCAAATCTAAAAATGACACAGTTCCAGGTCTTAATGGGTTAATAAAGGATGAACAAATCAAATGCATGCGAGCACACACACACACACACGCACACACACACACACTCGCTCACGCAGGGAAACCAAGCTCTGTTTCCTGCTGGCGATCATCATGTCCAGAGGGAGCGCTGCCACTCAGAGAACTATAGCTGCCGCGCGGCTCAACGCCAACGCAGGTCACAGGGTTTACGGGGGGCTGGCCCCCCAGCGAGAGGACGGGATTGAATTGTCATCATGTGTAATGTCACCTACAAAGCCACCCCGCTCCACTTTTGAATAATCGTTGTTGACAGAGCCTTGCAGCACCCGGTACAGTAGCTACACACACACATAGCCCCCCCAGTGCCTCATAATGCGCCAACGTGCCTTCACACGCACTTCAAGACTTTTACTGCTATTATGGCGTGTTTGTACAAAGTCATCGTTAACACAGTACATGAATAACTGCTTGTTTCCTAGCTATAACCTCCTTGCTCTGTCTTAAAGCCATAGTGTAAGTTATTTTTTTTGTTCTTGTTGTTAAAGGTAGGGTAAGTGATTTGCGTTGGTTAAAATAAGTGTTAAATAGCTCTATATTCTGATAGTACTCATTGCTATAGAGTGTTTGTTCAGTATTAGGAGTCTCCTTGTCTCTCCACCTCTTTATTAAACAGAAAATTCATTTTCGTTTCAGTTTCAGTTTCATTTCCAATTTTATCCAACCAGGACAGAGAACTCAATCTGGATACAGATTAAACAAGTGAAATTGGAAGTGATGACACTAAGAAATGAGCAGACACAATTAGAACTGAAACACTATACAAATTAAGCTTAAAAATGGGTACTTTCTCCTGATTGGCTGAGATTTTGACACCTACCGAAAAATGTATTTTCTGTTTATTAAAGAGCTGGAGAGACGTGGAGACATCTGTTACTGAAAAAACACTCTATAGCAATGATTACTATCAGAATATAGTGCTTTAACCTTTTAACAAAATACTTTTTGTTTTAACCAAAAAATATCACTTACTGTACCCTGAGGCCGATTCAAAAAATGTTTTCTAACAGTTTTTTGAAAAAAAAATATAAAAAATATATTTTCACGATTCAACAAAAATAGCAGCTCTACAAGCTCATAGCGCGGCACTCGGTGCCGCGCTATGAGCTTGTATATCTGCTATTTTTGAATAGCCAAAGAAATCTAAAATGACACGGATGCGTCCCCGCTCTTAATGGGTTAGAATAAGTGTTAAATAGCTCTGAATTTTGCTTGACGTCATAAAAATATATACTATAATTATCATGCAGAATGTCCCATTTTGTTTTCTTCAACGTGTGTCAAAATCTTTCAGAAATAACCGATCGACAAGCTCACAATACGTCCTGGTGCAACGTGTTGTGAGCCTGAAAGTCATCGTTAACAGTACATGAATAACTGTTTGTTTCTTAGCTATAACCTCCTTGCTCTGTCTTAAAGCTATAGTGTACGTCTTTTTTTTTTGTTCTTGTTGTTAAAAGAAGTGTTAAATAGCTCTGTTTTCTGATTGTAGTCATTGCTGTAGAGTGTTTGTTCAGTAACAGGGGGGTCTCCACTTCTTTTGTAAACACAAACCACGTTAGGTACAACCACGAGGTAACAAATTGGAATGATGAAACAGAATCGGAACGCTATAAAATTGAACCTGATAAATGAAAATGGATTTTCAGTTTATTTAACCCATTCAAGCCGGGAACGCATCTGTGTCATTTTAGATTTCTTTGGCTATTAAAAAATAGCAGATCTACAAGCTCATAGCGCGGCACCGAGTGCCGCGCTATGAGCTTGTAGATCTGCATTTTTTTTCTTTTTAATCCTGGATTTTTTTTTTTTTACAAATCTTTGAATATATAACATGTTTTACTCAAATCTTATTGCTTCTGGGGGATTGTACAAATGTCTTCTAAATCCTAACAGTTTTCTTTTTAAAATATATATATATTTGTCGTGGACCCCCATCTGAAAATATTTTGTTCCAGGGACCCCTAGAAGCAATGATTTGAGTTACAAATGTAGATATATTCAAAGATTTGCACATATTATCACGATTCTTAAAAAGAAAAAAAATAGCAATCTACAAGCTCATAGCTCTGAGCTTGTAGATCTGCTATGTTTTAATAGCCCAAAGAAATCTTAAAATGACACGGATGCATTCCCGGTCTTTAAAGGGTTAAGTGCAGGAGAAACGGAGAGAGCCCTTCTTACTGAACAAACACTCCATAGCAATGACCTTTCGTTAAACCAAACAATTGCCAACACCAACGGAAATGCTTTACGATGAAATGCTTGATTCTCACATGTCACGTTTTTTTTTTGTTTATAGCGTGACTGATGACATTATATTACTACCACGATTAAACAACAATGATTTACAGTGATATAATTAAACATTTCACTTGCAATGATTGTTTTTATTTTTTATTTGGCCAGTGATTAATGAGCGAGTCATCGTGTGTAAGTCCTTTGCCTCTAGCATTTTCGGCAGTGATTATTTTTTAAATACAACAGCTGAAGCAGGGGAGGACAGATTATTGCTTTCCATCCAATCTTTAACCCATTAAGACCTGTCATTTTTAGATTTGAGCTAAAAAAGCATTATTTCACACTTTGGCTATTCAAAAATAGCAGATATACAAGCTCGGTGCCGCGCTACGAGCTTGTAGATCTGCTATTTTTGAAAAATTGAGAAAAAATTTGCAAAAATATATATATTTTTAAACCGAACATTTGTAACTGAAATCTTTGCTTCTGGGGGGTCCCTGGAACAACATATTTTGAGATGGGGGTCCGCGGCCAAATACATATACATTTTGGGGTCTTTGACATGAAAAAGTTTGAGAACCACTTATATAGCAACATGTTTTTGTGTTTTTAACTGTTAGGATTTAGAAGACATTTTGTAGAATCGGAACGTCAGGCCTTAATGGGTTAAACAATGTAACTTGTGGAAGCCACACATTTACTAAAATGCAGTGTGTGAAATAGTGTGCGAACATGAGATAAACGCAAGATGAGATTGGATAAAGTAACATGGGATAAGATTTGTAGCTTGGCCATTGCCAAAGAGAATCCTGACACCATTTTGAATTCCTAATATCGTCTCTGTCGGTACGTGGAAACCACATATGTCCAAAGCTGTTACTACTTCTCAAGATTCAAATTAAAAAATATATATATATTACATATATTATACAACACAATAGGAGGAGCACCAATGGAGAGGAGAAGGCAGCGCTGTGAGCTCCATAACGTTGTAGCGTTCTTCCTTTATACATTTTTTTTTAGCCTTTATTTTCTTTATTAGCCTTTATCACACCGTCGGGAGTATATCTCAGGTACTTGTGTAAATATGTAGATAACTGGCGCAGTCGGTAGCGCTGTCGCCTCACAGCTAGAAGGTCCTGGGTTCAATTCCCGCCGGGGACGCTGTGGGCGCTGGGGGCGTGTTCTCTCCTCCGCGTCATCAGTGCCCATACCCTAGGTGGGGTTGGTGAAAGGGCCTTTCTGTGTGGAGTTTGCATGTTCTCCCCGTGTCTCCTAGGGTAGTTAATACCCTCACAAAAACATGCAGTAATCCTGGTCACTATACTGCCTCCCCCTGGTCAGCCAGGGCGCCTGATGGAGGGGAAAGGAACTGGTTGGAATAACGTGTTCCTTCCACGCGCTATGTCTAACCAGGGAACCTCCCCCCTGTCGGGTGATAAGAAGCGGCCTGCTTGCTCCTCATGCATTGAAGGAGGCATGAGCTTCAGCTTGGGCTCTCCCTAAGCTGGCAGAGGGAGAGTAGCGCCCAGGATTACATAGGCAATTGGCACTGGGTGAAAAAACATATGGGTTACAAAATCGTGGGATAAAAATTATTTAAAAAAAAATTGTAGATAACTCGTTTGTTTTCTTGTTCTCTTGTTTGATCTCCTTTCCCACTTGCTCCTCCGCCTTTCGTGCACGAAAACGACTTTCGCCCACTTTTTGTTTACTTCTGTAAACCATGTGATGTGAGTCACATCATGTGACAATAAAAGCCGATTCAAAGTGTTAGACCTTAAACTGTTGCTGCTTTTGCGTTCCTCCCAGCATCGGCACCGGTCTTCTACCCCAATCCTGTCCGGGTCATCGCCACGCTGGGGAAAGACGTGGCTCTGGAGTGCAGGCCGAGGGCGTCGCCCAAACCCCACGTTACGTGGAGGAGAGCGGACAGAAGGATACAGCCAAGTAAACGGTAAGACGGGCTCAAGGGTCATTCTTAGAAGGAAATGTGTTAGTGTCTACTAGTGCAGTGGTTTTCAACCAGTGGTCCGGGGACCACCAGTGGTCCTTGAGGGGGTTCCAGGTGGTCCCCAGTTAAATGATGGAGAGTTTGTCACAGAATGGACCCCTATAGATCTTTAACTCTTGAGAGTGTAAAATGAAACCAAATGGACCCTTACGGGTCCATTTGGTTTCATTTTACGCTCTCAAGAGTTACATCATTGTTAAACATCTGCATTACTTAATTAAATAATTGTTATTTTGTATCAACTGTCCTCTCTATGGTACCACATCAATACAGAATGGAATTGTGGACAAAATCGTATCCAACGAAACAACAAAAATATTCAAGATGTTGGGGTCTGAGAGTCTAAATCTCATCAAACGCGGTGGTCCGTGGCTCAAATGAATAATGGACCTTAATGGATATGAAAAGGGTTGAAAACCAGTGGACTAGTGGTTATAAGCTGTGTCTCTCTCAGCTCTCAGCTACTCTCTCCTACACTGTCTCCTCTCAGCTTTCCTATACTGTCTGTCTCTCTTACACCGTGTCTGTCTCTCTCTCTCTCTCTTTGTGTGTCTCTCTCTCTCTCTCTCTCTCTCTCTCTCTCTCTCTCTCTCTCTCTCTCTCTCTCTCTCTCTCTATACTGTCTGTCTCTCTTACACCGTCTCTCTCTCTCTCTCTCTCTCTCTCTCTATACTGTCTGTCTCTCTTACACCGTGTCTGTCTCTCTCTCTCTCTCTCTCTCTCTCTCTCTCTCTCTCTCTCTCTCTATACTGTCTGTCTCTCTTACACCGTCTCTCTCTCTCTCTCTCTCTCTATACTGTCTGTCTCTCTTACACCGTGTCTGTCTGTCTCTCTCTCTCTCTCTCTCTCTCTCTCTCTCTCTCTCTCTCTCTCTCTCTCTCTCTCTCTCTCTCTCTCTCTCTCTCTCTCTCTCTCCCTATACTGTCTGTGTCTCTTACACTGCCTCTCGCAGACGTTCTACTGTCTGTCTCTCCTACACGTCTCCTCTCAGCTCTCCTATCATCTGTCTTTCCTCTACTGTCTCCCCTCAGCTTTCCTGCTATCTGTCTCTCTTGTATTGTCTCTCAGCTTTCCTAGTATCTGTCTCTCCTACTCGGTCTTCCTCTCACCTGTCCTATTGCGTGTCTCTCTCTTACACTGTCTTTCTTTCAGCTGTCCTATATCTGTCTCTCCTACACCATCTCCCTTAGCTCTCCTACCGTTTGTCTCTCCTAGACTGTCTCTCTCTCAGCTTTCCTACTATCTGTCCAGTGGTGGAAAAAGTACTCAAATGTTGTACTTAAGTAAAACTATGTAAAAGTACAAAAGTATTGGTATCAACATACTTAAAGTACCAAAAGTAAATGTTTGAAAATAGCAGATCTACAAGGTCACAAAGCGTCGCATCGCGACGCGTTGTGACCTTGTAGATCTGCTATTTTCAAATAGCCTATGTATAAAATAGGGCTGAAGTGTTTAATGTATGTTTTATAATTGAATAATTTATATCTGCAAAGTAACTAGTAACTAAAGTTTTCAAATAATGGTAGTGGAGTAAAAGTACAATATTTGCCTCTGAGATGTAATGGAGTAGAAGTAAAAAGTATTGAAAATTTGAAATACTCCAGTAAAGTAAAAAATACCTAAAAATTGTACTTAAGTACAGTACTTGAGTAAATGTTACTTTACACCACTGCCTACACTGTCTCTTTCTCTCTCTCAGCTTCCTCGCTGTGCTGACGTCCTCTTTATTCTGCGTTGGGGGTGTTATGAACACAACGGTGCACCTCATTAAAGGAGTTTCTGCGGCTGTGACTTTGTCACTTGTGTCGCTTTAACACATATTGACACAACATCATGTCGTTAATGATGTTGAAAAGTGACATCAGTCTGTGCATGACTACCAACTAGACACAACGAAGAAGTTCACATCATGTTTGATTGGATAACTTTTTTGTTTTGTTTTGTGTGTGGATTTTAACCCATTAAGACCTGGAACGCATTTGTGTCACTTTTTTGATTTGAGCAAAAAAAAAGCAGCATTATTTTACACTTTAGCTATTCAAAAATAGCAGATCTACAAGCAGATCTGCTATTTTAGAAAAATCGTGAAAATGAGTGCAAATCTTTGAATATATATTGTTTAAAGCGAACTTTTTTTTAAAAACTCTATTCTTTGCTTCTGGGGGGACCCTGGAACAAAATATTTTGAGATGGGGGTCGGCCAACCAACTAAATATAATTTTGGGGGTCCTTGACATGACAAAGTTTGAGCACCACTGATATAGAAACATACGTTTTTTTAGAATACTGTTGGGATTTAAAAGACATTTGTTGAATCGGCTTCAGGTCTAAATGGGTTAACTTCAACTTTTGTCTTAGATTGAAACATCTAGGTTTCCCTCTGTGGTCAGAGTTAGAAATAGTTTCAATCCTGTGTTATTATCATAAGAAAAACATGTCCCCTCTTCCCTGGTCTCCAGAATAGAACGTGATTATGGGAAGAAGATAATTCCCCCGCATAAAATATGCATGAAGTCATGAAAATAGCATATTTCTCTCCAGTATCTGGAGATTGGGTTTCCACCGCTGTGGTTGAGGTAAACTGTGCTTTTATTGGTCTATGCCGGTGGTTCTCAACCGTTTCTGGATAACGGCCCGTTTGGAAATCATGAAAGGGCTCGCGGCCCGACCATCTGGCCACTTAACACGGCTTTTAAGGGTCAGATGGGTGGGCTGCATGCATTTTCGGAGCATGTTGTTGTGATCGATATACTTTTAAGATCTATTTATCACAATAAAAACAACATTTTCAGAAAAAATACCATGTCACTTTTTTTTTCAATAAAAAAAGTACATTAATTATATATTGTCATGAAAATATTAGTGTTTTGCCAATTATTTTGGGGGCCCACTTGCAATGCCCCCCCCCCCCCGCGGCCCACAGGTTGACAACTACCGTGCTTTCGCTGGCCCTGGTATACCTGCAGCACATCAGAGGAGCTGTTTACATGTCTTAACAAGCCTCCGTTTCATTTTGCTGCGACTGAAATGAAAGTGTCACCGGCGTTCAAATCAAAACACCTCTCAGGAGGGGCTCTCTCCCCTCCCTCCCCCCGACTCCTCAGAAACGGCGACAACCCCCCCCCCCCCCCCCCCCTCCCCCTTACGATGCATTCTTTTGGAATTCGCCATGCGACTTGAGGCGGCTTGTTTTTTATGAGAAACATCTCTTTGCTCGGGGGACAATGTTGGGGGTGGGGAGGGGGGGGCGGGGGGGCTCGAGGCGCCGTGCCGCATCAATCAATCTGAGCGACGGGCGCTGAAATGTTCAGTCAGTGGCGAGCATTTCCAAGCATCCTGCCGAGGGAGCGAGGACCTTTTGTTTGTCAGCCAAGACTCAGCGACGCATTACATGTGCCCCCAACAGCATCACAGCCTGTCTGTGTGATCTACTAGAGCAGGGGTCTGCAACGTTTTCAGGCCAAGGACCCCCTAGCTGAGAGACCCCTCCCTCTCTCTCTCTCCCCTTAACCCATTAAGACCTGAGGCCGATAAAAAAAAAAAAATCTAAATCCTAATGCTTTGAAAAATATATATATATTCAAAGATTTGCACATATTTTCACGATTTTACAAAAATAGCAGATCTACAAGCTCGTAGCGCGGCACTCGGTGACGTGCTATGAGCTTGTATATCTGCTATTTTTCCATCGTAATTGCCCTATATAACTTAATTTAAACATTGAAAACACTTTAAATATTGTATTTATTGTAGAAATAGTTCATCCCGTCGCTAGTTGATGATTATGTCCATGTCGCGGCCCACCCATCGGACCACTTAACACGAGTGCATTATTGTCTCCGCCGGGAGACATTGTTTTCACTTTCCGTGAAACAAGCTAACATTGGTCAAGCCTCACGTGACACGTGACAATACGGTGAAATAGTGTGATCTGATTGGCTAGTGACGTATAGCGGCCTATAAATACATGTGTCACTTTGAAAGAGTCTGTGCCTCTTTCAAAGTGAGGTAAGACAGGAATAATCACGAAATGGCTGAGAAATGGCGGATACTGTAACAATTGGATAGGACACTTACACAGACAGGACAGATAGGACACTTACACAGACAGGACGGATAGGACACTTACATAGACAGGACGGATAGGACACTTACACAGACAGGACGGATAGGACACATACATAGACAGGACGGATAGGACACTTATACAGACAGGACGGATAGGACACTTATACAGACGGATAGGACACTTGTGTCATGTTACTATGTTACTATGACACAGTAACATGTTCTATTTTTTGTAAGAATTACATAACACTAGACCATACCCGGTCGACGCATGCGTCGGGGGATATGCGCACATGATCTGGCAACCCGGGAGGCAGTTCGTCCCATAGCTGGGCAGCCCCGTAACCATGGCGACAGTGTTTGACACAAAAACGCTAATAAGAAGCTGAGATTTGATGAAATTGAAAAACGGGCTTCACAGTTAAGTTCAGATGGTAATGGTCAATGGCTGCGTGCAAAATCAGAGCAATTGGTCCAGCCAGTGAGGAGAACCGGGTAGCTTCACCACCACTACAAACGCACAGAGGTTACTAGAATTATAGTAGGATAAGAATTAGAACATTCCCAACATTCCCAACACAAGTCTGCTGGCGGAGACTCATGTGCTCCGAGGAGCACTTTTTCTAGTTATATATTGTCATGAAAATATTAGTGTTTTGCCAATTATTTGGGGGCCCACTTGCAATTCCCCCCCGCGGCCCACAGGTTGAGAACTATCGTGCTGTTACTGGCCCTGGTATACCTGCAGCACATCAGAGGAGCTGTTTACATGTCTTAACAAGCCTCCGTTTCATTTTGCTGTAACTGAAATGAAAGTGTCACCGGCGCTCAAATCAAAACACCTCTCCGGAGGGGCTCCCCCCCCCCCCCCCCCCCCCCCCCGACTCCTCAGAAACTCAGAAACGCCGACAATTGAACATGAATTAATAGAGAAGCTTGTGTGTAAAAAAATAAACAAAAAAATAATTCACACAATACTGATGATTGTGTTGTCAAACAAGTCTATGAAGCTATCTATGAAATAAATCTGCAACACAATTTGATGCAACATGTAGTGGGGGTCCCTGCTTCATCTCTCTCTCAGCTAAGGGGGTCCTTGGCCTGAAAAACGTAGAAGACCCCTGCCTGCACTAATATACCATCCAATTTAGCAAAAGATGGATAAATGGCCGTGGTCTTTATAAGCCACGGCCATTTGTACACTCTCAGAGTTACAGACCCATAAGGGTCCATTTGGTTCCTATCCATCATTTAGCTGGGGACCCCCTGGAACCCCCTCAAGTACCCCTGGGGGTCCCCGGACCCCACTTTGAGAACCAATGGTTTAAGTGGTTAAAAGAAATAAATCTGAGTACTTCTTCCGCCACTGTTTATACACTAAGTATTGCTGCATACGTCTAACTGACAAGTTGGGGATAGGTTTGCGGTTTCGTTGCCCTGAAATAGTGATTCATGACCCCAGGGCCGTTGTGGTTCTGACAACATGTTTTTGAGATATCCATCAAACGCTTTTACAAATCCATTTGTCACCGTTTCCGTAGAGTATTAGGAGGCTCTCTCCCGCTGGCGAGGCCTTAATCTGGTTTGCAGCCGAACCTATGATAGAGTTTTGCCTTCATGAAGTGTGGAAGATTGCTCACAAAATTATTGACGAAGTGGTTATACACCTTGATGTCTTTCAAAGCTGTTTTTGTTTTGTTGTTGTTGTTGTTGTTGTTGCTGTGAACTGTGCATGCTCAATATGTCCCGTTACTATACATCCCAAACAGTGTGTCGGGACCCCGTTTTTGGGTCACGCAGCTATTTCATGAGTAAATATCCCCCTTTTTAAAATGTTTTTACGTTTCCTATATAAGAAAATACATTATTTCTAGACATTTTCCCCCCAAAAAACTAGTAAGGATTTCAGAAATGTAAAGAAATCAAAACAATTCCACGATTAGAAGCAGTGAAAATAGATCAAACAATAGAACAATAGAACAAAGTCATCTTTTCGGGTGTCTCAGCTGAGAAAAGTTTGGGAACCCCTGCATTACATTATAATCTCAAATCAAACATCCTGTGAAGTCATTACTTTCTATCCCGCAGAGCCTTGATGCTCTATCCTTATTTTTTGAACTGCTCCACAATCCACAAATATCTCTCATATGAATCTGCTAATCTTTAATTGAGTGTCGGGTGGCGCTAACCCGTTCAATCCGGGGAACCCGTCTGTGTCATTTTAGATTTTAGCTGCAGACATTATTTTATGCTTTGGCTATTCAAAAATAGCAGATCTACAAGCTCATAGCGCGGCACCGAGTGCCGCGCTATGACCTTATAGATCTGCTATTTTTTTTTAAATCACAAAAATGTTTGCAAATCTTTGAATATATATACCTTTAAAGCAAGCATTTGTAACTCAAATCTTTGCTACTGGGGGGGTCCCTGGAACAAAATGTTTTGAGATGGGGGTCCGCGACCAACTACTTATCATTTTGGGGGGTCCTTGACATGAAAAGGTTTGAGAACTACTGATATAATGGCAACATATACGTTGTTTCATAAAACCGCTAGGATTTAGAAGACATTTGTACAGTAGATGCGTTCTTGGATTGAATGGGTTAACACCCATTTCACGTTATATAATATCACAGTGGTTGTTATCAATCCTTTCCTGAATAGCGGAGCTTTCACTGGCCGGGTTGGATTAAACCAAACAACTAGAAGTACTCCCATTGTTTTTCACTGAAGTAAAAGTAGCAAGACCACATTATAAACATACTAAAAAGTCTTGCATTCACAATCGTACTTAAAGGGCAAGACCACTTTGGTAGAGGTTTGGGTTGTGTAGTTACCTTGCCATAATGTAACCCCAAAGGTGGACAAGAAATAAAAAAAAATTGCTCCATTGATTATAAATTGATAATTCAAAATATGCTCTTCATTGACTTACATTATAAGGTAAAACAGCTCTCAAGTCACTCTTTTACCCCATAAACGAATGCAAACAAAGTTGATTCAGACAATATAGAACATCACCAAACCCAGTACTGTTTATTTTTTTAATAAAAATGTCAACTTCCTGTTGATTTTACCATTTTTATTAAGAAGAAAACCCGGACTGGATCCGCGGATCCGGATTCGTATCTTCAAATAGTAAAATCAGCAGGAAGTTCAAATTTTTATTAAAAAAACAAACAGTACTGGGTTTGGTGATGTTCTATATTGTCTGAATCAGCTTTGTTTGTGTTCGTTTACGTGCTAAAAGAGTGACTTTGAGAGCTGTTTTACCGTACAATGTAAGTCAATGAGGAGCATATTTTGAATTATCAATTTCTAATCAATGGAGCAATTATTTTTGATTTCTTGTCCACCTTTGGAGTTACAACCCAAACCTCTACCAAAGTGGTCTTACCCTTTAAGTAAAAGTACAAAAGTATTAGCATCAAAATAATCTTAGAGTAGGCTATTTTTCTACAGAGAGAGAGAGAGAGAGAGAGAGAGAGAGAGAGAGAGAGAGAGAGAGAGAGAGAGAGAGAGAGAGAGAGAGAGAGAGAGAGAGAGAGAGAGAGAGAGAGAGAGAGAGAGAGAGAGAGAGAGAGAGAGAGAGAGAGACGGGGAGTGACACACAGCCAAGGTCATCAGAGTCTAGCCTGGGACCAGACAAATCTGCCAGTGCAAAAAAAAAAAAAAAAATTGCCCTCTGCTATTTTGGTCTGGCACCGCTCCGTTGTGAATCTATTTCCTGCTCCTTAACAAGGAAATAGAGCATCGCAGTTGCGCAGAATCCGGGTGCCGGAAGTAAATACTCAATGCATTTTTCCCATTGACTTTTCCAAAAATATTTATATCAATGAAGTTAAGCCTAGAATCAAGCCATCCAGGATGCTGGTGAATCATGACCATAAAACCTTTTTTTCTGTGATTTTTTTAATTTTATATTTAATGATATGATATACTATGTTTAATAAATACCCTTTGTTTTGCCGTTTTCACAGAATCAAACGTTTTATGGTCATGATTCACCAGGATCCTGGATAGCTTGATTCTAGACTTAAATTAATGTATATAAATATTTTCGGAAAAGTCAATGGGAAAAATGCATTGAGTATTTACTTCCGGCAACTGGAAGTGGGCGGGAACTGCGACGCTCTATTAGAAAAGAAGGTAGGGTCAGCCTATAGGGGGGGCGAGCCGACGCCATTGCTTGCATGGCAGACGCCATTGATGCGCAAAGGAGCCAAAACTTGAACCGGAAGTTTGGTGAAATATAATGAAGTCTATGGCAGCCAGCTGGACCAGCTTATGAACAAACACTATTTCTGAACCATTGTGTCCTTTGTCAGATAATCGGTTCAGGAATATAAAAGAGGACATATCACAGGTTTTTATCCAATCAATTCGGATTTTTTTTTAGCACACTGTATAATTTTATTGAGGGGGCATAACATATATTGTATAATTATGTATACAATTGTGTTTCATAAACATACATGTTATTGTGCATCTATACTAAGCTATTGAAAATAATAGACAGATTAATATATTCATGCTTTTATTTTAAACATACATGTACAAGGTACAGTGAGTAGGCTGGCCGTACTGCCATTTATAAGCATACCTTATTAACTGAGAACAACGTTTTGTCAATTGCACAATAATCATGTATACAAGCTATTCAATTCGATGTATTTAATACATGAATGTGGAAAATGTTTTTAAAATATATGAAGACAAATGGACATTTTTGAAAAAATAAAAAATATATTAAAAAAAATATATATATATATTTTTTTTTATTGTCTAATCAAACAACAATTTTGCGGACCCCCTGGCAGTACCTCACGGACCCCCTAGGTGTCGCGGACCCCTGTTGTTGACCTGCACTAGGCCATTATGAGCACTTTAAACCTTATACTGTATACATTGAAAATAGCCAATCATCTACAAGCTCACAATGTGTCGCATCGTAATCTGCTATTTAAATAAAAATCTTGGAAGTAAAATGTGAAATATTTGAGGATTTTTGAAACACTAACAACACAAATCCGGTATGGGGCTCCCTGGCTCAAAACATTTTCAGATGGGGGTTAGGGACAAATACATATTAATTTTTAATTTGACATAAACATAATTGAGAACCACTGGTTAAAATAATTTTACAATTGTGAAGCAAGTCCAAATAATCAACTACACTTTAGAAAAAAGCCCCAAAAAACGCAACCCACAACTACCAATATTTACAAGCAACTTCACAGAAAAATAAGCCCAAAGTCGCTTATAATAAGTGGACATGGCAACACTGGTTTCTGGCTCAGCAGTATCGTGTACATGGTGCTCTTTAGATAGCTCAATAAACGTATACAGTGGACACATCGAAAAGCAACACAGCAGAAAACAATGTGTGATATGTCTTCTTTTTATTTTCCAGAAGCAATTACTTTACAAAGGTCTCAGTCATTCAGAAATATATTTTGTTCACGAGCTGATCCACTGGGCTCTCATTAACTCCAATGCATTCCACCGAGCTCAAGGCTGCAGTCTGGCTCCCTGGTGCGACAAATCTTCCGGCTGGAATTGCGTGATAGCGAAAATGACGTAGATGACCCTACCTTCTTTACATATACCTTGCTCCTTAAGTCTGGGGTGACCAATCAGGGCCCAGTATTCAAATACGGGAGACTGTAATTGGTAGTTGGTTGTAGGTCTAACCTAGCCTCGCGTGGCCAGACAATATCACACGACACACTGCGTGGATATTAGTCTGGTCCCTATCAACGATAGATTTTTTTCCAAGGGGCGGTTACAAAAAGATCCAAACGGACTCTATTGGTTAGACTTAAACCAATCAGAGCAGTGCTTCCTTGTACGAACCAATCAGAGCAGTGCTTCCTTGTTGATAAGCCCGCCCACATTTGAATACTGGGCCCTGGTTGGTCCCGCACAACCTCTGCGGGAGAGAAATAAATTCTCTATGGAGGGGGGCCAGACCTAATCTGCCGAGGGCTAAAGTGCATGGAATTTTGCAAAGGCAGATTCGTCTGGAACCAGGCTAGGTCTAACCAATTGCGTCCAGAGCCACTGTTTTGATCCCGCCCCTTGGGAAAAGAAACGTCCTCATAGAAGCACCAGACTCATATCCACACAGTGATATAGTCTGGCTACGCGAGGCTATCTGAGCTATCTGTGGTATGCACCCTAACCACTTGGCCATCAGCACCCTAGAATATCTTTTGATTTATAAACTGATTAATCATTAATAATCTAAATCTGCAAATTAACTACTAGCTAAACCTGTCAAATAAATCGTTATGAAGTGAAAAACGTCATAGAGTGAAACGTGCAATATTTGGCCCTGAGATGTAGTGGAATAGAAGTAAAAAATACTGAAAACCGGAAATACACCAGTAAAACATTCCTAAACGTTGTACTTAAGTACGGTACTTGAGTAAATGTAGTTACTTTCCACCACTGATTATAAAGTATTAAATGGGGGTACAATGGTGGCCAATCACAGCGCAGGGTTGGGGGGGTGCAATGGGTGGCGTGGTGGTCCAAACCTCACATATAGGGGCGGTTGCACCGCCCAAAAAGCAACAAATAAAAAGTTTAGTACAGTACTTGAGTAAAATGCACTATAGTTCCTTTTCCCACCATTACCAAACCAAAGCCATCATCATCATGGTGCGCTCAGGTCTTTGGCCAGGATGACCCCTTCAAGGATTATCTGACATGATCAGTTCTTAGGAGGAAGAGCGGCTCAATGCTGTGAAGGAGAACAGGGCTAGAATCCAAACAGCCTTCACGTTTATCTGCCATTGACAGCTGTGCTGACTTAATGAAGGGTTTTTAATGAACATGGATTTCCACTAATGTTCAGGGCTTTTGTCTCTTAAACAGTGAGTATTAATCCTATTAGAGTGGAAGCACACGGCTGGCTCATTTCCAACCTTAAAGCATACATTGTGTTGTTGTTTTAGTGTTTTAAATATCGTTGCAATTCGTTAATATTAATTGTATTATAATATAATTTCTTAAACAGATTTCTTAAAGTCTTTCTTTTTTTATAATACCCAAAACTACAGCTGGGCAATGTGACTTCAAATCAATATCACAATTATTTCAAACTGTCACGATTATAAAAGAAAAAGTGAAATGAGCAGATCTACAAGCTCACAACGCGTCGCTACTTGTGTACGCCACCTCAACAGAGTATGATTCAGGATTAAGTGCTTAATCAGACTTTTTATATAAAAAAAAAATCATCTACTGGGATTTTTTTTGTGTTGACGTGTTGTAATATAAAAAAGGAGGACGAAAAAAAAACTACCTTTCGATAATCTGATTAACATACAGTACATGAACAAGATTAACCCCATCCAATCCGGGGACGGATATCTGTCATTTTAGATTTCTTTGGCTATTCAAAAATAGCAGATCTACAAGCTCATAGTGTGGCACCGAGTGGCGCGTTATGAGCTTGTATATCTGATATTTTTGAATAATAGTTAAAATATTTGAATATATATATATTTCTTTTTAAAGGAAAACATGTTGACTCAAATCTTTGCTTCTGGGGGTCCCTATTACAACATATTTTGAGATGGGGGTCCGCGGCCAAATGCATTCTATATTATAGAAACATATATTTTTCAAAAAACTGTTAGGATATAGAAGACATGTAGAATCCCCGGAAGCAAAGATTTGAGTTACAAATGTTCGCTTAAAAATATATATATATATATATATATATTCAAACTTGCACTAACTTTCACTATTTTTCAAAAACAGCAGATCTACAAGCTCATAGCGCGGCACTTGGTGACGCGCTATGAGCTTGTAGATCTGCTGTTTTTCAATAGCCAAAGAAGTGAAGTCTGTCATTGGTTCTAAATATACAGTTTCCATATAGCGTTCTTTCAGTTAATGATACTCAGCCCTTATACCCAGAAGTTAGCTATCACGTGTCCTCTCTGCTTCAGTGTCCTTGTCAGATCTGGAACGCTCCTTCCCCTAATTTGAAAAAATGTCTCATGGACTGCAGTCTGCCCTGCGTCTGGACCGCGTGTACGTGCGGTGGAGTTCTGTCACGCTTTCACGACTCTCCGCCTGCCAATTTCAATCACCTCGTCCTGCGGAGGCAGAGCTTAATGCTGTAACTATACCAACCCCTTAAACAATGAGCCCAATTAAAACACCAGCTCATGCCATTGATCACGTTGTTTGTTTTTTTGGGGGAAGAAATCTAACATATAATATCGTCTAATAAAAGTTTATTTCATTGAGCTGTACGGAGCAGTGGTTTTGCAAATTCACCAACGATAGGGCAAATACTGCTAATGAAAGATCTAAACGGCTGGCTGCTGCTATAGCGTGTGTCGTGCCTGTGTGTGTACGCTACTTGCTTGCATCTTAAGAGTGTGTGTGTGTGTGTGTGTCTGTGTGTGTGTGTGTGTGTGTGTGTGTGTGTGTGTGTGTGTGTGTGTGTGTGTGTGTGTGTGTGTGTGTGTGTGTGTGTGTGTGTGTGTGTGTGTGCGTGCGTGCGTGCGTGCGTGCGTGCGTGCGTGCGTGCGTGCGTGCGTGCGTGCGTGCGTGCGTGAGTGCATGCATGCGTTGTACAGTTGTGTGCGTTTGTGCTTTGCCTTCCCATGTGTAATGCGTGCATTCATAAGTGGTGCACATGTGCGTGAGCACGCACATGTGCCGTGGTGCCGGCCTGTGTGTGTGTGCGTGTGTGTGTGCGTGCGTGAGCGTGAGTGTGTGTGCATGCATGCGTTGTGCAGTTGTGTGCGTTTGTGCTTTGCCTTCCCATGTGTAATGCGTGCATTCATAAGTGGTGCACATGTGTGTGAGCACGCACGTGTGCCGTGGTGCCGGCCAGTGTATGTGTGTGTGCGTGCATATATTTTTTAAGTGGTGCGTGTGTGACTGTCGCACTGTGCCTTGCTGTTTGTGTTGTAATCAGTTGCAGGTGTTCGTGCTACATGGACACATACTAGTGTACATACGTACACACACTCAGAGTCACTTGTTGAAGTGGCTGACACCTCAGAAATGATACATTTGTAAATATTCATTTAACCCATTAAGACCGGGAACGCATCTGTGTCATTTTTTTTTATTTCTTTGGCTATTCAAAAAATAGCAGATCTACAAGCTCATAGCTTGTAGATCTGCTATGTTTTTTTGAAAACTACGTATGTTGCTAATCTTGCTATATATCAGTGGTTCTCAAACGTTTTCATGTCAAGGACCTCCCAAAATGATATGTAGCCTATTTGGCCGCGGACCCCCATCTCAATTTTTTTTTTCCAGGGACCCCCGGGAAGCAAATAATGAGTTAAAATGTTTCGCTTAAATAAATATATATATATATATATATATATATATATATATATATATATATATATATATATATATATATATATATATATTCAAAGATTTGTACACATTTTCAATATTTTTCAAAAATAGCAGATCTACAAGCTCGTAGCACGTCACTCGGTGCCGCGCTACGAGCTCGTGTAGATCTGCTATTTTTGAATGGCCAAAGTATAGAATTAATGGTTAAAGTGGTTACACAGATGTCTTAATGGGTTAATATAACAAAAATGTGACGGGGATGAGGATGCTGACGATGATGAAACCGGGAAAAAGGATGTGATCATAAATATTAATATGTTAAAGGAAATGAATGACATTGGGTGCTCTGGGTGGAATAATCCCACTTTCTCAGTTCACTCTGAAACTCAGCGCTTGCGGAGCTACTCGCAGCGGAAACAGAATGGAGTCACGTTCTGTTTGCCGTTTGGTGTCAAATCCTTTGTTCTTGATCCACCTATGACAAACCTTGGGAGGAAATTGTAATATCGTAAAGGACTGGCAATCATTCGACGGGGGCAAGGGGTGCCCGTTTGCGAATGCAAAGGCATGCCCGCGTGCTTATCTTAGCTTTATTAGATCTGTGTTACCTTGACGTTACCCTTTGCGCTTCTCAAAGAGTACAAGCTGCATGATGTGGTTGCATTCATTTGACAGGCTTTTGTATGATTTTCATCGAGTATATGATATTATATATATATATTATATCTTCAGGGTTCGACAAGTAGACCACAATGCAGGAAGATAGCGCCATCTATTTGTGCTTTTAGCTGTTTTGCGTTGATACATAATTGTACATGTACAAAGACCAGGAAAATGGATTCATTTGTTGTATTCCCGTTGAGTACAGTGTTGTGGTTCAGAGGCTATTATCATTTCTCTTTTTCCCCCCAAAACCTGCTCCATAAGAATCACCTTTAAACGTGTTTTTTTGGTAAATTAATGCCCTACTTGATCGTACTACAGCGTCACACAAAAGCATCAGAAGTAGCAGATCTGCAAGCTCGAAATTGAGATTGAGCTCAATACTGATTATTGAGCTTTTGATTTGCTTTTAACCTGATTGATATAGTTTCGGCCCCCATTTCCCCTCTCCCTCAAAAAAGGCCTTGACTTTTGCCAGGCCACAATTCTAAATATGAACATGTCCTTGTCTTGTCTGGTTAACACATATACTGCCAATCCCGAGATATCTCGGGACATTAAATCCACCCGTTACCTGCGTATCCCGAGATATCTCGGGATCGACTTTTAATGTGGTTTAATAACGAAAAAAAAAATGTTTGGTACCATCCTTGATTTTTTTTTTTTCCCCATGACGCTTCCGACCCATCCTATGAGAAAATTTCCGACAACCGTTTCCGGTTTGTTTTTTATCCTGAAAAAACAGTTTTCCCTGGTTTTGGCTAAAGATCATGGTTTTCACACGGTTTAAAAAACGAAAGGTAAGCTCCGGTTGTATTTTCTTTTCTTTGATCGACGAACGGTTATCCTCTTTGTGTTTAAAAACGATCTGATAGCCGATCGGATGCTAAGCTAATCTAAGATGGCCGGTGGGGAAACGTCACAGCCACGTCACAGCCAAACGGATATGACGTTTGCAGCCTCTTTTCGGCGCTGATAACACAGAAGAAGAAGAAGAAAAAAAAGTGTAAACATTATGAGGGCTCGTACGTCCGTCGTTGCTGTTTATAAACACCATCCGATCGCGGATTTTAATGGATATAATTTTTTTGTGAACGGTTCAAAAGGCTATAAAACTCAAAAACGCTGGCAGTGGGTGAGTACCTTATGAATAAACTCTGGCAGGGAATGTGTTAAAGAAAGGTTAAATGAAAACATAAAACACTGTTTAATTGTAGCTAAAACGAAGTGAACACGTAGAAGCCAGAGTTATAGCAATGTGTTTGTGCTAAACATCAGCAACTTGAATGAGCGGGACTCATTATTTAGTTTTTCGTTGCTGTCGAGCAGAAAACCCTTATCCCCATATTCTAACTTTGTTTTTGTTTTTTTTCCGTAAATTATTTTAACGTCCTACTTGATCATACTACAGCGTCACGCAAAAGCAGGTTTCGAAACCGACAGAGACGGTTTTGATAAACACTTATCCCGTCCTTATAGCTTAATCCTCATCATCGCTATAATTAGGCCTATACATCTGTGTTTTAATCCCTTTTGAGAGGGCTTTATTCAGTCCTATCTGTTAGATGTCTTTCATTAATCCATTAAGACCTGGAACGCATCTGTGTCACTTTTTGATTTGCGCTAAAAAGCATTATTTTACACTATTTTTGAGAAATCGTAAAAATATATGCAAATCTTTGATATATATAAAAAAAAATTCAAGCAAACATTTGCTTCTGGGGGGTCCCTGGAACAAAATATTTTCAGATGGGGGTCCGCGGCCAAATACATATACATTTTGGGGGTCCTTGACATGAAAAGGTTTGAGCACCACTGATATAGTAACACGTTTTTTTTTCCAAAAAAACTGTTTTTAGAAGACATTCTAAAAAATGTAATTTTGTAGAATGGGCCTCAGGTCTCAATGGGTTAATCCATCTCCATTGTCAATTGATTCTGTATAGATTGGAAACGGCATGCGTCTATCCACTTAACCCTTTGTTTGCTCCTTTTCAAATTACCTTGGTGAAGGTTACCACGATGAATGCAAGCCATTGCTCTTGATGAGCTCCTCTTGAGACCTTTCTGATCGTTCTTTCAGTGGGTAGAAAGTCACTAAGTACTGTAATTAAGTACATGTTTGTGGTACTTTTACTTTACGGAAAGTATTTCAGTTGTTTCAGTGCTTTAGAGAGTTACTAGTTCTATCACCAGCCCAGTGGCCTTGCGGTCAGGGACGTGCACAGATAGACTCTAGGTGGTGCTAGAGCACCTGCCCTTTGCCCTCTTGACCAGAAGTGCCCTTGTGACCAGAAGCTTTTTTTTTTCAGTTTACAACAGGGGTCTTCAACAGGGGGTCCGGGACCCCTAGGGGGTCCTCAGAGTTACGACAGGGGGTCCGCCAAATCTTTATGTGATATGATTTATCTTTTTACCATAACCACTCGAAACCTAGCATCCCTTTTCTGAGGAGAACTTTAGCCAAAAATAGCAGATCTACAAGCTCACAACGCCTCGCGCTGCGAGGCGTTGTGGGCTTGTAGATCTGCTATTTTTGGCAAAGAGGTATAGGAGTAGAGGGAAAAAAGAGCAGACCAAGTAAATTAAAAAAAGTATAGTTTACTTGAGCACCTGCCCCTCAAAATGTCTGTGCACGCCACTGCTTGCGGTTAGAGTATCCGCCCTGAGATTGGGAGGTGGGGGCTCGGTCCCTCGGCCGGGTCATAACCAAAGACTATGGAAATGGACAGTGGTGGAAAAAAGTACTCAAGTATTCTACTCAAGTAAAAGTATCAATACCGCAATATGGAAATACTCTGTTACAAGTGAAAGTCCGGAATTCAAAATCTACTTGAGTAAAAGTGCAAAAGTATTGGCATCAAAATGTACTTAAAGTACCAAAAGTAAAAAAAGTATGTTTATAGGGCTGAAGTGGGTAATGTATGTTTTGTAATAATTGCGAACGCAGCGGAAGGAGGCGCGCCTCCGCGCAAGTGGAGCTTACTATGAAACCGTGCCCGGGTTGTGTGTCTGTGTGTCTGTGCACTGCCTGTGTGCACTGCCTCACCTCAGTGACTCTATCCATGGTGCTGAAACCTCTCCTCACCTCAGTGGCTCTATCCATGGTGCTGAAACCTCTCCTCACCTCAGTGGCTCTATCCATGGTGCTGAAACCTCTCCTCAGATCTCTGTGGCTACGCCAGTCTGAACACTAATTTAACTGTACCACCCACTTCTCTACAATTGCTCATTCCTTTCTATTCTTCTTATTGTTATTTTCAAGCTGCGTTCGCTTCCCGCGTTCGCGCGTCTTACTTGTAATCTAAATTTACTAAGTAACTAGTAACTAAAGTGTTCAAATAATAGCAGTATAATAGTAGAGTAAAAGTACAATATTTGCCTCCGAGTCGATAGTGGAGCAGAAGTAAAAGTACTGGAAATTGGAAATACTCCAGTAAAGTAAAAAAAATAGCTCAAAATTGTACATTAATACAGTACTTGAGTAAATGTATTTAGTTACTTTCCACCACTGCGTACTACTACGAAAGCTCTCCGCCATGGAATCTCACACTTCAGCTTACTTATCCCATTAAGACCTGGAACTGTGTCATTTTTAGATTTGAGCTAAAAAGCATTATTTTACACTTTGGGCTATTCAAAAATAGCAGATATACAAGCTCATAGCGCGGCACTCGGTGCCGCGCTATGAGCTTGTATATCTGCTATTTTTGAAAAATCGTGAAAATGTGTGCAAATCTTTGAATATATATATTTTTAAAGCGAACATTTGTAACTCAAATCTTTGCTTCTGGGGGGTCCCTGGAACAACATATTTTGATGGGAGTCCGCGGCCAAATGCATGTCATTTTGGGGGTCCTTGACATGAAAAAGATTGAGCACCACTGATATAGAAACATAGGTTTTTCAGAAAACTGTTGAGATTTATGAGACATGTAGAATCGGATTCATGTCTCAATGGCTTATACACAAATGTGTTTGTCATTGTTAGAATATAGACTTTTCTGTCTCTCTCCTCTCTCTCTCTCTCTCTCTCTCTCTCTCTCTCTCTCTCTCTCTCTCTCTCTCTCTCTCCAAGGATGACTCTGCTACGGAACAACACCCTCAGGATTGTGAACTCCAGCCGAGCGGACGAAGGGAACTACGTGTGCCGGGCGGAGAACAAGTTTGGCGTGGCGGAGATGACGGCCATGCTGTGGGTAAAAGGTAAGTGATGCCCAGAGGGGGGGGTGGGGGGGGGGGGGGGTTATTTTTTCTGACAAAATTAGCACCGGTCAGCCACTGGTGAACAAGCTCACGACGCGTTGTGAGCTTGTAGATCTGCTACTTTCAAAAAGATTTGTATACATTTTGAAGACTTGAAATGCGACCTTCTGCACGATGAGTACTTTTACTTTTGGTACTTTAAGTATATGTTGATGTGAGTGGACCAGAGATGAAATCCATTTTGCAGTAGTAGCAGTTTCTAAACAGCGTTTCTAAACAGCGTTCCACGGCGGAGAGAAACAAAGCCGAGATAATGCCGTTATAGAGGGGGACTTAAACAGGAAGCAGGCGGAAACGAAAATCTTCGATTGACGTCATTTCCGTATCCGGGTGTGCTACAATGAAATGTGTCACTTCGAGAGATGAAGGATGGTGAGGTCTTTTAATATCAACGTTTTTAGCAAAATTACGTTTTTTTACGTCAGTGGCGGATTTGGTAACTGGAAAAAAATAGTTTTTTTTTGCTCGGGAGAATTTATTGCACTCGCTCGGCCGTTCAGTGCCGCCAGGTTTTCACATTGAAGAATCATACTGTATTACAAGGACACGTTCAGCGGTCTAAGAGCTCTCACCAGACTCGCTAGTCAGTCTCTAAACGGATCTACAGACTATAGAGAGCATGCTCATGGCTTAATGGAAATATTAAGAGAGTCTTTAGGGCAGTGGTTCCCCAAACCTTTCAGCTCGAGACCCAAAAGATACATTTGACGTCTCCCGGGGACCCAAACCGGACCCTTATTTCCAAGTATTTTCTTTTGTTGGCCCCAAACACGGCCCGTGTTCGTGTTTTGCATAGATAGACGTTCAACAAAGCCGGATGCGCCGCGATGGATTGGAACCCACAACCCCCGCGCCCCACCACTGCGCCACCCAAAGACCTTTTATTCTTATTGTTTAATGGAATTTATATCTTTTAGAAAATGTCTGAATTGTTTTTATTTATTATTATATCTACCTACATATATGGTATATATGGAGTAAAAAAGGGGATATTTTAGTAAATGTAATAATCGTGACAGCCCTCGGGGGAGGGGAGGGGGGGGGGGGCACCAGTGTTGATTTCGTCGACTAAAACTATGACGAAAAATGTTGGTCGACTACCTTTTTTCACTGACGAAAGCTAAATAAAAAGCTCTGATGACTAAAACTAAGACTAAATATATTGACAATTCCATCAACAAATAAAAAATTACTCCCAGTGTGAAGTGGGCGGTGTGGTCATCACAGTGATGGAAGCTCACTTAAAAAAAAAGTGTTTTTTTAAAAGTGCATAGTCCTATTTATAGGTTATTAATTTCATCATGTGTCTCGCTAGCCAATCACAGTGCTGAATAGAGTCAGGCAATAGAGTCAGCCAATCACAGTACAGCTAGGGGTGTACTAATGAGGTGTCCCAACCCCACTTATAGGGGCGGCTACACCGCCCAACTAGACTAAAATGTCAGTGAGGGACGAGTGGAGAAGAGATCCAGTAGAACTAAAAAAACAAGTCATGTTATGTTTCGTTGTGCTCGGGTGTTGCGCTCTGAAAATAGCTGATCTACAAGCTCACAGCGCGACGACGCGTTGTGAGCTTGTAGATCTGCTATTTTCAGCATGCAACAAAGTGTAAAATCAGCCATTACGACGGCATCAAGGCACCGCCACAATACATTTTAGTCTAAAACTAAAGACTTAGACTAAAAACCGAAACATTTCAGATGACTAAAATATGACTAAAACTGAATGAAAAATGTATTCAAAAGACTACGACTAAAACTACAGATGTGCCATTTCAAAACTTCAAATGTCAATAAGAGGGACAAAGAAGGGCATTTAAAATGCTGAATTATTTTGATCTGCTTTTATGATGCCAATTAATTTGAGCAACTGGTCAAGGACCTCTTCAAATCACCTTTCGCCTCATAATGAGTCTGACACCTTCTTCAACACACATTCTTTTGTTCTCATGTATATGGATGTCTGTTGAAGGGAAAAACGGGGGTGTGTAGTGACAACTTCTTTTCAGGGGCAAAACAGTGCATTTTTAAGGGCAGAACAGGGAGGAAAAAAATGCATTTTCAGGGCACTTTCAGGGAAAGAACAGTAACGTGTGAAGTTTTGAAGTGGCACAGTAAATCAAAAATTTGCTGTCAAAATCAACACTGGGGGGGGCGGGGCGTACTGGTGGTGTGTCATCCTGAGGTGACAGTGCAGCAGCTCTGTGCTTCACGTGGTTGCAGAGGCCATGCGTGTGGAGCTGAGCCCCGGCCGGGTGGAGGTGACGGTGGGGGAGAGCGTGGTGCTCAGCTGCCGGGCGTCCCACGACACCTCGCTGGACGTGGGCTTCCAGTGGCTGCTCAACCACCGGCCCATCGACTTCCAGCAGGACGGCGGACACTTTGAGTACATCCAGACCGTGCGAGAACGGGTAAGTTTTAAGTATTTAGCCCCCCCCCAGGGTATTAGGATTAGCCGCTGAACCCTTTAACTCATTAAGACCTGAAGCCGATTCTACATGTCTCCTAAATCTCAACAGTTTTCTGAAAAACGTATGTTTCTATATCAGTGGTGCTCAATCTTTTTCATGTCAAGGACCCCCAAAATTATATGTATTTGGCCGAGGACTCCCATCAAAATATGTTGTTCCAGGGACCCCCCAGAAGTAAAGATTTGAGTTAAAAATGTTCGCTTTAAAAATATAGTCAAAGATTTGCACACATTTTCACGATTTTTCAAAAATAGCAGATCTACAAGCTCGTAGCGCGGCACTCGGTGCCGCGCTACGAGATTGTATATCTGCTATTTTTGAATAGCCAAAGTGTGAAATAATGCTTTTTTAGCTCAAATCAAAATATGACATAAGTTCCAGGTCTCAATGGGTTAAGGCCGATTCTACAAAATGGTCTTCTAAATCCTAACAGTTTACGTCGTAACACCCTTTACGTCTCTGTGTTGAAAACAATACTGAACCAATAAAAAGTATTAAAGAGCGCCTCTGTCAAAACCAGCTAACTCCATTGGATCCTCAAACTGTCTGCTAAACCTCCAAAGGGGGGTGGAGTTAGCTGGTTTTGCTGACTCCAGGCTCCACCCCCTTTTGACCTCCAACCTCATTGTGAGCTTGGAGGTCCATTCAGCTGTTCTTATCAATGATGAACAAAACCTCCTAACTCCACTTTTTGTTTTGTTTTTGTCATTTCCTGAAAAATGAACATTTTGGAGTTAGCTGGTTTCTGCCAGACACTCAGAGATATGTATTTGGCCCGCCGACCCCCCATTTAAAAATATCTTCCATTGGACCCCCAGAAGCAAAGATTGGAATTAACAATATTAACTTTTAAAATAATCCAATCCAATATAACTCGTAACTCTGAGTGTACGGGTCCATTTGGTTCCATTTGTACTGTACACTCCCAGAGTTGCAGAACTGTAAGGGTCTAAGTGGTTGATAAGGTTCTATTCATGTAAAATAATCTCCGTATTGCAGCTTCATGTTCTCGGAAGAGATGCAGCCTATATAGGTCTGTTATCTACCCAACCGATCGATCAATAGATCGATCGATCAATCGATCGATCTATCTGTCTTGTCGGCTCGTTATCTATGCATGTTGGCTTTGTAAAGATCCGGTAAACAGCAATTTAGCATGGGCTCCATAATTACGGATTTTTAGACATGCGGGGCTCGTTTGTACCAAAAAGGCTTATTAACCCATTAAGACCGGGAACGTGTCCATGTCATTTTAAGATTTATATTTGGGCTATTCAAAAATAGCCAATATAGATCGGCTATTTTTTGAAAAATCCTGGAAAAAATGTGCAAATCTTTGAATATGTATATTTTTAAAGCGAACACTCAAATATTTTGCTTCTGGTGGGGGTCCCTGGAACAATATATTTTGACATGGGGGTCTGCGGCCAATTACATATTATTTTGTGGGTCTTTGACATGAAAAAGTTTGAGAACCACTGATATTACAGCAACAGAAGTTTTTTTGTTTTAAACTGTTAGGATTTAGAAGACATTTGTAGAATCCCCCAGAAGCACAGATTTGAGTTAAAAAATATACGCTTTAAAAATATATATATATTGAAAGATTTTGCTAATATGATTTTTCAAAAAAATAGCAGATCTCTCAGATTTTGCTAATATGATTTAAAAAAAAGAAATAGCAGATCTACAAGCTCGTCTGCTATTTTTGAATAGCCAAAGAAATCTAAAAATGACAGAGAGACGCGTTCCCCGGATTGAATGGGTTAAAAGCCGAATAAGGAATCAATCCCGGGAAAAGGTCACGGCAACCCGCGCGGATGTCATCGTGATTAAGGACCCGCGGTGAATCACACAGCCATGTTTATCAAAGTCTACACCGAGGAGACAGATAAGCCTGAACACATGCTAAGACTCCCGAGGGCTGATTTATTCGCTCTGTGTGGAGAGAGGCTGAGCCCCTCTGCACACATATCTGTAGCAGACAACACTGGCCAAGGTCTGAGGGTCACATTCAACAACTCCTCCGTATCTATCCTGCAGTGGTGGACAGTGGACACGGTACAGTGTATATTGTCACTGTCGCGTTGACACCCATATGTTTTTTTTTCGTAAAGTAATGCCCTACTTCCAGTGGTTCTCAACCTTTTTCATGCCAAGGACCCCTAAATTCAGTGGTGGAAAGTGACTAAGTACATTTACTTAAGTACTGTACTTAAGTACAATTTTGAGGTATTTGTACTTTACTTGAGTATTTCCAATTTCCAATGCGTTTACTTCTACTCCACTACATCTCAGAGGAAAATATTGTAATTTTACTCCACTACAATTATTTGAAAACTTCAGTTACTAGTTACTTTTCAGATATAAATTATGATATAATGAAACACACATTAACCACTTTAGCCCTATTTTATACATAGGCTATTTGAAAATAGCAGATCTACAAGCTCACAACGCGTCGCATCACGACGCGTTGTGAGCTTGTAGATCGGCTTGTAGACCACTGCCTAAACTTGGTACAAAAAAAAAAAAAATCTACAAAATTCTACCAAAAAAAAAACACTTTTAAGATTTTCCGAAAATGAGAGAGAGAGAGAGAGAGAGGGAACCCCAAAATCTAGAGAGGGAGGGAGGAAGAGAACCCCAAAATCTATTTATATTTGGCCGTGGACCCCCATCTGAAAATGTTTTGTGCCAGGGACCCCCAGAAGAGAAGCTTGTACTGTATATCTGCTATTTTTGAATGGCCAACGTATAAAATATGTATAAAGTGGTTAATTTAGCTGGGGACCCCACTGGAACCCCGCCCCGCCATGACCTCTAGGGGTCCCCACACCCTACTTTGAGAACCACCAACATAGAGTAATACCTACAGACAGATAGCACTTGTATCTGTTTAAAAATGTCCGTTTTATTGTTATTCCATGTGTTTGTCATACTTGGTTGATAGGGAACTGTTGGAAAGTGAAGGGACGCAGAATCTTCTCTAATCCTGCAGATGTGAAGGCCTATTGATTTAGAGACAGAGTCATACATTATACAGTTGAATACATTTCCAAAGTAATGAATAACACTGCAGTGTAGCAGTTTGCCGGCAAAGTAAGCCATTACGTTTGACCAGTTAAGCCCAGTGGTGTAAAGTACATTTTGAGGTACTTTTACTTTACTGGAGCATTTCCAATTTTCAGTACTTTTACTTCTACTCCACTATCTACAAGCTCACAATGTGTTGTGAGCTTGTAGATCTGCTATTTTCAAACATTTTAGTACTTTTACTTTTGGTACTTTAGGTGTATTTTGATGGCAATACTTTTGTACTTTTACTCAAGTAACATTTTGAACACATGCCTTTTAGTTGTATGTGTGTGTGTGTATATATATATATATATATATATATATATATATATATATATATATATATATATATATATATATATATATATACACACACACACACACACACACACACACACACACACACACACACACACACACACACACACACACACACACACACACACACACACACACACACAGTACATATACAGCAGATGTACAGTACAAGCTCACAAGACGTCACACGTTGCAAGCTTGTAGATCTGATATTTTACAAGTGTTACATTTGTTCAACGTAGATGCTGCGCTGAAAGCTGTAAAAATATCAACACATTGGCTGAATAATTGTCATAAAAATAGCATCTCTGTCGGGTGGAAACCTCATACAGTGTGTGTGCAAAACTGTTACTTTTCAGGATTTGAATTCAAAAATAGCAAAAGTAGCAGGTCCAGATCCGGATCTGTTACTTTTGATACTATTGTGTGATGCTGTAGTGTGATCAAGTAAGGAGTTAATTTACGAAAAAACACAAAAAGTTAGAATATGGAGATAAGAGGTATTCTGCCTGACAACAAGGATATTTTAATCTGCTCTAATTCCCACTAGTAGGGATGAAAGTGAAAAGGGAGGATTAACATATTATTGGAAACAATAGAAATAGCTTTGAATTCAACACAATAAACATAAAAAGCTACAAAGTGAAAAGCCGCGGGCTCATTAAAATTCATTAAAAAAAACATGGCAACAGCGTTGCCATGTTTTTTTGTGGTGGAAAAGGACTCAAATGTTTTACTTAATTAAAAACAATGAAGAAGTACTCTGTTACAAGTAAAAGGCCTGTGTTCAAAATGTTACTTGAGTAAAAGTACAAAAGTATTGGCATCAAAATGAACTTAAAGTGCCAAAAGTAAAAATACTAAAATGTTTGAAAATTGCAGATCTACAAGCTCACAACGCGTCGCGATGCGACGCGTTGTGAGCTTGTAGATCGGCTATTTTCAAATAGCCTATGTATAAAATAGGGCTAAAGTACTGTACACTCGGAGGAGATGATTAAATGTATTTGTGTATATCTAGTGTGGTTCTCTGGGGTTGGTTTTGTTATATATATTTTATAGAGTCTGTTTTTCTTTCTTGAGGACTTATGCAGTCCTAGCGTAAACCAGGGCTTGCATGGCTCCTGCTTTTTTGCATTTTTTCTACAGTAGTTACAGATGTGCCACTTCAAAACTTCACATGTCCTGCCATCGCCAAGACAGTAAATTTTCAGGGGATTCCCAGGGCAATAAGAGGGACAAAGAAGGGCATTTAAAATGCTGAATTATTTTGATGATCACTGCTTTTATGATGCTAATTAATTTGAGCAACTGGTCAAATCACCTTTCGCCTCATAATGAGTCTGACACCTTGTTCAACACACATTATTTTGTTCTCATGTATATGGATGTCTGTTGAAGGGAAAAACGGGGGTGTGTAGTGACAACTTCTTTTCAGGGGCAAAACAGTGCATTTTAAGGGCAGAAAAGGGAGGGAAAAAATGCCTTTTCAGGGCACTATCAGGGAAAGAACAGTAACGTGTGAAGTTTTGAAGTGGCACATCTGTAGTGGAAAACATTTGTTGAAGACATGATTATGCTCACAATGCTCACAATGCTTTGCAGCGCGACTTATTGTGAGCTTGTAGATCGGCTATTTTCAGCGTTCAGCATTTAATGAGAGCGAAAACAACTATAATATATATATATATATATATATATATATACATTCAACATTTTCCAAACATTTTCGATATTTTGTAAATTTTAAAATAGCCGATCTGCAAGCTCACATCTTGTTGCGATGCGACACATGTTGAACTTGTAGATCTAAAATTTTGGCACAAAATGTAATCGGGTAGGGGTCCGCGGCCATATCATTTTGGGGTACCTTGACATGAAAAAGGTTGGCTCACCAGCAGCTAGCATGGCTAAATATTAGCTGTAAATACAAACCGAATAATATGCATATTTCACATAATTCCTGGGAGGTTAGAATTCAGAGAAAGATGACAAGTATGTAACTATAGGTGACGCTATGGAGCTAATATCACCAATGACATGATGACATGTAATTAGTGTAGAGGATCAGTTAAAGCTCACACAAAAGGTCACAGAATGTGTCTCTATGAAATCATCCCGGAATAGCCATGGTGTTGCAAGGTGTTTATTAGCAGTGGGTAAAGTGCCTCTTCTCTTCTACAGGTTGAGGCTTAATTACAGTGTGCACAAAAAAAAAATCGCACCCTGTGTGAAGGAAGCGGTGCCTTTGATGAGTGGCCTCCTGGTGGCGCTATAATAGGGCGGGGCGGGGCTTCAGCAATTAATGCTCGTCCCTATTGGTGGTGTAAGTCCACATACCAAATTTGGACTTGGTGGCATGCTGCAAACTGGAGTTATAGCTGTTTAAAGGCAGTGGCCTCCTGGTGGCGCTATAATAGGGCGGGGCGGGGCTTCAGCAATCAATGCTCGTCCCTATTGGTGGTCTAAGTCCACATACCAAATTTGGACTTGCTGGCATGCTGCGAACTGGAGTTATAGCTGTTTAAAGCCCGTGCTGAAACGGACAAACGGACAAACGGACATACGGACATACGGACATACGGACGGACATAGTCAAAGGTAGAGCGGCTGGCACCGCTAAAAATGACCAGCAGACCGGTAGGCAGCGGTTCCGGTAGGAGACTCTTTGTGTCTCCTACCGGAGCCGCTGCCGTTCATCAAATTATTGGCTTAGGAATGCGACAGAAACTAAAACATATCCATGAATTCATGTGAGTAATCGATAGAAAAAAATACGTTTCGCGGCCGAATCCCTTAAAGTGTTTAACCCATTGAGACCTGAAGCCGATTCTACATGTCTCCTAAATCTCAACAGTTTTCTGAAAAACGTATGTTTCTATATCAGTGGTGCTCAATCTTTTTCATGTCAAGGACCCCCAAAATGATATGTATTTGGCCGCGGACCCCCATCAAAATATGTTGTTCCAGGTACCCCCCAGAGGCAACGATTTGTGTTAAAAATGTTCACTTTAAAAATATATATATTCAAAGATTTGCACACATTTTCAAGATTTTTGAATAGCCAAAGTGTAAAAAAATAAAAAATAAAATATAATCCTTTTTAGCTCAAATCAAAATATGACACAAGTTCCAGGTCTCAATGGGTTAAACTGTTCCTTGTTTTTCCGGGGGGGGGGGGGGGGGGGGGGGCCTGGAACCCCCCTCAAGGACCCCGAGGGGTCCCCCCAATCAGTGCTCCATACATAGGCATAAACACAGTGGAGCATTCCTCGAAACTTGTCACGATCTCCTGCAGTCAGTGCATTTTTTCATCAGTCTGTATTGGGTGACAATTCAATTTAGTTTCCCAAGAACACTCAGCGACCTGGTTCTCCGCTGGGCTCCGCGTGATTGAGTCCCTGGAGAGGGAGCAGGTATTTGCTGTGACAATTCCCTACAGGCACACTCTAGACTCTGGGCGGAAGAGCGGCATGTAATGTTAACCCATTAAGACTTGAGGCCGATTCTACAAAAATCCTCTTCTAAATCCTAATTCTAAATCGTTTTTTGAAAAAAACGTATGTTACTATGTCAGTGGTTCTCAAACTTTTTTCATGTCAAGGACCCCGACATTTATATGTGTTTGGCCGTGGACCCCCATCTCAAAATATGTTGTTCCAGCCAGGGACCCCCCAGAAGCAAAGATATGAGTTACACATGTTCACTTTAAAAAATGTATATATTCAAAGATTTTCACGATTTCTCAAAAATAGCAGATCTACAAGCTCGTAGCGCGGCACTCGGTGCCGCGCTACGAGCTTGTAGATCTGCTATTTTTGAATAGCCCAAAGTGTAAAATAATGCTGCTTTTTTTTTAGCTCAAATGTAAAAATGACACAGATGCATTCCAGGTCTTAATGGGTTAATCACGTTTGGTGCTAAACAGCTGCCTGAATTATTCCAGCCTTGCCTCAGGCATTCCTTCTTTTTTAAATGTATCGTCTCTGTCGGGTGGAAACCTCGTATGTCCAAAGCTGTTACATTTCAGGAGTCAAATTCCAAAACAGCAAAAGTAGCAGATCGAAAGTAGCAGCGGCTCGAAAAGCGTCGCTTCGCGCCTGCGTTTCGAGCTTGTGCATCTGCTACTTTTCACGCTTTCGTGTGACGCGGTAATGTGATCAAGTAGGGCATTAAATTACGAGAAAACACAAAAAGTTAGAATATGGAGATAAGAGGTTTCTGCCTGACAGCATGCAGCGATATATTATATTTTTTCAACAGAGAGGAGAGAAATACCGGCTATAGTGGAAGGAAGCAGTAACAAGCAAGAGTGTGAATTGAAGGGAATTTCGTTGCTGTCGGGTGCAAACCTTGCATGTCCGAAATTGTTATTTTTCAGGAAATGAAAAAAAGGAAAGAACCTTTGTTCCAATGGATCCAATGTACTAGCCTGATTGTCAGACTGAAGCTGCGTGGAGCTTCAGTCTGACATTGGCTCCAGTGTAGGGTACGCGATTACAAGGGGGAGGGGATTAGAATTTCCCTAAACCTATCCTAAGGGATCCCCACCCCCCACCCCCACCTCCGACTCTCATTGGACAATACATTTTGTACCGAATAAATCCCATGTTCACATTTACAACACCAGACCAAGAGGCAGTCCATTCAGAGAGTGGGCGGGGTTAGAACCAGGCTACCAATGTACGTGTAGTTATTATTTTGTCACAAGCCCTCGTTAAATTACTTGTCATTGGTTCAATATCTTTCCGCCTATAATTGAAGCCCGGTTCGTCTGCGTACGAACTATTAGATCAGAGCCAAGCAGTTGTCCAATTCTCTCCCAACTTGCTACAAAAATCCCTCATGGCTCTGCCTAGGTTACCATCTAATTTTCCACCTTTGTCGTACATTGCACGATGTACAGTTTATATGAAACTCTATTATTATGCAATCATATTCCAGAAGCACCGGAAGTCGTCTGATGTCATTTACGTCACACATTTGGCAATCTGGGAACCCATCGTCAAATAAAAAGGAAAAACAGCGCCCTCTGCTGTTTTTCACTTTTGCATTTGGCTCTGGGGGGGGGGGGGGGGGGGGGATTAATCAGACACATGCTCACTGGAACCCGGGGTTTGGACATGCCTTCAGCCCTCTACTTCCGGTGGTGCCCCTATGTTTTCATTCCCACTAACAATAGTTCTCCACGGAACACTAACACAATTTCTCCCAAAGAACATGGATCGTTTTGGATATAAGCCCACTTGTTTCTATGATGAAAGAACAAGTTCAAATGTTACTAACTTTCCATGGTTTTGTCGGCTCTGAGGACGCTATTGTTAAATGAGTTTTGGTCTGTTTCCAGTGGGAAGCGAGCCGTACACATGTAAATCACGCCCACTACATTTGATTGGGTAAAACACGGCCTACTTCCTGATCTGAAGGCACGCCCACTTGTAGCCAATGTGCATAGGTTCTCTTCTGGCCGATCCACACGGTCACGACTCTTTTCTGTTCTGGCCCCACAGTGGTGGAATGAACTTCCCACTGATGTCAGGACAGTCACTGCCCATATTTCGCCGCAGGCTGAAAACCCACCTCTTCAGGAAACACTACCCTTCCTCTCTGCCTGGCCTACTTGTTGTTAACTAGTTGTACGAACGCTTGTTTTATTGTTGTATTGTTTATTGGATCTTGTTTATTCGATACACTTATTTGTTTTAGCTCATGCTCATTTGATTTTGCTATTTTGTCTCATCTGTTTGGGGAAATAGGTAGCTGATATATTGCACTTTTACCTTAGCGCTAGGTATACTCTTGGTTGCTTGTTTTTGCAGAAAATGCACTTAAGACTTCTGGTGATTAGTAGTTTTCGTTCCCTACCTATGTTGAATACACTTATTGTAAGTCGCTTTGGATAAAAGCGTCTGCTAAATGACTGTAATGTAATGTAATGTTCTCAACGCGGCTCCCGACAGATTCAAGCGCAGCTATGAATCTGTTCTTGAGAGATTACACATTTGGCGAACGGATCTACAAGCTAACAACGCGTCGCACCTCGACGCGTTGTTGCCTTGAAGATCTTTTATTTTTACTCACCATGCTGCCAGTGGCCCCTCCCCCTTTTACTTACTTCAGAGCCCTGACTGGACAGTGGACACACAGACAGAGGTAGTAGTTCTCCTAAATAATTCCACATCGGCCTATGGATGTCATGGAACTGCTCAGGACACGGTCGCGCTGTTCCAACGACAAACAAACAGTCAACTCACCACCTCGCTCGCTCTGCGTCGCGCGAATCACTGCCCCTAAAAAACAGACATGAGAGGTTTCTCCCCGACAGCAACAGATATATATACGTATAGCTAGCTACACTGCCCGCTATGTAAAGTGCAACGGGAGCTGCAGTTCCTTGCCGGCAGGGGGTTTTCCGATACCAATGTTAACCCATTAAGACCTGAGGCCGATTCTAAAAAGCCTAACAGTTTTTAGAAAAAAAGCGTATCAAAAATAGCAGATATACAAGCTCATAGCGCGGCACCGAGTGCCGCGCTATGAGTTTGTAGATCTGCTATTTTTTGAAAAATCTTAAACATTTGTGCAAATCTTTGAATATATATTTTTAAAGCAAACAATATTTTGCAACTCAAATCTTTGCTTCTGGGCATTCCACAAATGTCTTCTAAATCCTAATGGTTTTTGGAAATAAATGCTATAATCAGTGGTTTTCAAACTTTTTCATGTCAATGACTACCCAAAATGATTGTATGTATTTGGCCACGGACCCCCATCTCAAGACAGTTTTGTTCCAGGAGCCGCCAGAAGCAAAGATTTGAGTTAAAAATGTTCGCTTAAAAAATCTATATTCGAAGATTTGCACACATTATCAAGATCTGAGGGGGGGGGGGGGGGGGGGGTAACCAGACACCTATCTACAAGCTCACAGACGCGCTATGAGCTATGCCAACGTGCTATACATACGTATATAACTCGAATCTAAAAATGATTCTGTCCCGGATTGAATGGGTATTAATTGTGCCGTTGTCTCTGTCTGGTCTTGGCAGCAGTCCTCCACGGTGGACCTGATGATCCGGAGCATCCTGCTGAAGCACGCCGGCAAGTACGGCTGCCGGGCCCAGACCAGCGCCGACACTGTGTCTGCCGAGGCCGAACTGCTCGTGAGAGGTGAGCTCATTATTATCCGCCCGGCAACCTACAGTTCACTGTAAATGATGTCTGACATGTTTTGTTTTTTTAATGACGTATAGCTCACCTAATCAGGGATGTGCACAGGTAGACTCTAGGTGGTGCTAGAGCACCTGCCCTTTGCCCTCTTGACCAGAAGTGCCCTTGTGACCAGAAGCTTTTTTTTTTCAGTTTACAGCAGGGGTCTTCAACAGGGGTTAGGGTTACCCCTAGGGGGTCCTCAGAGTTACTACACATATCACATAAATCTTTATGTGATATGATTTATCTTTTTTACCATAACCACTCGAAACCTAGCATCCCTTTTCTGAGGAGAACTTTAGCCAAAAATAGCAGATCTACAAGCCCACAACACCTCGCGTTGCGAGGCGTTGTGGGCTTGTAGATCGGCTATTTTTGGCAAAGAGGTATAGGTGTAGAGGGGAAAAAGAGCAGACCAAGTAAATTTAAAAAAGTATAATTTACTTGAGCACCTGCCCCTCAAAATGTCTGTGCACGCCACTGCACCTAATAGAGCTGTCTGATTCCCAATCTGTTTTTCATTTCAAGGATTATTTATTGCAGTACATTGCAACATGTGTTATATTGTGATGTGGTCCGCCTTGCCATTCTGTATTATGTTTATGAAACAGTACGTTGCAACATATCGCTGCTCGCAGACACGTGCACACATAGACATCAAAGGCGGCTCAATCCCTTGCCCTTGAGTACATTTTGCATTGAAAGAATTGCCCTGTGTAAGATCTCACACACACACACACACACACACACACACACACACACACACACACACACACACACACACACACACACACACACACACACGATCATTTTAAACAGATTTCTTTTGAATTATGTGCGGCATTAAAACGGAACCCAGAATCCAGAGCAGAAGACCCAAGACTCTCAGCTATATTATTCTATATGAATGTGATATTAGTATTGTACTGGAGCTGTATATGAACTCTCCCCAAGCAGGGGAGACAGTTTTTTGCTCCAACAAGCCGCACAGCTCTTGGTGTACTAGTTAAAGGGCTCTTTAAGGCATTGGTTCTCAAAGTGGGGTCCGGGGACCCCCAGGGGTACTTGAGGGGGTTCCAGGGGGTCCCCAGCTAAATGATACACAGGAACCAAATGGACCCTTATGGGTCTGTAACTCAGAGAGTGTACAAATGGAACCAAATGGACCCTAACAGGTCCATTTGGTTCCATTTGTACACTCTCAGAGTTAGATTAACATTGATTTTACCATATGAATTGGGGTCCCAGAGATATAAATGTCATTAAATGGGGGTCCGTAGCCTAATGCATGTCAAACTGGGGGTCCTTGAAATTAAGGTGGTTGAGAATCGCTTCTAGAGCCGTAAAAATCTTCTCTTATGGGGGTCCCTGGCATATCTTTTCAAATGGGGGTCCGCAGGCTAATAAGTGTCAATTTGGGGGTCCTTGACATGAAAAAGTTTGAGAACCACTGCTTTAAGGTGTCTGCATTGAGCTAATAGTCATGCCATGCCATTCAGTTTTACCTACATTTATCAAAATCTTTCGAAAATAGACGGTCTACAAACTCACATCGCGGCGCGTTGTGAGCATAGAGTTAAAAGATAATAGAGAGGGCACCGGAATTCCCCACCCGTCCACTTGTATGGAGTTGCTCACCCAGCGCATACTCCTAAATCACCCTTTCTTACGGGCGGGGCCTATTTGGGGCTTCTGTTCGTTATGCGTCACCATTTTCGTTTGTTTCGTTTGTGTCGCGCCGCGGCCGTAATAAGCTGCAGTACCTATGAACGGCCAGCATGTCCAATGCGCTGCAATGCAACCTCCCTGTTCTGGGGGCTTGGTTGTGAGCTTGTAGATCGGCTATTTCCGAATAGAATGAAGCATAAGGTATGGCTGTATTGGTTAATGCATGTTTTGAATTTAGCATCTAAAATCTGCAAAGTAACTAGGCCTATAGTAACTAAAGCTGTCAAGTAAATGCAGTGGGGTGCTGCGCTATGAGCTTGTAGATCTGCTATTTTTTATTTGTGCAAATCTTTGAATATATATATTATATATTTTTTTTATAAGGGAACATTATTGAGTCAAATCTTTGCTTCTGGGGGGTCACTGTCTGGAACAAACTATTTTATATCAGTGGTTATAAAAAAATGTCATGTCAAGGACCCCCAAAATTATATGTATTTGGACCCCCCATCTTTAAATATTTTGTTCCAGGGACCCCCCCAGAAGCAAATATGAGTTAAAAATATACATATTTAAAGAGTTGCGCACATTTTCAAGATTTTTTCTCTCATAGTGCCGCACTATGAGCTTGTAGATCTGCTATTTATGAATAGCTAGAGAAATCTTTAAATGACACAGATGCATTAAGTACAGTACTTGGGTAAATGTTAGCACCACTGGTCCTGTGTCCCTGGGAATTGTTTCAGGAAATATATCCGTTTCCTCTGGTTGATTGGGAGCGCCGCCATAACAGAGCATCAGGTATGATTGGATCCTTGGCAGGGCAGCAGCAGTGACCAGTGAAGATTGCTCTTCTCCGCTGTCACGTTGAGACCTTGTATGTCCAACGTTTTCAGGAAAATGGAGAGAAAAAAATGAACCTGTGTTGTTGTAATGGATCCGATGTTGTTGTTATTATTATTATTATTATTATTACCCTTACAATTATTATTACCCTTATTATCATTATTATTATTATTCGTGTTGATCATTTCCATCTGTTAAATATTCATGAAACCCTCAGACAGACTTAACCACTTCACTTTCAGTATTTTTTTGTAAATACGAAAGCACGACTGACAGTTGTGAACTGTGAAGCACACTGCTACTAAATAGCAGATCTACAAGCTCGCAACGCATTATGGCATCGTGGCATATGCCTCACGATACACGATTCAAATACTCCAGTACAAATTTACAGAGTTACTTTTCACCACTGCTAATGACTTGAGTTATCGTTGGCAGCACAGCTTTATACAGTAGCCCAGTGGTGGAAAAAGTTAAAAGTACTCAAATGTTTTACTTAAGTAAAAGTATCAATACTGCAATGTAGAAGTACTCTGTTACAAGTAAAGGTCCGGATTTAAAAATGTACTTGAGTAAAAGTACAAAAGTATTGGTATCTAAATGTACTTTCAAAAGTAAAAGTACTAAAATATTTGAAAATAGCAGATCTACAAGCTCACGACGCGTTGTGAGCTTGTACAGTAGTACAAGTTGTACAGTAGATCGTCTATTTTCAGATAGCCTAGGGTTAAAATAGGGATAGAGTGGTTAATGTATGTTTTACAACGTATAATGTATATCTGCAAAGTAACTAGTAACTAAAGTATTCAAATACTTGTAGTGGAGTTAAAGAACAATATTTGCCTATGAGATGTAGTGGAGTAGAAGTAAAAGTATAGACAATTGGAAATACTCCAATAAAGTAAAAGTACCTCTAAATTGTACTTAAAGTTGTACAGTGCAAATTTCAAAAAAACGATGGTCATTACCGTCACTGCAGGCCGTTTGTTTATTACTGCGTTACCCAGAATACCATTAGTTTTCACCGGAAGACGGAAGCATTTCAAAAAGCGTTCTTTTAACACATCGGGTGCCAGCATTTTTTCATAACAACTTACCGTGGGTGCCAGCATTCTCCCCATTGACTGCACTTTGCTGTTTAAAGCTTCCGCGTGCGTTACAAGCAAATCCACGCAAAAAAAAGCATCGATTCATGTTGTGCCATGAGCCTGGCTACAGCCTGGAACCATAACATTTCCCTCGCGAGTTACAACGGGGGGGGATCGCGCATCGCGTATGACCGGTTTTCCCCACAGGAAACAGATTTGGATATATAGGCGTTTCAAAGTAGGAAATAGACAGGAAGCGGATGGGATTATTTTTTTTGTTTCCGGTGAGCGATCTGGCACTTCCTTCGCAGGATTACAATGGGTGCTCCCAGAGCTGCTCTAGCCTCGCCCGCGCGGAGAAAAACAAAAAAAACAAAAAGACTAAACTCACGGTTCAGACCGTGTTCGGCACCGGAGCGCTACTATGTAAACACACGGTTCAGACCGTGTTCGGCACCCGATGTGTTAATTGTTTTATACGATCTGTGGATCGTTTGTCTTAGCCAGTGGAGCTTTAGTTACCGTGAGCTGTGTTTTCTTTTTCTGTTTTTTTTTCGTTCTTCAAATCATACAATCTCTTAAAATCAGCGTGAGTTTCCTTTTTGTTATTAGCGTGGTAGTTCCTGGCCAAACAGGAAACCGGTGCAGTAGTTCCTGGCCAAACAGGAAACCGGTGCATTTCCGATTCCATTTTCCGGCCAGATGACGTAATTTTCTCGGGAAGGTCAACCCCGACACCGTTCAATAGAAAATATATAAATAAAAGGCTTATGTCTTACGTGCTTATGTCTGCCTCACAGACACACAGATTCAGACATTGCATCTATCAGAGGCCCCGTTTCGTTGCTTCTTAACGTCCTCAGTTTATCTACATTAGATTGTCCAGGATCATAATGGAGAAAAACACCTGAATTTCCCCCGTTCAAGCGCCAGACATCCGTATTCCTTTTTCAAGGTTTCCAGGTGGAAATGAATAGGAAAAACGCATCAGCTTTTTTTTGAAGAGCCCCATTTGGACGCCTCATTAGATTAACCCATTAAGACTGGGAACGCATCTGTGTCGTTTTTGTTATTTCTTTGGCTATTCAAAAATAGCAGATCTACTCATAGCTCGAGCTCATAGCGCGGCACCGAGTGCCGTGCTATGAGCTTGTAGATCTGCTATTTTTGAAAAATCATGATTTTTTAAAATCAAATCTTTGAATAATATATATTTTAAAGAGTGATCATTTTTAACTCTTTTACAACTTCTGAGAACCACTGATATTATAGCAACATACGTTTAAAAAAAAAGATCCCCTAGAAGCAAAGATTTGAGTTACAAATGTTCGCTTGAAAAATATATATTCAAACATTTGCACCCATTTTCCACGATTTCCCCCACAAATAGGCACTCGGTGCCGCGCTATGAGCTTGTAGATCTGCTATTCTTTGAATAGCCACAGAAATCTTAAAACGGCACAGACGCGTTCCCGGTCTCAATGGATTAAGAAGCGGTTACACTTTCCACGTTCTTCTGGGGGAGGTAATGTGTTCTCTCTCGCGGCGC
Source organism: Gymnoscopelus microlampas (assembly GCF_963454915.1). Taxonomy (NCBI): domain Eukaryota; kingdom Metazoa; phylum Chordata; class Actinopteri; order Myctophiformes; family Myctophidae; genus Gymnoscopelus; species Gymnoscopelus microlampas. Next base: position 8,546,183 of record NC_139945.1, on the reverse strand, counting down.
GCACGCACGCAAATGCAACGCGTTGCGTATTAATCTATTCATTCCCGGCGATGCCGTTTGTAGGATTAAGTGTCTTATTAGAGCGAACCATCAATATCGGAGCAAATTGAGCTCAGTGGAGCCTGGTAATTTCAGTATGGCATGGACTCAATTTCTGCATGGCTAGAGAGCCTTATAATGACTGTCGACTGAAGAGCCTTTTAACTCCAAAGATGAGGACACATATTTGATGGTGCTTGGATGGACTCAAACCTATAGGGCTTTGTTCCTGTAGTGACCAGTGGTGGACAGTAACAAATGCATCACACAACATGAAAAAAAAAAAAAAATTATATATATATAATATTATACAAAGATTTGCACGAATTAAAACAAAAATCAAAAGAATAGCAGATCTACAAGCTCGTATTTTGAATTGCCAAATAAATCAAAAAAAATTACACAGATGCGTTTTAAAGGACAACTTTGCCCGACGTTTTTCTTACCTTTACTATCATATCCCAGGACCTAGGACGAGTGGTACAGGAGCTAAAAAGCATTATTTTACACTTTGGCTATTCAAAAATAGCAGATATACAAGCTCATAGCGCGGCACCGAGTGCCGCGCTACGAGCTTGTAGATCTGCTATTTTTGAAAAATCTTGAAAATGTGTGCAAATCTTTGAAATTATATATATTTCTAAAGCGAACATTTGTTACTCAAATCTTTGCTTCTGGGGGTCCCTGGAACAAAATATTTTCAGATGGGAGTCGGCGACCAAATACATATCATATTGGGGGTCCTTGACTTGAAAAGGTTTGAGAACCACTGATATAGAAACATAGGTTTTTCAGAATACTGTTGGGATTTAGAAGACATTTGTAGAATCGGCCTCAGGTCTTAATGGGTTAAGTCACCCCTGCAAAAAGAATAAATATGTGCAGACCAGTCGAGTGCTGCAGTATTTTACTTGGGTATAGTCTCTCCTGAAGTGCCCAGGTTATTATTCTCTCTGTATCTATACTTTGACTCAAGCACTGGAGTTGAGTGCTGCAGTGTCCACCACCGATAGTAACACAACATGCACATCAATGTACTCGGCTCGCTGCAAATGCACCTTTTCAGCACAACAACCCTTCTAATGGTTGTGCCCTTCTATGGTGGACACAGTGTGTTGGTTTTCATTGAGCGTGCCAGCTGCTGGCGTTTTTTCTTCTACATCTGTTCCCCTGGAGTCTTCAGATGCAATGCTGCACACAGCAGATTCCATTTACCTCTTAACCCATTAAGACCGGGAACGCATCTGTATCACTTTTAGATTTCTTTAGGCTTTTCAAAAATAGCAGATATACAAGCTCATAGCGCGGCACCGAGTGCCGCGCTATGAGCTTGTATATCTGCTATTTTTGTAAAATCATGAAAATGTGCGCAAATCTTTGAATATATATATATATTTTTTAAAGCGTTAGGATTTAGAAAACACATTTTTAATCGGCCTCATGTCTTAATGGGTTAACCCATTCCATCCGGGAACACATCTACACAATGTCTTCTAAATCCAGACTAAAAACAGGTTTCTGAAAAAAAAAAATCAGTGGTTCTCGAACTTTTTTCATGTCAAGGACCCCCAAAATGATTGGCCATATCGAAATAATAATTTCCGGGGACCCCAGAAACAAAGATTTGAGTTACAAATGTTCGCTTTAAAAAAATATATATATTCAAAGATTTGCAAAAAAAAATCACGATTTAAAAAAAATAAGACATCTACGAGCTCATAGCGTGACACTCGGTGCCGCGCTATGAGCTTGTATATCTGCTGTTTTTGAATAGCCCAAGTATAAAACAATTGCTATAGCTAAAAGTCTAAAATGACACAGATGCGTTCCTGTATTGAATGGCTTAAGGCTGAGGTAAACATATGTTGTTGGGCGAGTATATAAAACGCAGGCACAGGTCTATAGCATTACAGCTGTCATGCTCGGCGGAGCCGGCAAACTGCCTTTGGAAAAATAAAAAATAGCTTCGCCGCGGAGCTTAAATCAGCGTGAATTTCTTGGCCGGTTGAACCGCGTCGGAACCCAAATCCTGGTCTGGTGGTTGAGGCAGGAGTTGTTTGGGTTGCTGTCGGGTGGAAACCTCATATGTATTATGCATTTTTTGATTTGAGCTAAAAAAGCATTATTTTACACTTTGGCTATTCAAAAATAGCAGATATACAAGCTGGTAGCGCGGCACCGAGTGCCGCGCTACCAGCTTGTAGATCTGCTATTTTTTGAAAAATCATGAAAATGTGTGCAAATCATTGAATACATATATTATTTTAAAGCGAACATTTTTTACTCAAATCTTTGCTTCATGGGGGTCCCTGGAACAACATGTTTTGAGATGGGGGTCCGCGGCCAAATACATATAATTTTGGGGGTCCTTGACATGGAGAATTTTGTGCAGTATTTTCAGAAAACCGTTAGGATTTAGAAGACATTTTGTAGAATCAGTCTCAGGTCTCCATAGGTTAAAAAATCACACCCTGTGTGAAGAGAGTGGTGCCGTTGATGAGCCCCGTATTGGTATTGATGTTGTCATCAATGTTTGTTTATTGGACATACATACATACGGACGGACACACAGACAAAGTCAGATATAGGAGTGGTTGGCACCACTCAAAAATAGCAGATCTACTTGCTCAAAATGCGTCGTTTTGAACCTGTATCGGTTATTTTTGCTGCTTTCGCGTGACACTGTGCTATGACAAAGTAGAGCATTCATTTACAAAAAGCAACAACATAGAAAGCTCAAATATGGAGATACAAGGTTTCCGCCCATGCACTCGGCTAATAGCGGCGATGCGCGGCGATAGCATGGCTGCCGAGCTCCAGCTCCTTGGCGGTTTGATTGGAAACACCTGAGGAGATTGTGTTTGTGTCGTTCCGGGTTGTTCTCCTCTCCCTGGGCCGTTGTACACGGCTGTGTCTTGCATCAGCGGTGGAGCTGATGTTTAATTTGGCTGGTTTGTCTCTGTACCTCCAGCGGTTGAGGAAATACTCGCGATAGTAAAAGTGTTAATGTTTTGTGTGAGTAACGGTAAAAAAAAATCAAAATGATACTTAAATTAAAGTACCCAAAGTACAAGTACTCATTATGCAGACTGTCCCATTTCGCACGTTAGTTTTTTTTTTTAAAGTCTTCCAAAAATAGCAGATCTGCAATTTTCAAATAACTGAAGCATAATATACAGTACAGGGCTTAACACATTGGCTGCCAAAAACGCAGATCTGCGTTTTATTGATTTTTTTTTTTTTTTTTTTTTGACCCAAAGACCAAGGAGATATGATTTTTCGAAGATTTAGACTCCCCCATCCACTTCCTTGTTAACTTAAAACTTAAAAATTCTGTATCTCGGCACCTGAGTACTTCTACTGCAAAAAATCTGAAATAATTGGCAGCCAATGTGTTGGTTTATGTACCATATGTTTTGTAGTAATGATGTCATTTCTACAAAGTAACTAAATCTGTCAAATGATTTAAACTATAATTTTACACAACACACACACGTTGCGAGCTTGTAGATCGCCTATTTTCAGTGTGAGACACCGGGCATGCAACCAGGTATTAGTCTTACGTTTCCACTTAACACTATGGTTACCAGAGTCCCTCAGGGTTCTATACTAGCGTCTTTTCTGTTTTCTGTTATTGTGGGGAAAGTTTCACTGAAAATAGCCGATTGAAATCACTGCCCATACCCTAGGTGGGGTTGGCGAAAGGGCCTCTCTGTGTGGAGTTTGCATGTTCTCCCCGTGTTCCCTATAGGGCCGTGGTTCTCAAACTTTTTCATGTCAAGGACCCCCAAATGTACACTTATTACCCCGCGGACCCCCATTTGAAAAGATATGCCAGGGACCCCCATAACTTAAGAGAAGGTTTTTACAGCTCTATAGCAGTGATTCTCAACCATTTTAATTTCAAGGACCTCCAGTTTGACATGGATTAGGGCTACGGACCCCCATTTAATGGCATTTATACCGCTGGGACCCCAATTTATATTGTAAAATCAATGTTAGTTTAACTCTGAGAGTGACTTTTTCTCGTTGTGAGCTTGTTGATCGGCTATTTTCTGCGTAAGCTTTCCCCACAATACGGATGCTGGCGTTTAACCTGAGGCCGATTCTAAAGATGTTTTCTAAATCCTATAGTTTAAAAAAATATATATATAAAAAAAAGAACTCGTACCTGCTATTTTTGAATAGCCAAGGAAATCTTAAAATGACACAGATGCGTTCCCGGTCTCAATGGTTTCCTCCGTCGTGTGTGTGTGTGTGTGTGTGTGTGTGTGTGTGTGTGTGTGTGTGTGTGCGTGTTTGCGTGCGTGCTTGCGTGCGTGCGTGCGTGTGCGCGCGCGTGAACTGTGAATGTAATAGTACATTGTAAAGCACTCCGGATATATATAAATACACCATTCACCATGTTGTCCCCCCCCCCCCAGGTCCCCCCGGCCCCCCTGGAGTGGTGATCGTGGAGGAGATCACGGACACTTCGGCCACGCTGTCGTGGACGGCCGGCCTGGACAACCACAGCCCTATCAGCACCTACAACCTACAGGCCCGCAGCCCCTTCTCGTTGGGCTGGCAGACCGTCAGGACAGGTAACCAACAAACCCCTTCAGACCGGGGACGGAATCTGTGTCATTTTTGGGGCGGTGTAACCGCCCCCTATAAGTGAGGTTTGGACACTGACCAATCCTGCACCGTGATTGGTCAATAGTCTTAGACTATTGACCAAGTCTACAACGCTAACGCAGTCTACAACGCTAACCCTTCCACAGTCAATGCAAATCTATACTTTTGCAAATTCAGCCAATCACATTACAGCTAGTGTCAACACCACTAGCTGTAATGTGATTGGCTGACTTTGCAAATTCAGGACTGCGATTGGCTAGCGAAACACATGACACATGTGCGGCCCTATGAATAGCAGTATGGACTTAGAAAAAACACTTATGTTTTTTCTAAGTGAATCACTTCCATCACTGTGATGACCACTGTGACCACACCGCCCACTTCACACTGGGTGTGATTTTTTAGATTTCTTTGGGCTATTAGAAAATAGCAGATCAGATATATATATATATATATATATTCAAATATTTGCACAAATGTTCAAGATTTCTTCATAGCCAAAAGTATAAAATATGGATAAAGTGGTTGCACAGATGCGTTCCCGGTTGGTTGGAATGGGATAAGGGGGGGGGGGGGGGGGGCTACAGCTTTATGCAAACTCCGCAATCTCCGAATGCTATAGAGCAGGGGTCTTCAACAGGGGGTCCGGGACCCCCAGGGGATCCTCAGAGTTACCACAGGGGGTCCGCCAAATCTTTGTGTGATATGATTTTCTTTTTTACCTTAACCACTTGAACCCTAGCATCCATTTTCTGAGGAGAACTTTAGCCAAAAAATAGCAGATCTACAAGCTCACAAGTAGATCTGCTATTTTTTTGGCAAAGAGGTGTTTGGTGTAGAGGGAAAAAAGAGTTTTAAAAAGACAATTTTATACAATATAGAGGGGGTCCCTGCTTCATCTCTCTCTCAGCTAGGGGGTCCTTGGCCTGAAAACGTTGAAGACCCCTGCTATAGAGAGTCTAGAACTACACCTCCCGAAAGCCGAGAACGGAAGCTGTCGGTCTGTTCGTCATTTCCGTTTAAATTGAGTGTGTTACTGCATACTGTATCGTCTCTGTCGGGTGGAAAAAAACTGTCCAAAACTGTGACCTTTTGGGATTCAAATTTTAAAGTAGCAGATACAAGCTCAAGTTTCGAGCTGGCAGATCTGCTGCTTTTGGTACTTTTGCGTGACGCTGTCTGTGCGAATTTAACACAAACAGTGAAAGTATGGAGATAAGAGGTTTCAGCCCGACAATAGCGATATGTATGCTAATCTTTAAAAACAAGTGACATGCTGAGGGACTTTATAAAAAAGTTGCAATGCTGTCCTCATTTCAACTGCTGTGTAATTTTTCTTTTTTGGCGGCTGTTCAGTAGAGCTTAGTAAAACGTCTGTTGAGTTTGTATTAAATGTCAGTGGTTTGAATGCTCTTCAGAGCCCTCTCAAAGGTTACAAAAAAACTGAAATAATAAGGCAAATCGCTGCTGTCAGGCAGAAACCTCTTTGGGTTTTTGGTAAATCAATGCCCTACTTGATCATACTACAGCATCACACAAAAGCATCAAAAGTAGCGGATCCGCAAGCAACGCGTTTCGAGCTTTAGTCCAGTCATGTTGGACCTCAAAATCTAAGTAATTGTAACAGAATTCTTTTCTTCACAGACCATTCCAATAATTGCCCGCCAATTATTGTCAAAAAGTCATATAAAATGATGGTTAGTCCAATTTTTATTCGGCTCAGATTTCAATTGACATCCATTACATTACATTTTGAGGTGAGGAATTTAGATAAAATATCAAAATAATATTTTTTAGCCATTTTTGAACTAATATAACAGAACTACAGGATGTTATTATCAGATATTCTAGCAGTATTTCATATCAAAGTATTATTTTTTCCACCATACATCTTTCCACTCAAACAGAGAGCGTCTCCTTTCAAACCCCAATGGTTCTAATCAGCCCCCCGCCCACAGGAGTGGCCCAATTCACTCACAACTTGCTACAAAAATCGCTCATGAAAAAATATATAATCTACTACATTTCATTTTCCACCTTCACATGTGTCTCCTTCTCTAATAATCAAAAAGTGCTATATATTTCATCTCGCAATGTACTTCCGGATGGTTCGTTTTGCACCTTTTTTTGCCACATCGGTCACGGGAAAGAAATAAGCACTGCCGTGGTCTATGGAAACGAGCCCAAAAGTGCACCCAAATAAGCCCCAAATCGCTTAGACAAACAGTCAGACCTGGCAACGCAGCCTACGCCAATCATGCGTGAGAGATCTACAAGCTATGGGGCAGAGACGCCACCGTATCTTAGCAACAACTACAGCGCTCACTCTCATTGGTCGTGTCACGCTAAGAGCAGTTTCCAGACAATGGCATCGCAGAGAGCTTGCTGTAGGCATCACAGTCAGTCGCACACGACGGACAGGGCGCTGTGATAGCTGCCATGTCGCTAACGCTAACGTGGTTGTCATGCCTGCAGCGGCTGTGCAATCACTTTGTCAACAATGCACGTTCGTGTGGTGATTGTCAATATTGCTGCTCAGTTAGTCCATTGTAGATGCTGTATGTTTGTGTGTGTCTTCTGGAGAACTATGTAGCTCCACACCAACTGCAGTAACTAACGTAATGGCAGGACCGCCCCGTGCAACGCATGTTTAGGCTGCATTATGGTCATGTAGTAATTTCAAATAATTTCGCTCCGATTAGAGCAGTGCTTATCAACCTTTTCTGGCCCCCCCCCCCCCCCCCCCCCCCCAAAAGAATCGTACTTGCTCTGGGGACCCCCCCATTTTGCTTTGCTTTGCTTTGCTTTGCTTGCCTCCGTTCCACAAGTAAATATTGTGAAAATAGCAGATCTACAAGCTCACAACGCCTCACGTTGAGACACTTTGTACGCTTCTAGATCGGCTATTTTCTACATGATTGCCTCTTTCTTAGATTATTTCACAATGTGGCCAATGTTTTTATAGTATAGTTTGTTGACTACTTTTGATGCAGAAATGGTCATTTCCTTTACTTTCGTTTTTTTATTGTCTCCGCCAGGCCGAAAGGTATGGCGCAAGACTGTTTCACCCCCTGTCCGTCCGCTTTTTGCTAAACACATTTCTCACAGTACTCCTACATATTTTGCCCAAACATCACGCAAATCGGTACACAGTATCTCCACAGTCATTAAAAAAAAGGCTCTTTCAGATTTTTCATATTCCATCCTGATTGGCTAAAATGGCTTCCAAAGTCTGCAGGACTGCTCCGTTTGGACCAAAATGCCTCACATTATGAACACAGCATGCACTTTCCGTGCAACTTTGCACCCACATTCCCACTATGCCGAGGAAGACATTCCACTTGAGATTTCTCTAATCAGCCTCATGGTGGCGCTATAACAGCCCGATGTGGAGAGTCAGTGAGAGCTGGATAAACAAGGTAAAATGTGTCAAAAGGAGTCTGTACGTCTGTCGATAAATGAACACATGACGTCGGTGGGAGAGGACATATTGTGTCTTTTGGACAAACAGCAGCGTGGTGCTGATGTTTGTTGTGTGAAGCAGCTTAATGTCAGAGTGTTTGTGTTGGAGCGCCTCAGTGCGGCTGCAGAGTTCATGTGCAGCCTCTTCCAGAGAGAGACAGAGACACTAGAAACTCTGCTGGAGATATAAAAAAACACTGCTGGCCATTGACTTTCATATGGACATTGATCTACACACTGCAGGTATATCTGCTTCACACACAACATCAAACTACACACTACAGGTATGATGCAGCGCTTGCATTCCAGCCAGCATGCCAGCGTAGTTCCCACATGGTTTCAAGGTGGGCTAAACCATATGGACCCCATGTCAGCAATGTCAGCGGCATCCACTTCAGTCCCAACTGCGATGCCTATGCAGGCTATAAGTAGCTTCTACCTGGCCCTTAGGTGGGCCCCAACTAGCCATGTTTATGTGGGACCAAGGCGGGTCCTAACTGGGTTTGCCCATGCAGGCTTTAACTGGGTTCTACCTGGGCCCTAGGTGTACCCTAACCAACCAGACTGCAGTGCCCATCGCTCCAATTGTTGTGACGTCAGGGCTCTCAATACTGCACATTGGTGGAGGAGGAGGGGCCGCAGGGCGCCCGCACACATCGCTGAACCAATGGTAGCCCACGGATGTTTCCTCTGGGGATTTACAATCTGCCCCTCTATGCCACATATCATCCACACTACAGGGTCTTCACTGACCCAGCCACGGCCCCACTGGCCCTCATGACGCTACGCCACTTAAATGAGCTGCCAAGTGGCCGCGGGCGCTACGTGGGCGTGGCCGCGGGCTAGACGCGAGCCCCCGCGTAGCGGGGGCGAGCTTCTAGTCATTTCAATGAGGTGTCCAGAACCACACACTAAAAAGCCCTAAGAAATCCTAGCTGCGGAAGTATGTTTAATTGGCATTAATCCAAGATGTCCACCATGCAATTGTTGTCAAAAAGCCATAGAACTTGTATGGTGAGTCAATGTCAATTAAACATATTTCCGGAACTAGGATTTCTTAGGACTTTTAGTATGTTGTTCCGAAATGACGTACGAAACAGATTCTGTTACAATTACTTTGATGTTAAATGCTAGTTTGCTAGACTATCTGGTAATAACATCCTGTAGTTCTGTTATATTGGTTCAAACATGGCAACAAAATATGAAGACATTTCATCAAAATGTATGTTGGATGTCAAGTACAATTTGACTCACCATCATTTTATATGGCTTTTTGACCAAAATTGGCGGCCATTTTGAATCGATGCCAATTAAACATTAAACATTAAACCGCACCTAGGAACAGTTTTGTTACATACAGTATGAGGTTTCCACCCGACAGAGACAAAATCCTTTGTTCATCCAATAATCTTTCACCCTAGATGCTCATTTGTTTGTTTGTATGTTTTGTTTTTTGGTTTCTTAACCCATTAAGACTCTGTGTGTCATTTTTTGATTTATTTGGCTATTCAAAAATCATGAAAATGCGTGGCAAAATCTTGGATTATATATATTTTTTAAAGCAAACATTTGTAAAATATTTTGTTCCAGGAACCCTTAGAAGCAAAGATTTGAGTTACAAATGTCCCAAAAAAAAGGGGGGGAAATCAAATATTTGCACAACTTTTCATGATTTTTCAAAAATAGCAGATCTACAAGCTCATCTATGAGCTTCTATTCTACTATTTTTTAATAACCCAACGAAATCTAAAAATGACACACAGATGCGTTCCCGGTCTTAAAGAGTTAAAAAAAAAACGAAGCCATCTATTATTATCATTTAGTGTCAAAGGGATGCCAGGTTGTCTTCCAATGATGTGATACATAGCCTACCGTGTGAGAGTAATGGCACAGAGTTTGGGGGGTTGATAATGACTTAGATAAATCACTCTCTGCGTGTTTCCTTTTCGTTGCTGTCGGGCAGAAATCTCATATCTCCATATTTCAACTTTTTAATGTATTTTTTTAGTATAAATGAATGACCTAGTTGTACAGTGTCACACAATAGTTCTACTAGTAGATCTGCTATTTTTGCTTTTGCTTTTTTTGAGTGGTGCCAACCACTCCTACATTTGACTTTGTCCGTGTGTCCGTATGTCCGTCCGTATGTTTGAGCACGGCTGATTGGTCAAGCTTCACGTGACACGTGACAATATGTTGTCACGTGTCACGTGACAACATATTGTTGCTGATTGCAACACAAGGATACAACCAGTTACACTTTCAAAGGCACCACTCTCTTCACACTGGGTGTGATTTTTTTTTATTGAAAGTGGTTATGGCGTGTCTGTTTTTTTATATATACATATTGACAGTGGTGTAAAGTAACTAAGTACATTTACTCAAGTACTGTACTTAAGTACAATTTTGAGGTACTTTTACTTCACTGGAGTATTTGCTATTTTCAATACTTCTACTTCTAGTCCACTACATCTCAGAGGCAAATATTGTACTTTCACTCCACTACAATTACTTGAAAACTTGAGAAGTTACTAGTTACTTTTCAGATATAAATGATTAAAACATACATTAACCACTTCAGCCCTATTTTATACATAGGCTATTTGAAAATAGCCGATCTACAAGCTCACAACGCGTCGCGAAGCGACGCGTTGTGAGCTTGCAGATCTGCTATTTTCAAGCATTCTAGTACTTTTACTTTTGGTACTTTAAGTACATGTTGATACCAATACTTTTGTACTTTTAGTCAAGTCAATTTTGAATTCCAGACTTTTACTTGTAGCGGAATATTCCTCCAATGCAATATTGATACTTTTACTTAAGTAAGAAATGTGGGTACTTTTTTCCACCGCTGCATATTGAACCAATGAAAAGTATTAATAAGCGCTTGTGACTAAATAACAACTACAGGATCCTTTTAAGTAACAGTTTTGGAGCGACAATGTTTCCACCCAGACAGACAGTGATGTTTTGGTTCCTCACCGTTCCAACACCATGCTAATGTGATGGAAACACAATTAGACCCCTGTGAGGCAGGAGCCAGTTAGGGCGGATATTTGAAGTGGTCGGGGAGTCATCAGATCGTTAAGCACTTCACACTGCAGTCTAAAGTCTCTTTGTTGAAGTCGGCTGTCATATATCGCTGTGGTTTTCACACTGTACGATTGATCGCCGACAAGCGATACCACACACTGCAAGATGTTTCACCACGATGTGATCCATGTGAGTGCCGTGCGCTATGAGCTTGTGTGCAAATCTTTGAATATATATATACATTTTTAACTCAAATCTTTGCTTCTGGGGGTACCTGGAACCAAATATTTTGAGATGGGGGGCGGTCCCCGGACAAATACATATCATTTTGGGGGCCCTTGACATGAAAAAGGTTCGATAACCACTGTTATTATAGCAACATTAAGTTTTTTTGTTTTTTTAAATCACACCCAGTGTGAAGTGGGCGGTGTGGTCACAGTGGTCATCAGAGTGGGTGATTCACATAAATGTGTTTTTTTTAAGTGCACAGTATTTATAGGACTGCACATGTGTCATGTGTTTCACTAGCCAATCACAGTCCTTAATAGAGTCAACCAGTGTACAATGGTGGCCAATCACGGTGCAGGGTTAGGGGGGTACAATGGTGGCCAATCACAGCGCAGGGTTGGGGGGGTGCAATGGGTGGGGGTCCAAACCTCACATATAGGGGCGGTTGCACGGCCCAAAAAAAAAATGTTAGGATTTAGAAGACATTTGTTGTAGAATCCCCAGAAGCAAAGACTTGAGTTCAAAGTTGAATTCAAAGTTTTGCAACAAAAACAAGCTGGTCTACAAGCTAACCATTATTTCATACTTTTGGCTATTCAGAAATAGCAGATCTACAAGCTCATAGCGCGGCATCGAGTGCTGCGCTATGAGCTTGTAGATCTGCTATTTCTGAAAAATCTAAAACATTTTGTGCAAATCTTTGAATATATATATATTTTTTAAAGCTAACATTTGTAACTCAAATATTTTCTTCTGGGGGGTCCCTGGAACAAAAAAAATTGTGATGGGGGTCCGCAGCCATTTTCCCCCCCTAAATCCTAACACTATGTTGCCATATCAGTGGTGCTCAAACTTTTCCATGTCAAGGACCCCCAAAATGATATGAATTTGGCTGCGGACCCCCATCTCAAAATGTGTTGTTCCAGGGACCCCTCAGAAGCATAGAGAGAGAGAGAGAGAGAGAGAGAGAGAGAGAGAGAGAGAGAGAGAGAGAGAGAGAGAGAGAGAGAGAGAGAGAGGAGAGAGAGAGAGATATGCACACAGTTTAACAATTTAAAAAAAATAATTGCAGATCTACGTGCTATGAGCTTGTAGATCTGCTATTTTTGAATAGCCCAAAGTATCAAATAACTGTGTCAATAATAATGACACAGTATGCGTTCCAGGATTGAATGTTTTCTTTTTTTTAAAGGTAAAAAAAAAAGGTAAAAAAAACAAAACGGAGAAACTCAGGTTTGCGGTCTAAGTGGTTCATATGAGTGAGTGAGGTAAATGGCTCTCCAACGCAGCAAACAGAGTTATCAGTTCATGTTTGAAGAGCAAACGAGCCTGACTGAGCGGCCCTAAAGAGCGGCTCTGCGTCCCGCGATAAGACTGTGAGCTCTGTTGCTGTTTCACTGAATGTCTGGCCTCACGTTGGCTCAGAGATATAAGCCTCGGCTTCATTCATGTCATGCATACACATGCTCTCAGTCTTAACCCATTAAAGACCGGGGACGCATCTGTGTGTCATTCTTTAGATTTCTTTGGCTATTCAAAAATAGCAGATCTACAAGCTCGTAGATCTGCAATTATTTGTGAAAAATCGTGAAAATGTGTGCATATCTTTGAATATATATATATATATATGTTTTAAAGCAAACCTTTTTTCTCTGATCTATGCTTCTGAGGGGTCCCTGGAACAACACATTTTGAGATGGGGGTCCGCGGCCAAATTCATATCATTTTGGGGGTCCTTGACATGGAAAAGTTGGAGCACCACTGATATGGCAACATAGTGTTAGGGTTTAGGGGGAAAAAATGGCTGCGGACCCCCATCTCAAAATATGTTGTTCCAGGGACCCCCCAGAAGCAAAGATTTGAGTTACAAATGGTCGCTTTGAAAAATATACATATTCAAAGATTTGCACAAAATGTTTAAGATTTTTCAGAAATAGCAGATTTACAAGCTCATAGCGCGGCACTCGGTGCCGCGCTATGAGCTTGTAGATCTGCTATTTTTGAATAGCCAAAAGTATGAAATAGTTGGTTATAGCTAAAAAAAAATCTAAAATGACACAGATGCGTTCCTCTCGGTCTAAAGGGGTTAATGTTTGTTTATTGTTGTAGGGGGCTAATATTGACCAAGCCTGATTACGGCGGCCCGGGAGAGAGGCCAGATTAGGCGCGTTAATCTGTCGGAAGAGCAATCGTTAATACTCTCATAACACGTGACACGAGGCTGCTCACGACTAGCGACATGAATACTGATGCAAGTTCTATTATAATACAATGAAATACTGTCTCTCTCTGCCTTAAAGGTAGGGTAAGTGATATTATTTTTGGTTAAAACAAAAGCTAAATTCTGATAGTATTCATTGCTATGGAGTGTTATAGAGCGCGTCAGAGAGACCCCTGTTACTGTGACAGGGGTCTCTCTGTCTCTCCAGCTCTTTAATAAACACAAAATACATTTTCAGGTAGGTGACACAATTTCAGCCAATCAGGAGAGAGTACCCATTTATCAGCTTCATTTTTTATAGTGTTCCCGTTCCAATTGTGTCTGCTCATTTCTTTGTGTGATCACCTCCAATTGTACTTGTTTAATCTGTATCCCGACTGAGTTCTCTATCCTGATTGGATAAAATTGGTATCCCGACCTGAAAATGTATGTTCTGTTTAATAAAGAGCTGGAGAGACATGGAGACTCCTGTTACTGGACAAACACTCTATAGCAATGAGTACTGTCAGAATATAGAGCTATTTAACACAAAGAAACACCAAAGAAAATCACTTACCATACCTTTAACATGACACGACGCGACACGACACAGAGGCCACACCATCATGAGGTACTCATGCAGTGATACTACTTTCAGTTCATCTGGTTTTATGCCTTTGGGTCGTCGAGCTCTGAGTATAACCACTTGAACTCCAGCATCCATTTTCTGGTTGGGAAACATTATCCAAAAATAGAGGTGCCACAAGCTCGCAACACCTCGCAATGTGACACATTATTATCGCCAGTGGTGGAAAAAGTACTACCAAAAGTAAAAGTACTAACATTTTTGAAAATAGCAGATCTACAAGCTCACAACATGTCGCAATGCGACATGTTGTGAGCACATGAATAGCCTAGGTTCAAAATAGGGCTCAAGTGGTTAATGTATGTTTTATAATGTAATAATTTATATCTGCAAAGTAACTAGTAACTAAAGTTTTCAAAGAATTGTAGTGGAGTAAAAATACAATATTTGCCTCTGAGATGTAGTGGAGTAAAAGTAAAATTACTGAAAACTGGAAATACTCCGGTAGTAAAATAATATATACAGACAGGGCATAAATCAAAAGAAAAACGAAAGCTTCCCAGGGATGGACTTCCAGTCCTGCGTGAACCTACTGCAAGAGCACACCAGGGAAAACAAAAAGGTAGCACACTGCCTCATATCAGTAGGTATCAACCACAGACAAAACCAAACAGACAAAACAGCACATAAAAAGATGTCACAAACCATTCACTGGGCAACCAAAAAATGTCCTTGTGCCAACATACACATAGCTCTGATTAACTACTCAGACCAACTCAAGGTACCAGAACAGAGGAGACTAGACAACCTAAACAGGTCTATCTCACGGGTAAAACACACCCCCAAATTGGAAGACAGGGATTTCAAAACCGAAGGGGACAAAATACACTGGGTACCAGAAACAACCAAAGCAATGCTAGAGAATTGGATTACTATTTTAAACTGGAATGCCCTGCAAGGCTAATACAGACAGGGCATAAATCAAAAGGAAAAAAAAAGGATGGTTGGACGTGCCTGCCATGCACAGTCTCCAGTGAACATTTCTCACAAAGTTCACTGGCAATTGTATTTTATAGTTTGTAAACATGCCTAAAAACCTAAACCTTAAAGAAAGGTAAAATGGTTAACCCTAATTGGGAATCCTTCCCCCCTTTTTCTTAAAAAGCTCTAGGAAAGGCGAAACAGCCAAAAAGAACTTATGGCAAAGATTTAAAATGTAGATGAAAGACTTAGTTAAACAGAATGTGAAATTATAAGGACCTTAAAATTAAAGAGTAACAGGATCCCAAAAAACACGATGGCGAGAGCAAAAATTCCTTGCTCTGCCTTTTTCTGAAAGGAGGCCCTTTCTAAAAAGGCTTAGCACTGAAGTCCAACCCAAACCATTCCCTAACCAGGGGGTCCCCAGTAAAATTAGTTGATATAGCGTCACAATCATTTTAACCACGTTAACCATATTTTATACTTTGGTATTGGTACGTGAACATTTGTGCAAATCTTTGAATATATATGTATTTCATTTTCAACTCAAATCTGTGCTTCTGCGGATTCTACAAATGTCTTCTAAATCCTAACAGTTGTTTTTGAAAACAAACTTATGTTGTTATAATATCAGTGGTTTTCAAACAAGGACCCCCCCAAAAATATATGTATTTGTCCACGGACCCACCCCCCACGGACCCACCCCCCACCCAAACTCACGATGCGTTGTGAGTTTGTAGATCTGCTATTTTCAAACATTTTAGTACTTTTACTTTTGGTACTTTAAGCACATTTTGATGCCAATACTTTTTTACTTTTACTCAAGTACATTTTTAATTCTGGACTTTTACTTGTAACAGAGTACTTTTACATTGTAGTATTGATACTTTACTTATGTAAAACATTTGAGTAATTTTCCCACCACTGCCCCCCACAGACCCAGAGCCAGTCACAGGGGACATGGAGTCAGCCATGGCGGTGCAGCTCAACCCCTGGGTGGAGTACGAGTTCAGGGTGGTGGCGAGCAACGCCATCGGCACGGGAGACCCCAGCACGCCGTCCAGAGGAGTCAGGACCAAAGAAGCTGGTAAAATAATCTCCTTGCCAGTGTTGATTTTGTCGACTAAAACTATGAAGATGTTCGTCGACTACCTTTTTTTACTGACGAAAACGAAATAAAAAACAAAATAAATATAAGGTACGATGACTGTAAAACTAAGACTAAATATATTGACAATTTGGTCAACAAATAAAAACTAGACTAAAATGTCAGTGAGGGACGAGTGGAGAAGAGATCCAGTAGAACTAAAAGACAAGTCATTTTATGCTTGGTTGCGCTCGGGTGTTGCACTCTGAAAAGAGCAGATCTACAAGCTCACAACGCGTCACGCTGCGACGCGTTGTGATCGGCTATTTTCAGCATGCAACCAAGTCTAAAATCAGGCATTACGACGCCATCAAGGCCCCGCCAAAATACATCTTAGTCGACTATAATCTTATGATATTTAGTTGACTAAAACTAAACAAAAACTAAAACATTTCAGATGACTAAAATATGACTAAAACTAAATGGAATTGTATTCAAATTCAAAAGAATTTGCTGTCAAAATCAACACTGCTCTTTGCACTGTCGAGCAGTGGTGGAAAGTAACTAAGTACATATATTGTCGCTTTTTGTGGGGTTTTTTTCCCCGTAAATGAACGCCCTACTTGATCATATTACAGCGTCACACAAAAGCATCACAAGTAGCAGATCTGCAAGCTGGAAACGCAGGGCGAAGCGACACGTTTTGAGCTTGTAGATCTGCTATTTTTTGCTATTTTTGCTATTTTAATATTTTTGAATTTGAATCCTGAAAAGTAACAGTTTTGGACATATTGAGGTTTGTACCTGACAGCGACAATTTACTCAATTACTTGAGTACAATTTTGAGTTACTATTACTTTACTTGAGTATTTCCATTTTCGATAATCTATGCTTCCACGTACGCCACTACATCTCAGAGGCAAATATTGTTCTTCTTATTTACTCCACTACGATTATCTGAAAACTTTAGTTACTTTGCAGATTTAGATATTATTAAGAAATAGTATTACCCGCTTAATCCATCGTTTATACTTTGTGTATTCGCAAATAGCAGATCCCCAAGCTCTTGGAACTTTTGTACTTTCACTCAAGTCAATGAATACAGGCCTTTTTACTTATGTAACAGAGTACTCTTTACATGTGGCATTACTGCGAAGCGACACGCTGTGAGCTTGTAGATCTGCTATTTCCAGAAGAGACAAAAGATCCTCGCCCAAAGGCAGGACTCGTAAAAAAACATAAGCCCCCCGGCCTCTTGTCGTCTGAGGCGTTGCTTCCCAAAGCTGGTGATTCATGGCAGAGACAGAGCTTATGGCTGGTGCGTGCGTCAGCAGCAGAGACGGTTCAGGGCCCGCGTGGCCACATCGCCCTTGTTAGCCCGCTCAATCCGGGAACGCATCTCTTAGGCTATTCAAAAATAGCAGATCTACAAGCTATATAGCGCGGCACTCGGTGCCGCTCTATGAGAATGTTGCTCTAATGAAATTTGAAGAGCTAATATTTTCCAAAAATGTCAATAATAGTGAAAATAGCTGATCTACAAGCTCATGGCGCGTCCCATTTTTTGACACGTTGTGAGCTTTTTTAATCGTGAAAATTTGTGCAAATCTTTGAATATATATATATTTTTTAAAGCGAACATTTGTAAAATATTTTGTTCCAGCTGGGATCCCCCCCCAGAAGCAAAGATTTGAGTTACAAATGTTCGCTTTAAAAATCATATTCAAAGGTTTGCACATAATGCACACATTAAATAGCAGGTCTACAAGCTCATAGCGCGGCACTCGGTGCCGCGCTATGAGCTTGTATATCTGCTATTTTTGAACAGCCTTAAAATGACACAGATGCGTCTCCCGGTCTTAGTGGGTTAACCCGTTTCCTTTTAATTGGGAGGAGAGGACGTGGAGAAATAAGCTGCTTACATGAATTATGACAAGTTTAGTGCCTCATGCTGAAGTGGCCCAGACACTCTTCTTTTGCCCAAAGGCAGGACAAGCAGGATAAAGTATTTACACGTGGATTAAAGCAAAAACTAAAATCTCATGGCTGACATTTTTTTGTGCTGTATGGCCAAGTCCTGATGTGCAATTTGTGGAACAGTATGAAATGAGCCTACACACACACACACGCACGCACGCACGCACGCACGCACGCACGCACACACACACACACACACACACACACACACTGTTCTACAGACAGCCAACCAGGTGAAAAGAATCACGGAATGAGCCTTTAACCTTTGCTTTTATATGCAATATCCGAGAGTCTCGCATCTTCCATAAAACACTCACCGAGACCATTAGTGTTTTTGTTTTATGGAAGATGCTCCTGAAGATAATTGCTAGTTTTATCACTTCAAATGCTCTAATCTTAGCCGAGGCATTGACAGCTTGTAGATCGGCTTTTTTTCCGCTGCGCAACATGATACTATGGAAGGCATGCTGGCTTCTATGGAATCCACATGACTTGTGACATTGTAATGTGATTCAAATGTTTGTCATCAGGGCGTCCTTGAAAAAGAGAGCTTGCTCTCAATGGGTTTCCCTGAATAAATACAGGAAAAAGAAAGAAAGAAGTCAGTTGTGGCCGACTGATAACTTTAATCCATGAATTCACAGTGAGTGGACAGAGTCTAAATTCGTTTGAGTGCAAGCTCCGTCGTTTCTTGTTATTTTCATAAAAAGGGAAGAAGAAGAGGTGGGGGGGGGGGGGGCAGGGGGAGTGAGGGGAAGAGAGAGAAAAGATCAATAAAAAAAAGTACAGGTACTCAAAACATCTAGGGTGCCAAAAAACGGAGACTCTCGTTTTTGCAAATACACCCTAGTGCCATAAAGGAAGATCTACGTACACTGTACAAAGAGATATGAACGGATGTGACGTCGTTCCAAAAAAAACATCCGCCCCCCAATGATCTTGAGAAAGACACTTCTTTCTCCACATCTTTTTTTTTTGACGGGCGATCGCTCTGCAATGGCAGATCGCGGTAGAAATATACATTTTCCAGTCGAGAGACGGACCCCTACCCCATCGCCCGGACGTCTTTTGTTTACATCCGGGTCCTCGTTGTGGCTTCTAAGGCTGTCTAAACCTCTAAAAACGCTGGCACTCTGAGGATGATTTGGACGATAATACCTGGCACTCAGCGTGATAACCCATTGAGACCTGAAGCCGATTCTACATGTCTCCTAAATCTCAACAGTTTTCTGAAAAACGTATGTTTCTATATCAGTGGTGCTCAATCTTTTTCATGTCAAGGACCCCCAAAATGATATGTATTTGGCCGCGGACCCCCATCAAAATATGTTGTTCCAGGGACCCCCCAGAAGCAAAGATTTGAGTTAAAAATGTTCGCTTTAAAAATATATTTATTCAAAGATTTGCACACATTTTCACGATTTTTCAAAAATAGCAGATATACAAGCTCATAGTGCGGCACAGATAGTGCCGCACTATCTGCTATCTGCTATTTTTGAATAGCCCAAAGTGTAAAATAATGCTTTTTTTTTTTCAAAGTGAACACTTTTAACTCAAATCTTTGCTTCTGGGGGGTCCCTGGAACAAAATATTTTGATGGGGGTCCGCGGCCAAATACATATCATTTTGGGGGTCCTTGACATGAAAAAGATTGAACACCACTGATACAGAAACATACGTTTTTCAGAATACTGTTGAGATTTAGGAGACGTGTAGAATCGGCTTCAGGTCTCAATGGGTTAATTTAGTAAAAAGAAAAAAAAAACACACAAAGTTAAAACATGGAGTTAAGAGGTTTCTTCCCCCGACAGCAATGAAAAATGCACTTGGTCGCCGTCCACCACTGACTGTTCATGGCCAACAGCGTAGCGAGCTGTCTGACTCACGCGGCTCACTCATTCTCCCTCGTCTGGTGAAATATCATAATTACAAAGGTCGACGGTCACCAGGAAGTGGCTTATTTAATCTGTCCTATCTCCTCAGCGTAATTATAACGGACTAATTGCTCCCGTCTAATAGCAGTTCCTGCTCATCCGTGGCGTACGTGCTGCTGAATGCTAGAACAGCTTCACTGACTGAGCTGTGTTATTATTTCAGTCATTTCGTCGGCTGCGTGCGTGTGGCGCGACAAGATCCTGAGCGTTAATTTAACTCTGAAATTGAGTTGTGGCGACAGTTAATGGAACCAATCAATTTAGTTAATAATATAATTATTTTTCATAATTTCCATAATTT
Organism: Gymnoscopelus microlampas; assembly: GCF_963454915.1. Taxonomy (NCBI): domain Eukaryota; kingdom Metazoa; phylum Chordata; class Actinopteri; order Myctophiformes; family Myctophidae; genus Gymnoscopelus; species Gymnoscopelus microlampas. The sequence goes on along the minus strand of NC_139945.1, from coordinate 8,525,738 downwards.
CCCTATTTTGGGGGGCATGTCGTTACAGGCGGAACGTTAAAAGAAAATCTAAAATGATGAAAATAGCTGATCTACGGTAGAAGCTCACAACGTGTTGCGATGTGACACATTGTGAACTCGTGGATCTGCTATTTTCACTTTTTTTTCCTTTTCATTTGAATCCTGAAAAGCAACAGTTTTGGAGTTATGAGGATTTCAGAGTTTGTCAAAGTGCTCATTGGCGTGGCAGAACAAAGCCAACTCACTCTTTGTCGTTGGCAGTTCCCGCGGTGGCACCGACCAACGTCAGCGGAGGGAGCGGACGGCGGCATGAACTGGTCATCTCCTGGGAGGTAAGGCCTTCTATTCAGTGGTGTAAAGTAACTTAGTACATTTACTTAAGTACTGTACTTAAGTACAATTTTGAGGAATTTGTACTTTACTTGAGTATTTCCAATTTCCAATACTTTTATTTTTACTCCACTACAATTATTTGAAAACTTTAGTTACTAGTTACTTTTCAGATATAAACTATGATATAATGAAACATACATTTACCACTTTAACCCTATTTTATACATAGGCTATTTGAAAATAGCAGATCTACAAGCTCACAACACGTCGCGATGCGACGCGTTGTGAGCTTGTAGATCTGCTATTTTCAAATATTTTTACTTTTACTTTTGGTACTTTAAGTACATTTTGATGCCAATACTTTTGTACTTTTACTCAAGTAATTTTTGAATTCTGGACTTTTACTTGTAACAGAGTATTTTTATATTGCAGTATTGGTACTTTTACTTAAGTAAAGAATTTGAGTACTTTTTCCACCACTGCATTCACTGTAACATGACTGAGGGTTTACGTCAAAGCTGCACTGTGTAACCTTCCTCTTCTACCCCGGATTTGAACCCGGTTTCCTGCATCTTTTTTTTTTTACCATTGAGCTAATAGAGCCGGCCTGCTTGCTCAGGGGATAAACTGAATCTTGACCATCAGGTCAAAATTCGTGTCAGATCCTGTGTCTATAGGTGAGACATGACCTTTGACACGATCGTCTCAATTTAAGAGAACGGGGACAAAATACAACCACCCCAATTGTATAAGTTATATTGTATTAACGTACAGATTGGACAACATGTTATGTTATTCATTACAAAAAGTGACATAGTACCACTTTAACCATGAGTTAACCCATTAAGACCTGAGGCCGCTTCTAAACATTTTCAAAATCCTAAAAAAAAAATCGGAAAAAAATATGAAAAAAATAATTTTCACGATTTTTCAAAAATAGCAGATCTACCAGCTCGTAGCGCGGCACTCGGTGCCGCGCTACGAGCTGGTAGATCTGCTATTTTTGAATAGCCAAAGACATCTAAAGTGACACAGATGCGTTCCAGGTATCAATGGGTTAAATAGACGTCAACCTTAGTCCAAAACACCAGTTTGTTTATTACGTGCTCTGAAACAGTGGTTCACAAAACACTTTGTGCCAAAGTTTGAGAGCCACTGAAATAGACCTCAGTCCCTCTAGAAATGGCTCCAAACGCAGCATAGCAAAAATAACACACACACAGCTGTACTTTGTTCTTTCTTCTCTGATTTTAGCATTCAACACAAATACTCGAAGAACTAGTTGTTGTTGTTTTCAATTCCACAACACTGTGGAAAAGAACAAATGCCTTGTTGATTTACTGTGCTGTTAAAGCATCGATCCAGGCTTTGAAATGCAAGTAAAAAGCAACTGAACCAACTACATTACGTGATCTAGATCCAGTGCACCGATCGGTGGAATCAAGGATCCAACAAACAGGTTTCTCTGGAAGCCTTTATGTTGAGACACTTGTTCTGCCCAGCTAAATGGATGATAGTTATGATACGAACCAAATGGACCCTTACAGGATGGTAACTACGATAGGATGTACACTCTTGTACACTCGCTAAATGAACACCTACGATTTCCCAGTGCAGACCATCTCAGAGATAACAATGCATTTTTTTTTTCATGTAGTGAAAGTGGTTTACAGACCATACAGACACTGAGACTGTCTGTATGGTTTATAAATATTGAACCAACGTAAAGCATTAACAAGAGCTTGTGACTAATTAACTACATTGGACCCATGTGGATCATGTTCTTTTTTTTCCCCATTTCCTGAAAAGTATTTTCGGACATTATGAGCTTTCCACCCGACAGCGACGATGATTAAACTTAAATTAAATACAAAATGAAATAAAAAAGGTTCTTAGAATCATCTGTTATACTTCTATATCCACTGTGAATCTACCTGTCAGAGGAGAGTGTGTGAGTTAATGATCACGCAAAAACCAGAAAAGCGTCTGTGTCATTTTAGATTTGAGCTTATATATATAGCAACATACGTTTTTCAAAAAACACGTATGATTTAGAACAGCACGTGGTTCTCATAAATAGCAGATCTACAAGCTCACAGTGCATCACTTCGTGCCACGCTGCGAGCTTATACAATATGTTATTTTTTAACATTTTTGAAAAATATCGAAAATGTTGTGACAATTTTGAATAATTAAAGCATTTACACAAATCCTCTCCTCTGGGGGTCCCTGGCACAAAACATTTTCAGATGGGGGGGGGGGGGGGGGGGGGGGGGGGGGGGGTCCACGGCCAAATGTATATCAATTTTGAGGGTCCTTGGCGCGAAAAAAAAGTTTGAGAGCCACTGATTTAAAAGGCATTTTGTAGAATCGGCCTCAGGTCTCAAAGGGTTAAATAAATACCTTCACTTCTTTCCGTGGCGTGGGGAATATCTGTCAGAGATTATTAAAGTGATGAAGCCCAGCTGATGGACCTGCCTTCTCCACGCTGGGTTTGCTAAAGCATGAAGGGAAACCGTTTTGGTTATTAATGACAATCTTTAAGATGTACAGATGATCCCATTAGTTCACACCCAGCCGCACTCACTTTAGCAGTGTTTATGGTGGACTTACTTTACTGTACGTTTTTAATCTTTTTCCACGTGAGGTTGGTTCTACAGGGATGGGACGATAGTTGTCATCATTTGTCAGTGGTGTAAAGTGACTAAGTATATTTACTCAAGTACACTTTTGAGGATTTTTTACTTTTCTGGAGTATTTTCAATTTTCAGCACTTTTACTTCTACTCCACTACATCAAATATTGTACTTTTACTCCACTACAATTATTTGACAACTTTAGTTACTAGTTACTTTGCAGATATATATTATTACCTTATAAATCATACATTAACCACTTTAGCCCTATTTTATACATACTGTAGGCCATTTGAAAATAGCCGATCTACAAGCTCACAACGCGTCGCATCGCGAAGCGTTGTGAGCTTGTAGATCTGCTATTTTCAAACATTTTGGTACTTTTACTTTTGGTACTTTACGTACATTTTGATACCAATACTTTTGTACTTTTACTAAAGTAAATTTAGAATTCCGGACTTTTACTTGTAACAGACTATACTTCTACATTGCAGTATTGATACTTTTACATTTACATTACAAAACATTTGAGTACTTTTTCCACCACTGTCATTTTGTTTATTACCCGGCTTGGTTGAATACTTGATTCTGATTGGTCAATCGCTTCAGCGGTCTGTTATCGTTGAATAATGATCGCTGAACTCAATAACAGACCGCTGTCTATAATCAAGCACCTGATGTTGTGCCGTATCCAACATGGCAGCCATGTAAACAAACGCACAATGTCATTTACAGCTAAACGTTGCTCCCAAGAGTGTTCTTGAAAGCATTTGAAGCGAGAACATTAGACAATGCAGTAACAGAATATTGATTCTATTGTATCAACACTTCCTGTTGTTTTCTGAGGCGACGTGTTGCACTGGACGCACCTGCCACAAATTAATAGACTACTTTCATTACCGTAAGCAATTTATTAATTTATTTAGCAGGATATTCCATGGGGAGCAGGTCATTGTTGATAATCCCAGACAGAATGTATCTCTCAATAATGACCTGCTCCCCATTGATTATCCCTTGCTTATTGCGATAAAAAAAAATTGCAATAATAATATTGCAGAGATTTTGATTTATCGTGAAATTGTCAATCACGCTGGGACCTGAGTTGGCTCTGTGTGCCGTCCACACCAAATCTCTTCATCATCAAATAGCAGATGACTAGCTGTGACTCTGTCCATGGTGCTGAATTCATGTTATAACATTGAGACTAGCTGTGACTCTGTCCATGGTGCTGAATTCATGTTATAACATTGAGACTAGCTGTGACTCTGTCCATGGTGCTGAATTCATGTTATAACATTGAGACTAGCTGTGACTCTGTCCATGGTGCTGAATTCATGTTGTAACATTGAGACTAGCTCTGCCTCAACGTAATTTCCTTGTGCGGTACTGCCGCCAAATTCTGGTACTTCCGTTTTAGACACTCAACCGGCTAGGTCTTACCCAGCTTGGGGTGGAAGTGGTTAACAAAAGTGGCATTTTAAGAGTTTTAACCCATTAAGACATGAAGCTGATTCTACAAATGTCTTCTAAATCCTAACAGTGTTCTGAAAAAAACGTATGTTTCTATATCAGTGGTTTTCAAACGTTTTCATGTCAAGGACCCCCATAATTATATGTATTTTGGCCACCGACCCCCATCTCAACATATTTTGTTCCAGGGACCCCCAGAAGCAAAGAATAGAGTTAAAAATGTTCGCTTTAAATAATATATATTCAAAGATTTGCACACATTTTCACGATTTAAAAAAAAAATAGCAGATGTACAAGCTCGTAGTGCGGCACTCGGTGCCGCGCTACGAGCTTGTATATCTGCTATTTTTGAATAGCCAAATGATGCTTTTTCGTTCAAATGAAAAAGTGACAGAGATGCGTTCCAGGTCCTAATGGGTTAATTGCTATCATGTTGGCTATAACCGTGACGTGAAATGTTCCTAATCGTCCTGTCCCTAGTTGGTTGGCGGTTGCAGTCTCGGTATCATCAAGGCGGCCGGGTGACGCACAGCAACAGAATAGAAGAAGAAAAAAAAAAAACGAATCATGAAAGTGTCAGTAGACGAGTGCAGGCAGAAAGAAAACAGGATCAATAGTCTATAGAGGTTCTGGAGATGAAAAGAAGGTTGAATTCTTTGTGGGATTTGATGTTGTGTTCAAAGGACAGACAGGGTGGATTGGGTGGCAGATGGCCCCGCGGTCCGCGGTCAGAACCCTCTTATGTTGGGCCATGCCTCTGTACTGCTATAGCTACACATCAAGGACATAACCATCAAATTATTGGCTTGGGAATGTGACAAAAACAAAAAAAAATATTCATGAATTAAAGTCTCCATGGGGTGACTAATCGATTGAAAAAAAAGTCATTTTCGGGGTGAACTATACCTTTAATGTTGATTACTGTAAGTTAATACCCAGACGTGCAAAAGCCAATCAGGAGGGAATATGACAAATCGGACAGATCCGTCTTGATCACATGACTGTAGAGATAATGTGTACCAATTTGCGTGATGTTTGGAGTAATGTAAAAACAAATTGTTGGCCTCCTGGTGGCGCTATAACAGGACAATGTGACAAGGGCGTAATTTCTTCCTCGGCCTGGTGGGAATGTGTGTGCAAAGTGTCACAGCAATCAGACGCTGCATTCATGATTCGAGGCATTTTGTTCAAAGCGAGCCACTCACTGCAAACTTCAGATGGCAATCTAGCCAATCAGGATGGAATATGAGAAATCTGACAGGTCCATCTTGATCACATTACTATAGAGATAATGTGTACAGATTTGCCTGATGTTTGGACAAAATCTGTAGGAGTAATGTCAAGAAATGTGTTTATTAAAAAATCGACCTACTGGTGGCGCTATAAAAGGCTGATGTGAAAAAATGCAGGGTAAAGCTTTTTCCCTGGCCTCTAGGGCATTGGTTCTCAAAGTGCGGTCCGGGGACCCCCAGGGGTCCTTGAGGGAGTTCCAGGGGGTCCCCAGCTAAATGATAGATTAGGAAACAAATGGACCCTTATGGGTCTGTAACTCTGAGAGTACAAATGGAACCAAAGTACAAATGGAACCAAATGGACCCTACCGGGTCCATTTGGTTCCATTTGTACACTCTCAGAGTTAAATTAACATAGATTTTACAATATAAATTGCGGTCCAAGTGATAGAAATGCCATTAAATGGGGGTCTGTAGCCCTAATGCATGTCAAACTGGGGGTCCTTGAAATTAAAATGGTTGAGATTCACTGCCAGAGCCGTAAAAAAATCTTCTCTTATGGGGGTCCCTGGCATATCTTTTCAAATGGGGGTCCACGGGCTAATAAGTGTCAATTTGGGGGTCCTTGACATGAAAAAGTTTGAGAACCACTGTCATAGAGGTATAATATTGCCCCGCCCCCAGCTATCATTCCAATGAATGTGCTCAGTGGCGTTTTGAAGCACCCGGAAGCCTGCCGGAAGTAGAATTATTGAGACGTTTTTGGGGACACCATAGAGTTATGAGCATGCGCACTAGTGTCCCTTTTGCGTCCTACGGCAGCCTGTGTGTCAAGGTATGAACGCGAGATATTTATTAAATGCACTCGAGATGCATATATATTTTTACATATTCATATTTATATATATAAATATCTCTCAGTATGTTTTGCTCGTGCGTGTATTTCTCCTCGCCTGCAGTTCCAGCTTTGGCCACTGGGGTGGCGGCTTCAATGTTTCTCAGCAACTCTGGGGGCTTGGTGCGTGTGTGCAAAGTCACACGCCGACCGGTCCAGTTATAGGTATAAACAAAAAAAACGGCCTGTTATAGCGCCACCATGAGGCAGAGTATGTTATTCGGTCTATTAGTTCCTGGCGTTTTGGCCAATGCAAGTGCAACATTTATGATGCAGTACATATGGCATTTGCTCAAAGTGCCAGTTTTATGAAACAAGAATTTAAAATATTCTGATTAAGCTATTTAAGAAATATGTATATTTTAAGTTTGGCCCCATTTACGAGATATGGCGGTATAGTTAGCTTTCAATCTCAGATCAATCCCCTATCTCGGAGGGCGGATGTGTTCAGGAGCATCTGTTGTGTAATGTGCCGGCCATTGCACATTTTAACCCATTATGACCTGGAACGCACTGTTTTGATTTGAGCTAAAAAAAAAAAGCATTATTTTACACTTTGGCTATTAAAAAATAGCAGATATACAAGCTCATAGCGCGGCACCGAGTGCCGCGCTACGAGCTTGTAGATCTGCTATTTTTGAAAAATCGTGAAAATATCCGCAAATCTTTGAATATATGTTTAAAGCGAACATTTTTAACTCAAATCTTTGCTTCTGGGGGGGTCCCTGGAACAACATATTTTGAGATGGGGGTCCGTGGCCAAATTACATATCATCTTGGGGGTCCTTGACATGAAAAGGTTTGAGCACCACTGATATAAACATACGTTTTTCAGAAAACTGTTGGGATTTAGGAGACATGTAGAATCGGCTTCAGGTCTTAATGGGTTAATCAGCCTCACGCCAAGTGGAAGAGGGTATTATAGCGTTTGAAATGTCTGTCACACAAGAGCTACGGCACATAGCACACCTCTGGCTCGGGGCCAGGTTTCCGGGGGATAATGCGTGCAGATGAACCGGCGATGAGCGAGAACGCCGGCGGGGGCCTTGCTGCAAATGAGAGCGCGCTTTGAAGGATCTATTAGCCCATTAAGACCTGGAACTGTGTCATTTTTAGATTTGAGCTAAAAAGCATTATTTTACACTTTAGGCTCTTCAAAAATATTAGATATACAAGCTCATAGCGCGGCACCGAGTGCCGCGCTACGAGCTTGTAGATCTGCTATTTTTGAAAAATCGTGAAAATGTGTGCAAATCTTTGAATATATATATATTTTAAAGCGAACATTTTTAACTCAAATCGTTGCTTCTGGGGGGTCCCTGGAACTAAATATTTTGATGGGGGTCTGCGGCCAAAAACATATAATTTTGGGGCTCCTTGACATGAAAAATATTGAGCACCACTGATGTAGAAACATACGTTTTTCAGAAAACTGTTGAGATTTAGGAGACATGTAGAATTGGCTTCAGGTCTCAATGGGTTAGCAGGGGAGTGGCGAACAGATGTGAGAGGGAAGCAAGGGTTATTCTTGTAGTTATTAAGTATGGGAACCCAACTGTCACCCAGGAAAATAACCTTCACATGCGGAGAAGAAGTGCACCTCGGTGGGACATTAAATGGGGGGGGTTGGGGGGGTTTGAAGCCCCTCATTCCAGATGGTCTGGTGGTGTTTAGGTCCTGGCTGGGACACACTTGATCGTTCACTATTTATATCCAGTCACGGAATGTCATTAAGAGGGGGAGCTTACGGCATCGCCGCAATGTCTGTGTGTCTGTCTGTCTGTCTCTCTGTCTGTCTGTGTCTCTCTCTCTCTCTCTCTCTCTCTCTCTCTCTCTCTCTCTCTCTCTCTCTCTCTCTCTCTCTCTCTCTCTCTTTTCATTGATTGATTGAATACTTTATTAACAAGATTATTAACAGTGGAGGCAGTACAGTCAAACGTTATTGCTAGAAGGACAACACAAAAAAGCCGTATGGGCTTGTTTCCATTGTGGACCATTGTACTCAATTAATCAGTAAGTAATTAAGACATACAATACATACATACTCTCTGTCTATCTTTCCAGCTGTCTGTCTGTCTGTCTGTCTGTCTGTCTCTGTCTCTGTCTCTGTCTCTGTCTCTGTCTCTGTCTCTCTCTCTCTCTCTCTCTCTCTCTCTCTCTCTCTCTCTCTCTCTCTCTCTCTCTCTCTCTCTCTCTCTCTCCTCTCCTCTATTACACAGAAGTGTACATGGTGTTTGGTGAGACGTAAGACCCTAATTAACAGCCTTTACAAAGCTTTGGGAGCATTTCTTAGATTAAACTTTCATCTCATGCATCCAAGTAATTATTAGGAAGAAAATCCAATACAGCCGTCTCTAAAATATAACCTTAGAAAACCCCTGTAAATGTCGTCCAACAAGTGTCCCTGTGAAACCGCATGGATTCTCTGCACAGCACCCCACAAGCAAAGATTTGACTTACAAATGTCCGCTTAAAAAAAAAGCCATCTAATTTAAAAAATAGCAGATCTACAAGCTCATAGCTCATTTGACCGATACCGATATTTATTTATTTAGTTTTTTTTATTGTTATTTATTCCCCCTTTTGTGCCAGGAAAACAAACACATCTTCATGAAAAAACATACCAGTTTAGAATCTGCAGCTCGATTGATTGATTGATTGATTGATTGATTGATTGATTGATTGATTGATTGATTGATTGATTTGAACGTTCTCTTAATACAGATAAATACAAGTAACATGTCAAGGATGAGAAAACACAATAAAGTCAAATGCTTATTTCCATTGTTGCCTTTGGTCTTGTACCAACAGACATAACAACAAAGAACAGACATTGGTAGGTTGAAGATATCCAACATACCAACATGTTCAGCGCAAGATCGTTGGCAAATAATCTTTTATTTCTGGCAGTCAAATAGTTCATTTGTATAATTGGTAAGACCGGCAGAAGGAAGTAAGGAAGAGGCCCAATTTCTTTCCAATATGGCTGCTGTGCATAGAGCCTATTCCTATAGCTATAGCACTACAGTGCGCGCAGCAGCAAAGACAAAGGACGACATGGCTATAGCTCTCTAAAGCTCGCCTGCCCGTTCGTTGCCAGTGCTGTAGGAGAGGGTTATCCTTCAATAATTCCATCACATTGCAGGAGAGAGTCGCACGTTACGGGTGAAGCCCACATGCTTTTCACTCGGGCTGCCAAATGTCTCCCTTTTCCTTGCGTGTGCTGTGCCATTTAACCCATTAAGACCTGGAACTGTGTCATTTTTAGATTAGAGCTAAAAAGCATTATTTTACACGTTGGGCTATTCAAAAATAGCAGATATACAAGCTCATAGCGCGGCACCGAGTGCCGCGCTATGAGCTTGTAGATCTGCTATTTTTCAAAAATCGTGAAAATGTGTGCAAATCTTTGAATATATATATATTTTTAAGCGAACATTTTTAACTCAAATCTTTGCTTCTGGGGGGTCCCTGGAACAAAATACTTTGATGGGGGTCCGCGGCCAAATACATATCATTTTGGGGGTCCTTGACATGAAAAAGATTGAGCACCACTGATATAGAAACATACGTTTTTCAGAATACTGTTGAGATTTAGGAGACACGTAGAATCGGCTTCAGGTCTCAATGGGTTAAAGTCATTTTCGCCGTGCCCTATTTCTTTCCTCCGGTTCCGGCTAAACGCTTTTGGAAATAAATCAGGAACCGTACCGCCGGGTGATCAATGGAGATGAATATGGAAGGAGACGGAGCAGGACTGTTAGCCCTCTTTGGCAGTCAGGGCATGATGCGAGCGGCGCGCCGCGGCAGTTCTGCCTCTCCAATCATCTGTGGAGCGGTGTCGAGAGCCCCGGGACGGCTCGACCGTGGCGGAGGGGCGAGGGTTATTAAGCAGGATGAATGACTAAACAGTCCCCGCCGTTTCATTCAAGCGTCTCATTAGAGGAGACGCTGAGAGAGAGAGAGACCGCTCCTTCAAAACTGGGAGCCATTGCCAGGGCCATTAGCGGTCGCCCCTGCAGCCACCCGTTGGCGAGCGCATATAGCGAGAGGGAAGGCCCCCGCCATTCCGCTCAGGAGTATCGTGGCTATAATGTATACCTCGGCGAACAGACATGTTTTTTTTTCTTCCTTTTCCGTGTGAATCGGCGTTCGACAAGGCGTAGCCCTGCCACAGACCTCTCAGAGTAGGAATTTCATCATTCACTGCCCGCCTGTGTAACATAATATGTTACACGATTTGGTGCCATATTATGGCACCAAATCGTTGCTGTCTGAAACTGAAAACTGAAAAAATCTCCATCAATTCAAGTTTCCATGGGGTGTGTAATCGATAGGAAAGAAAAGTCATTTTTGGGGGTGAACTATCCCTTTAAGGTTAGGGTTAGGCATAGTGTTTGTGAGGTTAGGGTTAAGGTTAGGTTTTTGAAGTTAAAGGTTTTGGTTTAGGCGCCACCTGGGCGACACACCAAAGAAAGAGGGAGTCCCCCGACATTAAACTCAAACAAAAATGGCCGCACCATAGACGCATGTGACCGGTGCTGTTGCACTGATTTGTGTCAGTTATCTCATTTCTACCCTGCTGTGGTATTTGTCCACCTCTGTTCCCCTAACCCATTAAGACTGGAACTGTGTCATTTTTAGATGTGAGCTAAAAAGCATTATTTTACACTTTGGGCTATTCAAAAATCGTGAAAATGTGTGCAAATCTTCTGAATATATATATTTTTAAAGCGAACATTTTTAACTCAAATCTTTGCTTCTGGGGGGTCCCTGGAACAAAATATTTTGATGGAGGTCCGCGGCCAAATACATATATTTTTGGGGGTCCTTGACATGAAAAAGCTTGAGAACCACTGATATAGAAACATACGTTTTTCAGAAAACTGTTGAGATTTAGGAGACATGTAGAATCGGCTTCAGGTCTCAATGGGCTAATTTAGTCATGCTGTTTTTTGTTGTTGTTTTTTTGTAAGGGGCCCATATTCCGTTGCATCTCTCAAATGCCGTTGCCAGTTCAGATAATCAGCAGATGATGAAGGCTAATTCATTTTCGCTCAGCGCCCTTGTAATTAGGCAGTCACAGAGATGATTGGCCGTCATTTGAAACAAAGTCCTGATGAGCGACATCACTCCACCCCCCCCCCCACCCCTCCGCAGGGCAGCCTGGGTGGCTCATTCCGGCAATGCCTTCGGGAGGACATGATTATTATGTGTTAATGGCATGACAGACTAGCAAACAGGCGTTACAGGTGTTTGTAACTCATTGGATTTAGTTAGAGATTAAACAAGTGTAAATTTCCCATTACATTTCACTCTTGCTGAATTAATTGAATCTAGTTTGATTAAATACACAGCAGGTGTTTGAGACCGATCCCAAAATCACCACTTTGGTAAAACAGCAGATGAGCATGGCATTCCACAAACTGTCCACTGCGCTCACAGACACTGGAATAGGAAGTAACTGACTTACTTTCTTACTTAACCCATTGAGACCTGAAGCCGTGTCTCCTAAAGCTCAACAGTTTTCTGAAAAACGTATGTTTCTATATCAGTGGTGCTCAATCTTTTTCATGTCAAGGACCCCCAAAATTATATGTATTTGGCCGCGGACCCTCAATCAAAATATTTAGTTCCAGGGACCCCCCAGAAGCAACGATTTGAGTTCGCTTTAAAATGTTCGCTTTCAAAATATTAAAGATTTGCACACATTTTCACGATTTTTCAAAAATAGCAGATCTACAAGCTCGTAGCGCGGCACTCGGTGCCGCGCTATGAGCTTGTATATCTGCTATTTTTGAATAGCCAAAAGTGTAAAATAATGCTTTTTAGCTCAAATCAAAAAATGACACAGTTCCAGGTCTTAATGGGTTAAGTAAAAGTAGCAATACCACAATAAAATAGTATAAATAATCTGATACAAATAAAAGGCATGTGTTCAAAATTTGACTTGAGTGAAAGTGCAAAACTATTGGCATAATAATATACTTAACACATTGATTGCCAAGATATTAAACAGTAGTTTTCTATCCCCGTACCGGCGTATAATTACCTCAATCCGATGATATTTGAAACGCTGTGGAACCGACATTGTGTAAAAAAAAAGCACGAAAAAGGTTCCTGTGATAGGCGGAAGGATCTGTGTATCCATGGGAACGACAAGTTTCCAACCGCGATCCGCCATTTTGGAGCTTTGGTCCGCTGAAAACGGTCGATCATTCCAAAGCTGTGTTAGGTTGCCCCTTTCCCCAAAAAATGAAAGAACGCATGTATTCGATCGAGGCAATAAGGTGATGGATTTGAAAGAACGCATATATTCGATCTAGGCAATCAATGTGTTAAAGCATCAAAAGTAAAAGTACTCAGCTTACTTTTTTTCAAAGTTTCAAAATTGTTTAACCTCTTCTGAAAATACCAGCTATTTTTCAACAGATAAAGTATATAATATGCTAGGATTTAATTGGTTAACGTATGTTTTGTAATAATTATCTAAATCGGTATCTAACTAACAACTGTAAATATATCAAGCTACGTTGAAAATGGCTGAAGTGGTCCTTTAAGCCAGTGGTTCTCAAACCTTTTCATGTCAAGGACCCCCGCCAAATTGACACTTATTAGCCCACGGACCCCCATTTGAATAGATATGCCAGGGACCCCCATAAGAGAAGATTTGTTACGGCTCTAGCAGTGATTCTCAACCATTTTAATTTCAAGGACCCCCAGTTTGACATGCATTAGGGCTACAGACCCCCATTTAATGGCATTTCTATCTCTGGGATATCCCAATTTATATTGTAAAATCAATGTTGATTTAACTGGACCCGTTAGGGTCCATTTGGTTCCATTTGTACACTCTCAGAGTTACAGACCCATAAGGGTCCATTTGGTTCCTATAACTATCCATCATTTAGCTGGGGACCTCTGTGGAACTCCCTCAAGGACCCCTGGGGGTCCCCGGACCCCACTTTGAGAACCAATGCTTGAAGATTGACAGTGTGCTACAGTAGCATAGTGGGATGAATCAGGAGTCAGGGCACACTCAGGCCGTCTCTTCTGGGAATCGTGGTGGTTGTTTTCCTAACCCCATTTATTTTTTAGCAGTCTGCGAGTAGTCTGGTGTTTCTGTCGAGGAATAATATAATACATATGGCACGCTTAACCCATTGAGACCTGAATCCGATTCTACGTGTCTCCTAAATCCCAACAGTTTTCTGAAAAACGTATGTTTCTATATCAGTGGTGCTCAATCTTTTTCATGTCAAGGACCCCCAAAATGATATGTATTTGCCCGCGGACCCCCATCAAAATATGTTGTTCCAGGGACCCCCCAGAAGCAAAGATTTGAGTTAAAAATGTTCGCTTTAAAAATATATATATTTAAAGATTTGCACACATTTTCGTGATTTTTCAAAAATAGCTGATCTACAAGCTCGTAGCGCGGCACTCGGTGCCGCGCTATGAGCTTGTATATCTGCTATTTTTGAATAGCCCAAAGTGTAAGATAATGCTTTTTAGCTCAAATCTAAAAATGACACAGTTCCAGGTCTTAATGGGTTAAGCCGTGCTGTGCTGAGAATCTCGGAAACGTCCATGCGTGCCGCGAACGCCTCAGTCAGCCATCTGTCTGGCGAGGATTTTCAGACACACTAAAAAGGTCTGAAGGAAAAAAGGAAATCTGCACAACAAAAAGAGAAGTAGAAAAAATAGACAGAAAAATGTGAATGCCACGGAAGACTCTGTAACGCAACGTCATTCATCGCAGGCCTTCTTCAGAACACGTAGATCGAAATGTCATTGCTTTCGGGTGGAAACCCCCACAAGTCCAAAACTGTTGCTTTTCGGGATTCAAATTCAAGAGGATCAGACATAGCAGATCTACAAGCTCAAAACGCATCACGATTCGACGCGTTTTGAGCTCGCAGATCTGCAATTTTTTGCTACTTTTGTGTGACACTGTTTGTACGACGGAGTAGTATTATTAGCATTAATACAGTATATTTACTGTGTATAAACAAGTCAAACAGATTGACCATCAGTACGGAGCCTCAGCTGCCAAGGAAACATAAAACACATAAATTGTTGGACTACAAACACGTTATGAAACAGGTGATGCCATGCACTGTAACAGTAAGAAGGCTAAGATATCAGATACCAGCTCCTTATAAAGATGACATCACAGTTGTATGTTATAGAACAGAGTGATCTAAAATGATCATGGCCAGTGGTGGAAAAAGTACAAAAATGTTTTACTTAAGTAGAAGTATCAATACTGCAATGTAGAAATATTCTGATACAAGTAAAAGTCTGCTAATCAAAATTGACTTGAGTAAAAGTACAAGAGTATTGGCATCAAAATATACTTAAAGTACCAAGTAAAAGTGCTCATTATGCACAATGTCCCATTTCACAAGTTATGTGTATACAAATATTTTGAAAATAGCAGATCTACAAGCTCACAATGCGTCGCATCGCGACGCATTGTGAGCTTGTAGATCTGCTATTTTCAAATAGCCAAAGTTTAAATAGGGTTTAAATTTAGTGTTTAATATTTCCCCCATTCTGAGTTTAGTGTTTAATATTTCCCCCATTCTGAGTTTAGTGTTTAATATTTCCCCCATTCTGAGTTTAGTGTTTAATATTTCCCCCATTCTGAGTTTAGTGTTTAATATTTCCCCCATTCTGAGTTTAGTGTTTAATATTTCCCCCCATTCTGAGTTTAGTGTTTAATATTTCCCCCCATTCTGAGTTTAGTGTTTAATATTTCCCCCCATTCTGAGTTTAGTGTTTAATATTTCCCCCCATTCTGAGTTTAGTGTTTAATATTTCCCCCATTCTGAGTTTAGTGTTTAATATTTCCCCCCATTCTGAGTTTAGTGTTTAATATTTCTCCCCATTCTGAGTTTAGTGTTTAATATTTCCCCCATTCTGAGTTTAGTGTTTAATATTTCCCCCATTCTGAGTTTAGTGTTTAATATTTCCCCCCCCCATTCTGAGTTTAGTGTTTAATATTTCCCCCCATTCTGAGTTTAGTGTTTAATATTTCCCCCCCCCATTCTGAGTTTAGTGTTTAATATTTCCCCCCATTCTGAGTTTAGTGTTTAATATTTCCCCCATTCTGAGTTTAGTGTTTAATATTTCCCCCATTCTGAGTTTAGTGTTTAATATTTCCCCCATTCTGAGTTTAGTGTTTAATATTTCCCCCCATTCTGAGTTTAGTGTTTAATATTTCCCCCCATTCTGAGTTTAGTGTTTAATATTTCCCCCCATTCTGAGTTTAGTGTTTAATATTTCCCCCATTCTGAGTTTAGTGTTTAATATTTCCCCCCATTCTGAGTTTAGTTTTTAATATTTCCCCCCATTCTGAGTTTAGTGTTTAATATTTCTCCCCATTCTGAGTTTAGTGTTTAATATTTCCCCCATTCTGAGTTTAGTGTTTAATATTTCCCCCATTCTGAGTTTAGTGTTTAATATTTCCCTCATTCTGAGTTTAGTGTTTAATATTTCCCCCCATTCTGAGTTTAGTGTTTAATATCCCCCCCCCCATTCTGAGTTTAGTGTTTAATATTTCCCCCCATTCTGAGTTTAGAGTTTAATATTTCCCCCATTCTGAGTTTAGTGTTTAATATTTCTCCCCATTCTGAGTTTAGTGTTTAATATTTCCCCCCATTCTGAGTTTAGTGTTTAATATTTCCCCCCATTCTGAGTTTAGTGTTTAATATTTCCCCCATTCTGAGTTTAGTGTTTAATATTTCCCCCTATTCTGAGTTTAGTGTTTAATATTTCCCCCCATTCTGAGTTTAGTGTTTAATATTTCCCCCCATTCTGAGTTTAGTGTTTAATATCGCGTCAAATAAGAACTGTGTTCCAAAAATAAACAAATGATCCCGGCGGTTTGACTCATATGGATATGAAGCATCAACTGACGGTGAGAAAACGCTAACGTTATACCGACGCCGAATTAGTTACATCTTCGCCAGAAATAGACTGTATCAAATATGAGTGACTGACTATCATAAACGATACAGAGCTACCTTTCTGACAACATCGCAGACGGTTTGTTTATTTTTGGGCCACAATTCCTATATGAGACGATTCTAAGATGACCCAATGTTATTCTCCATAGAGAAATTACCCAGGGGATGAACGAGTGACGTCAGGACTTCTGTACTCTACAGGGCTAGTGTATGTGGTATAATTTGTTGATTGACGTAAACTGGCCTTTTGGGATAGGACTCGCTCAGTAAATGGCTGGGAGATTCCAGGTCTGGAGGATTTTTTATATAAAACGGTGATGAACCACAAAGTCTACCAGCTGTCTGTTGGCTGATCCCAATTTTTGGCTGTCGCTTGAGCTCAGCGATCCCAATTAGCAGGTGCACTGGTGCTCGTTATAAAAAAAAAAGAAAACAGCTTGTGGCATTTACATCAGTTCCAAGAACGGAATCCTTTTTAAGCTTCTTTCTTTCTTTCTTTCTTTTTTTTCTTCTCTTCTCGTTGAGACACTTTTGAACTCAAAACGCAAGCAGCATGGATGTATCCCAAATAGGAAAATGTACGCAAACTGAATTGCCTTTAATTACGGAGGCTTTAGTGCCGGTAAGCTTGGATTGTACTTTAATCTGTGTTGATAAGCTCTCGCAGGTAATTGTGTCTATAGCGGCTCCAGTCAACCTCTCGCTCAGACTGGGTTTTTTTTTTTTTAGCATTCAAATGCTACTGTAACAACAACATGCTGCATATCGTCTCTGTCGGGTGGAAACCTCATTATGTTCAAGACCTTTCAGGATTCAAATTAAAAAACATCAAGAGTGGCAGATCCGCAGAAGCTTGCGGAACTGCGCTACTTTGGATGCTTTTGTGTGACACTGGTGTGTGATCGAGTAGGGCAGTGGTCTTCAACAGGGGGTCCGGGACCCCTAGGGGGTCCTCAGAGGTACTACAGGGGGGGGGGGGGGGGGGGCGGTGGATGATAGATTTTTTCCCTTT